>NC_133329.1:72004056-72374056 GCF_042186555.1 Aquarana catesbeiana | reverse complement strand
ACTCCAGAGATAAAACATTAATTCTCCCACTCTACAAGACTCTGGTCCGGCCACACCTGGAGTATGCTGTCCAGTTTTGGGCACCAGTCCTCTGGAAGGATGTGTTGGAACTGGAGAGAGTCCAAAGAAGGGCAACAAAACTGATAAAGGGACTGGCGGACCTTAGTTATGAGGAAAGATTATGAGCACTGAACTTATTCTCTCTGGAGAAGAGACGCTTGAGAGGGGATATGATTTCAATGTACAAATACCGTACTGGTGACCCCACAATAGGGATAAAGCTATTCCGTGAAAGGGAATTTAATAAGACACGCGGTCATTCACTAAAATTAGAAGAAAAGCGGTATAACCTTAAACTGCGTAGAGGCTTCTTAACTGTAAGAGCGGTTAGGATGTGGAACTCTCTTCCACAGACAGTGGTTCAGCGGGGACCATTGATAATTTAAAAAAACTGATATATAGGCCCCTGAATGACCACAACATACAGGGATATACAATGTAATACTGACATAAAATCACACACATAGGTTGGACTTGATGGACTTGTGTCTTTTTTCAACCTCGCCTACTATGTAACTATGTAATCCCATATGTGTTGGAATTACAATGGGAAACAAAACTAGCAACTGCTCCAAGGGGGCAATCCCAAATAATGAGCACGTCGTCAATATAGCGCCCATAATATACTAGATGCCTAACAAAGGGGTTCTTGGACCAGATGTTTTGTTTCTCCCAGAACCCTATAAACAGATTGGCATAGCACGGTGCAAAGTGAGCACCCATAGCTGTGCCAGATATTTGTCTGAAGGATGATCCATTGAACTGAAAATAGTTCCTCTCTAGGGAAAAACAGGTGCAAGAATAAATAGTCTTTTTGGGGATGTCTCTACCAGCTTTGCACAGCTAGAGAGTGACATTTTTGCCCATTCTTCTTTGTAAAATAACTCAAAGTCTGTCAGATTGGATCTTCTTCCATGTTTGCTGTGTCACCCACATGGCTTCTCGCAAACAGCAAACAGGACTTCTTATGGCTTTCTCTCAACAATGGCTTTCTTCTTGCCACTCTTCCATAAAGGCCAGATTTGTGGAGTGCAGGACTAATAGTTGTCCTGTGAACAGATTCTCCCACCTGAGCTGTGGATCTCTGCAGCTCCTCTAGAGTTACCATGGGCCTCTTGGCTGCTTCTCTGATTAAAGCTCTCCTTGCCCGGCCTCTCAGTTTAGGTGGACGGCCATGTCTTGGTAGGTTTGCAGTTGTGCCATACTCTTTCCATTTTCGGATGATAGATTGAACAGTGCTCCATGAGATGTTCAAAGCTTGGGATATTTGTTTATAACCTAACCCTGCTTTAAACTTCTCCACAACTTTATCCCTGGCCTGTCTGGTGTGTTCCTTGGCCTTCATAATGCTGTTTGTTCATGAAGGTTCTCTAACAAACCTATAAGGGCTTCACAGAACACCTGTATTTATACTGAGATTAAATTACACACAGGTGGACTCTATTTACTAATTAGGTGAATTCTGAAGGCAATTTGTTCCACTAGATTTTAGTTAGGGGTATCAGAGTAAAGGGGGCTGAATAAAAATGCACGCCACACTTTTCACATATTTATTTGTAAAAAAATGTGAAAACCATTTATCATTTTTCTTCCACTTCACAATTATGTGCCACTTTATGTTGTTCTATCACACAAAATCCCAATAAAATACATTTACGTTTTTGGTTTTACCATGACAAAATGTAGAAAATGTCAAGGGGTATGAATACTTTTTCAAGGCACTGTATATATACAGTATACTGTATATATGTGTATGTATTTCTTTCCTCACCTGGATCTTGTAGAGATATCTCTCTGTATTCTGGACTCCTCATGGATGGATGGTCCCATGTCACTCTGACTCTGAATTGTGGGTTCTCACAAAGATTTCCAGGGATTGTACACTGAGTGGTGACAGTAAATGTGCCATCTGGATTATCACTGATTGCCTCCATTGATTGCTTCTTCTCTTGGGTTGGTCCATATAGCCAAGTGACATTTATACCTTTTGGGAAAAAGCTGGAAAGGCTGAAAGATGCCACTATATCACCTGAGTCATTAATGGGTAGTTGTATGGACTGCTGGATTTCGGGCTTAGCTGTAAAGAGAAAAATTTAATTAACTATAAACAACCACACCCCATGTGAAAACAATAATATGAAAAACGTGTATAGCTGCTGTAATAAACACCAAAGTGTCAGAAATTGGACAAATACAATATATCAAAACTAGCACTCGCACTTAATTTAAAAAATGTAAATGACAGCCAATAAAAGTCCTAAAAAACATAGTGTGTTTTAAAATACCGATGTACTTTAGTAACACAAATATGTGCTACACTCCACCGTGTCCAAAGCAAACTCTCTGCACTCACCAGATTGATTTGACCTCTTGTGAAAACAAGAAAGTCAAAATGTGCCTGCTGATGTAATAATACCATTCCATTGTAGCTCTCGCTGCATTTTTAGGGTTGTCGTCCTGCTGGAAGGTGAACCCTGCCCCAGTTTTAAGTCTTTTGCAGACTCCAACAGGTTTTCTTCTAAGATTGCCCTGTATTTGGCTCCATCCATCTTCCCGTCAACTCTGACCAGCTTCCCTGTACCTGCTGAATAAATGCATTCCCACAACATGATGCTGCCACCACCATGTTTCACAGTGGGGATGTACAGGGTGATGTGCAGTGTTAGTTTTCCGCCACACATAGCGTTTTGCTTTTAGGTCAAAAAGTTAAATTTTGGTCTCATCTGACCAGAACACCTTCTTCCACATGTTTGCTGTGTCCCCCACATGGCTTCTCGCAAACAGCAAACAGGACTTCTTATGGCTTTCTCTCAACAATGACTTTCTTCTTGCCACTCTTCCATAAAGGCCGCTGGAAGTGCCGCTGGTTCCACAGTGTGCGTTTCCAACAAAAGCAGAATTGACAGTCCCACCCTGTGTGTTTACACGTTTATTCATAGATGTGCAACATCCTCAGCAGCAGGAAGTCACATCCATCACCTTCCAACAGCCAACAACTAAACAATGGAACCACCCACTGTACCCAAATCATTATTGGCCAATGGCCATCTTAACACCAATGGAGCATTATTAATATGCCAATAACCATATATAAAAACCACTATATTTTCAAAAACTCATTAATATTTGCCAGCTAAGAAACGTAATGGTGCTTAAGCATGTATAAGTCAAAGTAAATACCTACTGTACTCTAATATCGCTTTTATCCCGGTGATAAAATATATGTATCTTGTGGAATAATAGAAATATAGCAAAAAATATAAAAAATATATAAAATAATGACCAATGCTCCATTGTTGTCTAAAAACTAGAATACATATTCTATATAATTGTGTTTATTTTATATCCCCCTAAAAAATTACCTCATAAAACTGGTAGAACACAAATTAATAATTAGATAAAAAGCAATTCAAATCAATATTAATGTTTAACCGCTTGCCGACCAGCCGCAGTTATTACACTGCGGCAAGGTGGCGCGATCCTGCAAATCGCCGTAGGTGCACATCGGCTCAGGAACTCGCTTCTGTGGGCCAGCAAGGGAGCCAATCAGCAGGTTCGGCGAACTCGATGTCTGCCGGCCACACTCAATCCTTCCCCGCAGTGACAGAACGAGGATCTGCCTGTGTAAACAAGGTAGATCTCTGTTCTGACAGGGGAGATCACACAGATCCTGTCTTTCTGCTAAGCAGGAAGATGGATCTGTGTTTGCCCAGTCACTCAGTCCCCCATACAGTTAGAAAACACCCGCAGGGATCACATTTAACCTCTTGATTGCCCCTGATGATAACCCCTTCCCTGCCAGTGTCATTAGTACAATACCAGTGCATATTTTTAGCACTGATCACTGTAATAATGTCACTGGTTCCCAAAAAAGTGTCAAAAATGTCAGGTGTCCAATCTGTCTGCCGCAATGCTGCAGTCATGCTAAAAATCACTGATCGCCGCCATTACTAGTAAAAAAAAATAATAATAAATATGACATAAATCTATCCCCTATTTTGAAGACGCGAACCTATCAATATACGCTTATTGCGATTTTTTTACCAAAAATATGTAGCAGAATACATATTGGCCTAAACTGATGAATAAATTTTGTTTTTTTTTTAATTTTTTTTAGAAATGTTTTATAGCAGAAAGTAAAAAATGGTGTTTTTCTTTGAAATTTGTCAATCTTTTTTTGTTTATAGCGCAAAAAATAAAAACCACAGAGGTGATCAACTACACCAAAAGAAAGCTCTATTTGTGGGTAAAAGGGACATCAATTTTTTATTGAATACAGCATCGCACGACCTGGCAATTTTCAGTTAAAGTGACGCAGTGCCGTATCGCAAAAAAATGGCCTGGTCAGGAAGTGGGTAAATCCTTCCGGGGCTGAAGTGGTTAAACCATCACTATTTAAAGTGCATAGCTCATATATCCATCAGGTTTTGTTTTCAGACACAGCCTTTATCATTTCAGTCCCTCTTCAGTGCCTTTGTCATATCAGTGGGACTAGAAAAAATATCAGCATCAGCTTCCGCTGGCAAAATGGATGGCAAATGGATGTGGACTTGAAAAAAAACGTGTTTCTCTCAGACATTTTGTTCCTTCAACATTGAAGCCAGACATGGTCCTGTGGTCCACAACAACAAAGCTGGAATATGTCGTGGACCTGATATTACCGTGGAAAGATGGTGTTGAAGAGCTTACAAGGAAAAAAAGGCCAAGCTGCTCAGAATGTCAGGAAGTACAAGATTTTCCCTGTATAAGTGGAATGCAGCATCTACAATCCTAATTCTTCTGAAGAAAAAAAAGGCAGCAATTGAATTTGGATTAAAAAGTAAAGAACTGAGTGTGGTGTACCTGGGACACCAGTTATCATGTTTGAGCCGTCTGGAGGTGTAGTGAGTTCATCACTGAAACATTAAAGAGGAGGGCCCACTTGATGTCTCCAATGATGAACCTACCTTCCCCCCTTTTTTACCACTCCAATCCCAACATCAAGAGTACCAACTTACAGTAGGAATCGAAACATCAAGCCCTATTAGTTCTATCAATGTGGCATCAGCCTCTCCTAAAGAAAGATCTGGAACTGCAAAATGCGTGGAGAAGCTCTCCACCAGCCACACTGCCTTATTTTTGTTTTGTCAGGGCTGGTCTCTCAGTCCTTCCTTCTCTGTGCTCAGGTTGCTCAGCTGCTGGTTAAATGCCAATACTCATCGTTCCACAGTGGCTCACCTGTTGATCATCTCCTGCTCGTCGGTCAAGCCCACAGCCAGCCCCTTCTGGCTATTTAAACTGCCTGGTTCATTTCTTCAATGCCTTTGCCTTGGTCAAAATATCTAGAGACTCTCTGCTGTGTTCCTGTTGAAGGCTTGCCTGGCTGACATCCCTTCTGGTTCCTGATCCTGTCTGCTGCCTTTGACTACGTTGATCTCAGGCTTCCTGATTTCCTGGCTTGTACTGACTACCCGATTTGGCTACCGAACCCTGGCTATGCTTTGACTACATTTACCAGTTGTACCATTTTTACCATTTTATTAAAAGCTGTGATTTTTACTGCATTTTCTGTCTCTGTCTGTTTCATGGTTCCTGACATGTTTATAGGTACTTGAGTAGGTATCAGCTTATTTCCCATAACAGTTTATCAATTAGATCTAGAGCTATGTAGGGAATACATACATGACATAAACACGCTTTGCTAATATGAGTGCTCTGTCCCTATTATTTTTTTTGGTGATACCTATATTTGCTCATTTTTTTTACCCTCTCCCAGAAGCTGTGGCTTATTTGTAGATGGGTGTTTGGTACTACATATGGTTTGGTTTTAAATGTTTTTTTAATCAATGTATGGGATATGTGCTCCTAGGGATATATCTTTTTGTGATTGAATAAAGTATACTTATTATTGTACAGTTTAACCCCTCTCCGCCACCTGTACACATATGTGGCCTCACTGAAGTGGGTTGTCTTCCGTGAGGCTGCATATATGTATACCTGTGTTTGTGCTGGGAGCACGCTGCTCTTACCGAGAGCTTTAAGTCTTGTACTAATGATGGGGAACCAGGACTCCCGGTTCCTCAATCACCTGATCACTGTGATAGCCTCCTATTGATTAGTACAGTGATCAGTCACTGTGCAGCCTGCCTATGTGCTTTTTTTCTCCTCTGAATGGAGAGAACAATGCATTGTATCTTCCTCTCCTTGCCAGGAGAGAAAGACAAACAAAAGAATGTAAAAAAAAAAAAGCTAGTTCAAGACTTGATCTAGGTCTAAAGGTCGGTATATTTTGGAAAGGGTTTTTAAATTAGTATCAGTCAGTGTCAGTGTGGCCCTACAATGAGTACACACAACAAATAATATACACATATGTGATATTGCTGCAATCATCAGGAGCATTTATTTGGGGTTGTTCTTTGTTAGTAAGTTATGGTATCAGCAAGAAGTATACAGCTAAATTTATTTATTTATTTTTTGTAATATTTTGCGTCGGTTTTCCTTTGACAATAAAAAAATAAAAATCAGGAGATATCTATTACCATTTACCACCAAAGGAAAGCTTAATTTGCCCTGAAAAAAACAAGGTATAAGCTGCCTGGATACACAAAGTAGTTGCAATGAGATTCAGTTTTACTAACGCATGTCAAAGTAGCAAAAATTGTGTTCAGGCATTAAACATTTGTTTTACCCTCCATCTCCATAATGATGCATATCTATGTTTTGGGGAAAGGTGCAATTAATAAAGTCTTCATGTTTTTTTTTTTTCTAAGTGTTGTAGAAAATATTTCAAAATTTCTGACACATTTGGCATACCACAAGCAGCTGGGTTTTAGAGGTTCACATTTTGATTACTTCATTTTTTTTTTTTTTTATGGGAATTTATTTTTTTCGGTTATACAAGTGTTTATTTACAGTGGAGATATCAAATTAACCATGTCAGCTCCAAAAGGTTTCACCCCCTTCATGACCAGGCCATATTTTGCTATTTAGCCCTTTGCAACTTTAACTGGCAATTGTGTGGGTATGCAACAATGTACACAAACAAAATATATATAATTTTTTTCACACAAATAGAGCTTTCCTTTTGGTGATCTTTGATCGCCACTGTGTTTTTCATTTTTGCGATATAAACGAAAAAAGACCAAACATTTTGGGAAAAAAAATATATATATTTTATACTTTCTGCTATAAAACATATCCAATAAAAAAAATCTAATTTCTTCATAAATTATTGTCAAAATGTATTCTGCTGCATGTCTTTGGTGAAAAAAAATTCTCAATTAGTGTTTATTGGTTTGCATGGAATTTTTTTTTTACACTACTAATAGTGATGATCAGCAACTTATAATGGAACTGTGATAGTGCGGTGGGCAATCTGATGCTAAGTGATGCTGGGGGAGGAACTGACTAGCTGCCGCTGACTTCACCAGTGACACTAATACAGTAATCAATGCAATAATATACACTGAAAAGAAGGAGTAATCCAATCACCAGCTATAGTGCATGTATAGAAGAGCACACGGCACCACGTGATAAGGTTATCTGCTTACCAGATGACTGCAAGAGATTTCTGGTTCCCCTCATAGATTAAAAAGCAGCAATATCCAGATAGTATTCTCCCTCAATCAGCTTCTCCAAGAACTCACACCAGAAGCAAGGCTTTCAATATCGTGATCAACAGACGCTGATCACACACTCCTGCTGCCTCTCTGCTGATGTCAGTTATACTTTCACAAGAATTGTTTTTCTGATATGAAAGATTTATAAAGTGTGCCACATCCCAAGTAAATTGAAATAAAGAGGAAGCCCTGGGGGTCGGATTTTTAAGGCACTATCAACACACACTAGTGCTTTAGTGTTAGAATTCAGTTTTAGGCAAATTTATTCAGGCCTGTGGTTCCTGCCAGCACCACAGGAACCACAGCACTAGTGTGTGTTGATAGTGCAGTTTTTTTTTTACAGTTTTTGATGGGAGTTGGTGGCAGAGGAGGGCAGTATGATGGGAGGGGTGGCAGTGGAGGGCAGTATGATGGGAGGGGGTGCCAGTGGAGGGCAGTATGATGGGAGGGGTGGCAGTGGAGGGCAGTATGATGGGGTGGAGGGCAGTATGATGGGAGGGGTGGCAGTGGAAGGCAGTATGATGGGAGGGGAGGCAGTGGAAGGCAGTATGATGGGAGGGGAGGCAGTGGAGGGCAGTGTGATGAGGTGGAGGGCAGTATGATATGAGGAGGCAGTAGTGGAGGGCAGTATGATGGGAGGGGGGTTAGTGGAGGACAGTATGATGGGAGGGATGGCAGTGGAGGGCAGTATGAAGGAAGGGGTGGTAGTGGAGGGCAGTATGATGGGAGGGGTGGTAGTGGAGGGCAGTATAATGGGAGGGATGGTAGTGGAGGGCAGTATAATGGGAGGGGGTTAGTGGAGGGCAGTATGATGGGAGGGGTGGTAGTGGAGGGCAGTATGATGGGAGGGAGAGCAGCATGATGGGAGGGGTGGTAGTGGAGGGCAGTATGATGGGAGAGGTGGTAGTGGAGGGCAGTATAATGGGAGCGGTGGTAGTGGAGGGCAGTATGATGGGAGGGGTGGTAGTGAAGGGCAGTATAATGGGAGGGGGTTAGTGGAGGGCAGTATAATAGGAGGGGTGGCAGAGGAGGGCAGTATAATGGGAGGGGGCAGTGGAGGGCAGTATTAATGGGAGGGGGCAGTATGATGGGAGGGGGTGGTAGTGGAGGGCAGTACAATGGAGGGGTTAGTGAAGGGCAGTATAATGGGAGGGGGTTAGTGGAGGGCAGTATAATAGGAGGGGTGGCAGAGGAGGGCAGTATAATGGGAGGGGGCAGTGGAGGGCAGTATTAATGGGAGGGGGCAGTATGATGGGAGGGGTGGCAGTGGAGGGCAGTATAATGGGAGGGGGCAGTATGATGGGAGGGAGTGGTAGTGAAGGGCAGTATAATGGGGGGGTTAGTGGAGGGCAGTATAATAGGAGTGGTGGCAGTGGAGGGCAGTATAATAGGAAGGGGTGGCAGTGGAGGGCAGTATAATGGGAGGGGGCAGTATGATGGGAGGGAGTGGTAGTGAAGGGCAGTATAATGGGGTGGTAGTGGAGGGCAGTATAATAGGAGGGCTGGTAGTGGAGGGCAGTATAATAGGAGGGGTGGCAGTGGAGAGCAGTATAATAAGAGGGGTGGCAGTGGAGAGCAGTATAATAAGAGGGGTGGCAGTGGAGGGCAGTATAATAGGAGGGGTGGCAGTGGAGGGCAGTATAATGGGAGTTGGTAGTATGATGGGAGGGGTGGCAGTGGAGGGCAATATAATGGGGGGGGGTTAGTGGAGGGCAGTATAATAGGAGGGGTGGCAGTGGAGGGCAGTATAATGGGGGGGTTAGTGGAGGGCAGTATAATAGGAGAAGTGGCAGTGGAGGGCAGTATAATGGGAGGGGAGGCAGTGGAGGGCAGTATTATGGGGGGGTTAGTGGAGGTCAGTATAATAGGAGGGTGGCAGTGCAGGGCGGTGTAATAGAAGGGGTGGAAGTGGAGGGCAGTATAATGGGAGGGGGCAGTATGATGGGAGGGGCGGCAGTGAAGGGCAGTATAATGGGGGGTTAGGGAAGGGCAGTATAATTGGAGGGGGGGCAGTATGATGGGAGGGGTTGGCAGTGGAGGGCAGTATAATGGGGGGTTTTTGGAGGGAAGTATAATAGGAGGGGTGGCAGTGGAGGGCAGTATAATAGGAGGGGGGGCAGTATGATGGGATTGGGGCAATATGATGGGAGGGGTGGTAGTGGAGGACAGTGTAATGGGGGGTTAGTGGATGGCAGTTTAATAGGAGGGGTGGCAGTGGAGGTCAGTATAATAGGAGGGGGGGGCAGTATGACGGGATTGGGGCAGTATTATGGGAGGGATTGGCAGTGGAGGACAGTGTAATGGGGGGGTTATTGGAGGGAAGTATAATAGGAGGGGTGGCAGTGGAGGGCAGTATAATAGGAGGGGGGGCAGTATGATGGGATTGGGGCAATATGATGGGAGGGGAGGTAGTGGAGGACAGTGTAATGGGGGGGTTAGTGGATGGCAGTTTAATAGGAGGGGTGGCAGTGGAGGTCAGTATAATAGGAGGGGTGGGGCAGTATGATGGGAGGGGTGGCAGTGGAAGGCAGTATGATGAGGTGGAGGGCAGTATGATATGAGGAGGCAGTAGTGGAGGGCAGTATGATGGGAGGGGGGTTAGTGGAGGGCAGTATGAAGGAAGGAGTGGTAGTGGAGGGCAGTATGATGGGAGGGGTGGTAGTGGAGGGCAGTATAATGGGAGGGATGGTAGTGGAGGGCAGTATAATGGGAGGGGGTTAGTGGAGGGCAGTATGATGGGAGGGGTGGTAGTGGAGGGCAGTATGATGGAAGGGAGAGCAGCATGATGGGAGGGGTGGTAGTGGAGGGCAGTATAATGGGAGCCGTGGTAGTGGAGGGCAGTATGATGGGAAGGGTGGTAGTGAAGGGCAGTATAATGGGAGGGGGTTAGTAGAGGGCAGTATAATAGGAGGGGTGGCAGAGGAGGGCAGTATAATGGGAGGGGGCAGTGGAGGGCAGTATTAATGGGAGGGGGCAGTATGATGGGAGAGGGTGGTAGTGGAGGGCAGTACAATGGGGGGTTAGTGGAGGGCAGTATAATAGGAGGGGTGGCAGTGGAGGGCAGTATAATGGGAGGGGGCAGTATGATGGGAGGGAGTGGTAGTGAAGGGCAGTATAATGGGGTGGTAGTGGAAGGCAGTATAATAGGAGGGCTGGTAGTGGAGGGCAGTATAATAGGAGGGGTGGCAGTGGAGAGCAGTATAATAAGAGGGGTGGCAGTGGAGAGCAGTATAATAAGAGGGGTGGCAGTGGAGGGCAGTATAATAGGAGGGGTGGCAGTGGAGGGCAGTATAATGGGAGTTGGCAGTATGATGGGAGGGGGTGGCAGTGGAGGGCAATATAATGGGGGGGTTAGTGGAGGGCGGTATAATAGGAGGGGTGGCAGTGGAGGGCAGTATAATGGGGGGGTTAGTGGAGGGCAGTATAATAGGAGAAGTGGCAGTGGAGGGCAGTATAATGGGAGGGGAGGCAGTGGAGGGCAGTAATATGGGGGGGTTAGTGGAGGTCAGTATAATAGAAGGGGTGGCAATGGAGGGCGGTGTAATAGAAGGGGTGGAAGTGGAGGGCAGTATAATGGGAGGGGGCAGTATGATGGTAGGGGGTGGCAGTGGAGGGCAGTATAATGAGGGGGTTAGTGGAGGGCAGTATGATGGGGGGGTTAGTGGAGGGCAGTATAGTAGGAGGAGTGGCAGTGGAGGGCAGTATAATTGGAAGGGGGCAGTATGATGGGAGGGGTTGGCAGTGGAGGGCAGTATAATGGGGGGTTAGTGGAGGGCAGTATAATAGGAGTGGTGGCAGTGGAGGGCAGTATAATGGGAAGGGGTGGCAGTGGAGGGCAGTATAATTGGAGGGGGCAGTATGATGGGAGGTGTGGCAATGGAGGGCAGTATAATGGGGGGGGTTACTGGAGGGCAGTATGATAGGAGGGTGGCAGTGGAGGGCAGTATAATAGGAGGGGTGGCAGTGGAGAGCAGTATAATGGGAGGGGGCAGTATGATGGGAGGGGCGGCAGTGAAGGGCAGTATAATGGGGGGGTTGGTGGAGGGCAGTATGATGGGGGGTTAGCGAAGGGCAGTATAATTGGAGGGGGGGCAGTATGATGGGAGGGGTTGGCAGTGGAGGGCAGTATAATGGGGGGGTTATTGGAGGGAAGTATAATAGGAGGGGTGGCAGTGGAGGGCAGTATAATAGGAGGGGGGGGCAGTATGATGGGATTGGGGCAATATGATGGGAGGGGTGGTAGTGGAGGACAGTGTAATGGGGGGGTTAGTGGATGGCAGTTTAATAGGAGGGGTGGCAGTGGAGGTCAGTATAATAGGAGGGGGGGGCAGTATGACGGGATTGGGGCAGTATTATGGGAGGGGTTGGCAGTGGAGGACAGTGTAATGGAAGGGTTAGTGGATGGCAGTTTAATAGGAGTGTCGAGTGTCAGGTCACCAGACCCCTGGTTGGAATCCCACTTTTTAGTTCTGAATGGCCGTTCAATACTAGGACTGTTAACTCTTTATCTGGACACTGGAATAATTATAGA
This sequence comes from Aquarana catesbeiana, assembly GCF_042186555.1. Taxonomy (NCBI): domain Eukaryota; kingdom Metazoa; phylum Chordata; class Amphibia; order Anura; family Ranidae; genus Aquarana; species Aquarana catesbeiana. Next base: position 72,361,867 of record NC_133329.1, on the reverse strand, counting down.
TCCTACTACCTCAGTACTGCCCTATTACCATCATCTGATTAAAATTTCCAGAAAATCATCAAATACACATTCTGTGTGGGGGACTGTCGGCAGCCTCAATTTATATTGCCTTAATGATTTGGGTCTTTATACAACGGCACTACTAAATTTGGGATTTAGGAAGTAGGACGGCACCAGCACTTTTTCCCTCAATTCTCTCTATTCTCCAATTGTCTCAGCCCTTCCCTGACCTCCTCCAAATTTGAACCTTAGCCCCACCTAGCATCATTAGTTTTTTGTATGGCCCCATTATGTCCAATTGGCTAAGAGTCAAGAAGGACTGAGACAATTGCTCGGATTAGGCTAGCAGGATTATTGTTATATGTAAGTCTTGTTTGTTTGCCTATGTCCACAAGATTTGTAGCTACTGGCCATAATTTTTGCAATACTATTAATAATGTGCACCTTATGTTTTATAATTAAATAAACTGTAATGCTTTTTATAGATTCATTGTATCCCTGATGATTCTGTTGCATTAAGTAACCCCTTTCAGGGCCCGTCTCTAAACGGGCTGGTTTACCATACCCTTTTCCCCCTCCTTTCCCTTTTTGGTGTCTATACATGTATATGGTTACAGCAACAGTACCTTAATTGGTACAGGGTAAAGTATCGGTCATTTTTATACATGACCAGATACAGGTGAAAACTCGCGCTTTCCCATTCCCCCCAACCCTTCCCCCACACCCCTTTGTGACATAATAGGAGGGGTGGCAGTGGAGGGCAGTATAATAGGAGGGGGGGCAGTATGATGGGGTTGGGGCAGTATGATGGGAGGGGTTGGCAGTGGAGGACAGTATAATGGGGGGTTATTGGAGGGCAGTATAATAGGAGGTGTGGCAGTGGAGGGCAGTATAATAGGAGGGGGGGCAGTATGATGGGATTGGGGCAGTATGATAGGAGGGGTGGTAGTGGAGGACAGTGTAATGGGGGGGTTAGTGGATGGCAGTATAATAGGAGGGGTGGCAGTAGAGGGCAGTATGATGGGATTGTGGCAGTATGATGGGAGGGGTGGTAGTGGAGGGCAATATAATGGGGTGGTAGTGGAGGGCAGTATAATGGGGGGTAGTGGAGGGCAGTATGGGGGGACTGTACAGCATGACTGGAGGGGGGCAGTGTATGGAGAGTGACCATGAGCATAATCAGAGTCAGGGCAGTGCAGGGAGCATTTCTCCTACCTTTCTTCCAGCGCAGGAACAGCCTTCAGGGAAGACCCGGAGTCAGGGGCGGAGCTTAGGCGCAAGGAGGGTTCCTCCTCCGGCTCGCACTGAATGCTGGGGCTCCACTCTCCTCCTCGTTGTGAGGTCACTGGTTGTTAGACACCAGGCAGGCCATGCCTAGCAACCAGTTGTTTTGGCAGTGAGCCAGGCAGCGTCTGGGGGTGAAATGAAGTGGCCTTGGCCAGAACTGGTACAACGGGCAGTGAGGGACAGCGGCAGTGCACCGGCAATTATTAGGGGGCATCAGAATGGCCAATGGGGCAATTCCGGGACATTGTATTGTTCCGGAATGAAGGTGCCTGGGACGCGGGACAGACCTCCCACAGCGGGACTTTCACAGGCAATCCGGGACGGTTGGGAGGTATGTAGTACTATGAACAAGCAAGAAAAAAAATCAGTTCTGATTGCACACATATAGGGGGTCAGCATTAAACATGCATACATACATGTAAACACACACATATATATATATATATATATATATATATAAATGCACACACATATAAACATATGCACACACACGCACACACACACGTACATACAGATAGCCTTTTAAAAATCGGCAGTGCTTTACCTTACCTCTTCCTGCTGGATACTGCACTGTAGTATACTTACCAAGTGTCCCGAATTTCCCGGGACATTAACGGGATTTGGACCTTTTTCACGATTTTAGCATTTCCCAGTAAATGTCCCGGGAAATTCTTTTTTTCCCATTGTCTCCGCTGGCTGCCATTTTCCCAAAGAACAAGAGGCGGAGCTGGTGTAACGTCGATGAGTGCCTCCCGTCAGACAATGCCTCCTACGTTACGTCACTCCAGCTGATTTCCCAATCAGCTGGCGTGACGTCAGACTGCACATGCGCAGTTCGTCGGATGCATTTTCCAACGGGAGGCAAGCCACGGGGAGCGCGCTGGAGGAACAGAAAAGAAAGTGTCAGCGTGTAGGAGCGAGGCTCAGGAAAAGCGAGCGAAGCAATAGAAAAGTCATACATGAATAAGGCAGAGACAAGAGAGCAAAAGAGGAGATAATTAGAGCAGATAAAATAGATGAAAAAATTACAAGAAAACAGCAATAGAAAGGAGAGAACTGGAAAAAGGCAGAAATGGCAGAAACAAAGGGGAAAAAGGAAAAAAAATGAAAAAAAGGGCTGGGGACATCTGATGTAAGGGGGGGCTCCGCTGGGGACACCTGATGTAAGGGGGCACCGCTGGGGACACCTGATGTAAGGGGGGGCACCGCTGGGGACACCTGATGTAAGGGGGGGCTCCGCTGGGGACACCTGATGTAAGGGGGGGCTCCGCTGGGGACACCTGATGTAAGGGGGGCTCCGCTGGGGACATCTGATGTAAGGGGGGCTCCGCTGGGGGCACCTGATGCAAGGACGGACTCTGCTGGGACACCTGATGCAAGGATGGACGGCAGGTTAAATGCTCAGGGATCCCACTGATTCGGCATTATGGTGAGTTGAATGATTTCATTTTATATTACAATGTAATAATAGAAATAATGCACTTCAATCATTCCTGACACCATAACAACCATGGTACCGGGATGATTGAAGTGCTAACACCAGGTGTTTGGAGTATCTTTATCTGCTGATTGTTAAACTTTCTAGAATACAGGCATACCCCACTTTTAAGTACACAATGGGGTTTATTTACTAAGGCTGGAAAGTGCAAAATCAGGCTCACTTCTGCATAAAAACCAATGAGCTTCCAGGTTTTATTACCAAAGCTTAACCACTTGACGACCGCCTCACGCCGATGTACGTCGGCAAAGTGGCACGGACAGGCAAAATCACGTACAGGGTACGTGATTTGCCTTCCGCGGGTGGGGGGGTCCGATCGGACCCCCCCCCGGTGCCCGAGGCGGTCGTCTTTTGTCCAGCGGCGATCGGTGATGAGGGGGAGACCATCCGTTCGTGGCCCCCCCCTCGCGATCGCCGCCGGCCAATCGAATCATTCCTTTGCTGCTGCATGCTAAACAGCAGCAAAGGAAATGATGTCATCTCTCCTCGGCTCGGTAATTTCCGTTCCGGCCCGAGGAGAGAAGACATCAATGTGAGTGCACCAACACACACACACACAGTAGAACATGCCAGGCACACAAAACACCCCGATCCCCCCCCCGATCGCCCCCCGATCCCCCCCCAATCACCCCCCCCCCCCCCCCCCCCCCCCCGTCACAAACTGACACCAGCAGTTTTTTTTTTTTTTTTTTTTTTTTTTTCTGATTACTGCATAGTGTCAGTTTGTGACAGTTACAGTGTTGGGACAGTGAGTATTACCCCCCTTTAGGTCTAGGGTACCCCCCTAACCCCCCCTAATAAAGTTTTAACCCCTTGATCACCCCCTGTCACCTGTGTCACTAAGCGATCATTTTTCTGATCGCTGTATTAGTGTCGCTGGTGACGCTAGTTAGTGAGGTAAATATTTAGGTTCGCCGTCAGCGTTTTATAGCGTCAGGGACCCCCATATACTACCTAATAAATGTTTTAACCCCTTGATTGCCCCCTAGTTAACCCTTTCACCACTGATCACCGTATAACCGTTACGGTTGACGCTGGTTAGTTCGTTTATTTTTTATAGTGTCAGGGCACCCGCCGTTTATTACCGAATAAAGGTTTAGCCCCCCGATCGCCCGGCGGTGATATGCGTCGCCCCAGGCAGCGCCAGTACCGCTAACACCCACGCACGCAGCATGCGCCTCCCTTAGTGGTATAGTATCTGATCGGATCAATATCTGATCCGATCAGATCTATACTAGCGTCCCCAGCAGTTTAGGGTTCCCAAAAACGCAGTGTTAGCGGGATCAGCCCAGATACCTGCTAGCACCTGCGTTTTGTGCCTCCGCCCAGCCCACCCAAGTGCAGTATCGATCGATCATTGTCACTTACAAAACACTAAACACATAACTGCAGCGTTCGCAGAGTCAGGCCTGATCCCTGCGATCGCTAACAGTTTTTTGGTAGCATTTTGGTGAACTGGCAAGCACCAGCCCCAGGCGTCAGGTTAGCGCCAGTACCACTAACACCCACGCACGCAGCATACACCTCCCTTAGTGGTATAGTATCTGAACGGATCAATATCTGATCCGATCAGATCTATACTAGCGTCCCCAGCAGTTTAGGGTTCCCAAAAACGCAGTGTTAGCGGAATCAGCCCAGATACCTGCTAGCACCTGCGTTTTGCCCCTCCGCCCGGCCCGGCCCAGCCCACCCAAGTGCAGTATCGATCGATCACTGACACTTACAAAACACTAAACGCATAACTGCAGCGTTCGCAGAGTCAGGCCTGATCCCTGCGATCGCTAACAGTTTTTTTTGTAGCGTTTTGGTGAACTGGCAAGCACCAGCCCCAGGCAGCGTCAGATTAGCGCCAGTACCGCTAACACCCACGCACGCACCGTACACCTCCCTTAGTGGTATAGTATCTGAACTGATCAATATCTGATCCGATCAGATCTATACTAGCGTCCCCAGCAGTTTAGGGTTCCCAAAAACGCAGTGTTAGTGGGATCAGCCCAGATACCTGCTAGCACCTGCGTTTTGCTTCTCCGCCCGGCCCGGCCCAGCCCACCCAAGTGCAGTATCGATCGATCACTGTCACTTACAAAACACTAAACGCATAACTGCAGCGTTCGCAGAGTCAGGCCTGATCCCTGCGATCGCTAACAGTTTTTTGGTAGCGTTTTGGTGAACTGGCAAGCGCCAGCGGCCTAGTACACCCCGGTCGTAGTCAAACCAGCACTGCAGTAACATGTGGTGACGTGGCGAGTCCCATAAGTGCAGTTGAAGCTGGTGAGGTGGCAAGCACAAGTAGTGTCCCGCTGCCACCAAAAAGACAAACACAGGCCCGTCGTGCCCATAGTGCCCTTCCTGCTGCATTCGCCAATCCTAATTGGGAACCCACCGCTTCTGCAGCGCCCGTACTTCCCCCATTCACATCCCCAACCAAATGCAGTCGGCTGCATGAGAGGCATTTTTATGTCCTCCCGAGTACCCCTACCCAGCGAACCCCCCAAAAAAGATGTTGTGTCTGCAGCAAGCGCGGATATAGGCGTGACACCCGCTATTATTGTCCCTCCTGTCCTGACAATCCTGGTCTTTGCATTGGTGAATGTTTTGAACGCTACCATTCACTAGTTGAGTATTAGCGTAGGGTACAGCATTGCACAGACTAGGCACACTTTCACAGGGTCTCCCAAGATGCCATCGCATTTTGAGAGACCCGAACCTGGAACCGGTTACCGTTATAAAAGTTAGTTACAAAAAAAGTGTAAAAAAAAAAAAAAATATGAAATAAAAAAAAATAGTTGTTGTTTTATTGTTCTCTCTCTCTCTATTCTCTCTCTCTATTGTTCTGCTCTTTTTTACTGTATTCTATTCTGCAATGTTTTATTGTTATTGTTATTGTTATTATGTTTTATCATGTTTGTTTTTCAGGTGTGTAATTATTTACACTTTACTGTGCTTTATTGTTAACCATTGTTAACCATTTTTTTGTCTTCAGGTACGCCATTCACGACTTTGAGTGGTTATACCAGAATGATGCCTGCAGGTTTAGGTATCATCTTGGTATCATTCTTTTCAGCCAGCGGTCGGCTTTCATGTAAAAGCAATCCTAGCGGCTAATTAGCCTCTAGACTGCTTTTACAAGCCGTGGGAGGGAATGCCCCCCCCCCCCACCGTCTTCCGTGTTTTTCTCTGGCTCTCCTGTCTCAACAGGGAACCTGAGAATGCAGCCGGTGATTCAGCCAGCTGACCATAGAGCTGATCAGAGACCAGAGTGGCTCCAAACATCTCTATGGCCTAAGAAAGCGGAAGCTACGAGTATTTCATGACTTAGATTTCGCCGGATGTAAATAGCGCCATTGGGAAATTGGGGAAGCATTTTATCACACCGATCTTGGTGTGGTCAGATGCTTTGAGGGCAGAGGAGAGATCTAGGGTCTAATAGACCACAATTTTTTCAAAAAAGAGTACCTGTCACTACCTATTGCTATCATAGGGGATATTTACATTCCCCGAGATAACAATAAAAATGATTAAAAAAAAAAATATGAAAGGAACAGTTTAAAAGTAAGATTAAAAAAGCAAAAAAATAATAAAGAAAAAAAAAAAAAAAAACACCCCTGTCGCCCCCTGCTCTCGCGCTAAGGCGAACGCAAGCGGCGGTCTGTCGTCAAACGTAAACAGCAATTGCACCATGCATGTGAGGTATCACCGCGAAGGCCAGATCGAGTGCAGTAATTTTTCCAGTAGACCTCCTCTGTAAATCTAAAGTGGTAACCTGTAAAGGCTTTTGAAGGCTTTTAAACATGTATTTATTTTGTTGCCACTGCACGTTTGTGCGCAATTTTAAAGCATGTCATGTTTGGTATCCATGTACTCGGCCTAAGATCATCTTTTTTATTTCATCAAACATTTGGGCAATATAGCGTGTTTTAGTGCATTAAAATTAAAAAAAGTGTGTTTTTTCCCCAAAAAATGCGTTTGAAAAATCGCTGCGCAATTACTGTGTGAAAAAAAAAAATGAAACACCCACCATTTTAATCTGTAGGGCATTTGCTTTAAAAAAATATATAATGTTTGGGGGTTCAAAGTAATTTTTTTGCAAAAAAACAAAACTTTTTCATGTAAACAATAAGTGTCAGAAAGGGCTTTGTCTTCAAGTGGTTAGAAGAGTGGGTGATGTGTGACATAAGCTTCTAAATGTTGTGCATAAAATGCCAGGACAGTTCAAAACCCCCCCAAATGACCCCATTTTGGAAAGTAGACACCCCAAGCTATTTGCTGAGAGGCATGTCGAGTCCATGGAATATTTTATATTGCGACACAAGTTGCGGGAAAGAGACAAATTTATTTTTTTTTTTTGCACAAAGTTGTCACTAAATGATATATTGCTCAAACATGCCATGGAAATATGTGAAATTACACCCCAAAATACATTCTGCTGCTTCTCCTGAGTACGGGGATACCACATGTGTGAGACTTTTTGGGAGCCTAGCCGCGTACGGGACCCCGAAAACCAAGCACCGCCTTCAGGCTTTCTAAGGGCGTGAATTTTTGATTTCGCTCTTCACTGCCTATCACAGTTTCGGAGGCCATGGAATGCCCAGGTGGCACAAAACCCCCCCAAATGACCCCATTTTGGAAAGTAGACACCCCAAGCTATTTGCTGAGAGGTATAGTGAGTATTTTGCAGACCTCACTTTTTGTCACAAAGTTTTGAAAATTGAAAAAAGAAAAAAAAAAATGTTTTTTCTTGTCTTTCTTCATTTTCAAAAACAAATGAGAGCTGCAAAATACTCACCATGCCTTTCAGCAAATAGCTTGGGGTGTCTACTTTCCAAAATGGGGTCATTTGGGGGGGTTTTGTGCCACCTGGGCATTCCATGGCCTCCGAAACTGTGATAGGCAGTAAAGAGTGAAATCAAAAATTTTCACCCTTAGAAATCCTGAAGGCAGTGATTGGTTTTCGGGGTCCAGTACGCGGCTAGGCTCCCAAAAAGTCCCACACATGTGGTATCCCCATACTCAGGAGAAGCAGCTAAATGTATTTTGGGGTGCAATTCCACATATGCCCATGGCCTGTGTGAGCAATATATCATTTAGTGACAACTTTATGAAAAAAAAAAAAAAAGTGTCACTTTCCCGCAACTTGTGTCAAAATATAAAATATTCCATGGACTCAATATGCCTCTCAGCAAATAGCTTGGGGTGTCTACTTTCCAAAATGGGGTCATTTTGGGGGGTTTTGTGCCACCTGGGCATTCCATGGCCTCCGAAACTGTGATAGGCAGTGAAGAGTGAAAGCAAAAATTTACACCCTTAGAAATCCTGAAGGCGGTGATTGGTTTTCGGGGCCCCGTACGCGGCTAGGCTCCCAAAAAGTCCCACACATGTGGTATCCCCATACTCAGGAGAAGCAGCTAAATGTATTTTGGGGTGCAATTCCACATAGGCCCATGGCCTGTGTGAGCAATATATCATTTAGTGACGACTTTTTGTAAATATTTTTTTTTTTGTCATTTTTCAATCACTTGGGACAAAAAAAATAAATATTCAATGGGTTCAACATGCCTCTCAGCAATTTCCTTGGGGTGTCTACTTTCCAAAATGGGGTCATTTGGGGGGGTTTTGTACTGCCCTGCCATTTTAGCACCTCAAGAAATGACATAGGCAGTCATAAACTAAAAGCTGTGTAAATTCCAGAAAATGTACCCTAGTTTGTAGACGCTATAACTTTTGCGCAAACCAATAAATATACGCTTATTGACATTTTTTTTACCAAAGACATGTGGCCGAATACATTTTGGCCTAAATGTATGACTAAAATTTAGTTTATTGGATTTTTTTTTATAACAAAAAGTAGAAAATATCATTTTTTTTCAAAATTTTCGGTCTTTTTCCGTTTATAGCGCAAAAAATAAAAACCGCAGAGGTGATCAAATACCATCAAAAGAAAGCTCTATTTGTGGGAAGAAAAGGACGCAAATTTCGTTTGGGTACAGCATTGCATGACCGCGCAATTAGCAGTTAAAGCGACGCAGTGCCAAATTGGAAAAAGACCTCTGGTCCTTAGGCAGCATAATGGTCCGGGGCTCAAGTGGTTAATTGAACAAGCTGGGGTTAGAAGCTCATTGGTTTCTATGCAGCAGTGAGCCTGATTTTGCACTTTCCAGCTTTAGTAAATAAACCCCATTGTGTACTTAAAAGTGGGGTATGCCTGTACACATATTACCATTGTTGTGTAGGATCTGGGGCTGCTGTCCCTCCATCCCTCTCCCCCCCTTTCCCTCTCTATACCTCATTCATCTCAGACTCTAACCACACCCCCTTTGAGCCATGCCCATTTAAGACATACCCACTTTTCATGTAAACCATGCCCATTTTTACTTTCCCCCTGTGCCATGCCTACAAATGCATGCCCCGCCCCTAATTATAACAAGACTCCGCCTACAGCCAAAAAAGTGTCCCTAAATTTTTTTTTACAATGTTGGCAACTATGCTGTAGGGGGAGACAAAGAGCACAGCACACACTGTTCTTTCACTTTTGTAATCAGTGTGATGAGCTCCCTGCACAGTGCCGATTACAGTTCGGCTGAGGATTGGGGAGCTCAGTCTCAGCTGCCCTTGCCGCTCCTCCTATGGAGGTATACAGGGGGCCCCCAAGGGCCCCCTGCAGCATGGGGCCCAGTCACCATGGCTTCCTCAGCGACCCCTATACTTCCGCCACTGGCATTAATGCTTCCTAATCATATCTTACCACAGTGCCACCGCGCCACCCCCCTCCATAATGGCAGTTAAAGCACCCTGCTTGGTCTGTAATTGTGGAGCTGTATATGCAGTATCTCACAAAACTGAGTACACCCCTCACATTTATATAAACATTTTATTATATCTTTTCATGTGACAACACTGAAGAAATGATACTTTGCTACAATGTAAAGTAGTGAGTGTACAGCTTGTATAACAGTGTAAATTTGCTGTCCCCTCAAAATAACTCAACACACAGCCATTAATGTCTAAACTGCTGGCAACAAAAGTGAGTACACCCCTAAGTGAAAATGTCCAAATTGGGCCCAATAAGCCATTTTCCCTCCAAGTCATGTGACTTGTTAGTGTTACAAGGTCTCAGGTGTGAATGGGAAGCAGGTGTGTTAAATTTGGTGTTATCACTCTCACTTTCTCATACTGGTCACTGGAAGTTCAACATGGCACCTCATGGCAAAGAACTCTCTGAGGATCTGAAAAAAAGAATTGTTGCTCTACATAAAGATGGTCTAGGCTATAAGAAGATTGCCAAGACCCTGAAACTGAGCTGCAGCACAGTGGCCAAGACTATACAGCGGTTTAACAGGACACGTTCCACTCTTAACAGGCCTCACCATGGTCAACCAAAGAAGTTGAGTGCATGTGCTCAGCGTCATATCCAGAGGTTGTCTTTGGGAAATAGACGTATGAGTGCTGCCAGCATTGCTGCAGAGGTTGAAGGGGAGGGGGTCAGCCTGTCAGTGCTCAGTCCATACACCCAACACTGCATCAAATTGGTCTGCATGGCTGTCATCCCAGAAGGAAGCCTCTTCTAAAGATGAGGCACAAGAAAGCCAGCAAACAGCTTGCTGAAGACAAGCAGACTAAGGACATGGATTACTAGAACCTTGTCCTGTGGTCAGATGAGACCAAGATAAACTTATTTGGTTCAGATGATGTCAAGCGTGTGTGGTGGCAACCAGGTGAGAAGACAAGTGTGTCTTGCCTACAATCAAGCATGGTGGTAGGAGTGTCATGGTCTTGGGCTGCATGAGTGGGGAGCTACAGTTCATTGAGGGAACCATGAATGCCAATATGTACTGTGATATGAAAAGTAAAAATAAAAATAAAAAACTAAATGACCAAGGCACACCAAACAGAGTAAACAAAAAAGTTTATTAAGCTATGCAAAGCTGAACACAGAAAAAATAGTACACAACCACCCCTAAAAGACAAATATGGTGGGAATACTGGTAGGGGATCCCACCAATCTATCTGTACCCTCCCGGTAAATGGTATATAATCCCTCCTAGAAAAACGAGGAAGCCTGCAAGTGGGGGAGGTTCCTCCCTACCCCAATAGATAGCACACCCCTATAGCACCTATGAAACCCCCTACTACCTGAAATGGCAGGCTGAACCATACAGTTCCTGAAGGCCAGGGTTACTCACGGATGGTAGATAAATATGGATGTCCCTCAAAGATAGACGACCTGGATGCAGATCTGTATGGTATGTATATCCAGACGATGTTCCAATACAGTATGTCCATATTTAAACCCAAAGCATTGGTGCCTCTTCACCTGGGCTGCTTGGCTGATCAGCAGGGCTGTGTTCCATTCCTTAGCACCTGCTGCTGGTCTGATCCATGGTAATTAGTATGAAAAAAAAAGGGATATATTGGTATCCAAGTAAATGAGTCAGGTAGTGGTTCAGTACCCTGATTCCATATGTCAGTGTAGGCTGCTGGGGGGGGGGGGGGTGCATGGCGGCGGTGCTCACCCAGCATAGAACAGCTTACATGTTTTGTTCCCTTACTTCCCGGAACTTCTTCAGAGCTTTTTCTTTTGACTGACTGGCTGACTGACTGCAGATACCATGGCTAGTCATTGAGCTGTTTGTGTCTGGGAACAGCGTGAATATCTAGTGCATTTGCATTATCACGCTGCCCCTTCAGGAACTGTATGGTTCAGCCTGCCATTTCAGGTAGTAGGAGGTTTCATAGGTGCTATAGGGGTGTGCTATCTATTGGGGTAGGGAGGAACCTCCCCCACTTGCAGGCTTTCTCGCTTTTCTAGGAGGGATTATATACTATTTACAGGGAGGGTACAGATAGATTGGTGGGATCCCCTACTGCTATTCCCACCATATCTGTCTTTTAGGGGTGGTTGTGTACTATTTTTTCTGTGTTCACCTTTGCATAGCTTAATAAACTTTTTTGTAGTTTACTCTGTTTGGTGTGCCTTGGTCATTTAGTTTTTTATTTTTATTTTTCCTTTTCATATATAGTTTTTTGATCACTCCCCCTTTAATATATGTGGTGAGTACTACTATATTCCTATCCTGACGGGATTCCCATTCTTTCATATTTTTTGGATGTACTGTGATATACTGAAGCAGAGCATGATCCCCTCACTTCGGAGACTGGGCCGCAGGGCAGTATTCCAACATGATAACAACCCCAAACATACCTCCAAGACAAGGGTAAAGGTGAAGGACTGGCCGAGCATTTCTCCATACCTTTTGAGCATCTGTGGGGCATCCTCAAACGGAAGGTGGAGAAGCGCAAGGTCTCTAACATCCACCAGCTCGGTGATGTCATCATGGAGGAGTGGAAGAGGACTCCAGTGGCAACCTGTGAAGCTCTGGTTAACTCCATGCCCAAGAGGGTTAAGGCAGTGCTGGAAAATAATGGTGGCCACACAAAATAATGACACTTTGGGCCCAATTTGGACATTTTCACTTAGGGGTGTACTCACTTTTGTTGCCAGCGGTTTAGACATTAATGGCTGTTTGTTGAGTTTTTTTGAGGGGACAGCAAATTTACACTGTTATACTTTACATTGTATCAAAGTGTCATTAACTCAGTGTTGTCACATGAAAAGATATAATAAAATATTTACAAAAATGTGAGGGGTGTACTCAGTTTTGTGAGATACTGTATGGTATTAAGTGTAATTTTTGCTTTGATTGCTTTTTGTTTTTTCTCTCTGGTTTCCTCCACAGTTTTTTTATGTAATTTGAATATTCAATAAAAATAGAATTTATTAAAAAAAAGAAATAAATAACAAATACCCTGGTGTGGTTTTTTTGAAAATATTTTGAGAATGGTGGGTTGTCAATAGGGCTGTATTAGTAGTTTTATGCCCCGTACACACGGTCGGACTTTGTTTGGACATTCCGACAACAAAATCCTAGGATTTTTCCGACGGATGTTGGCTCAAACTTGTCTTGCATACACACGGTCACACAAAGTTGTCGGAAAATCCGATCATTCTGAACGCGGTGACGTAAAACACGTACGTCGGGACTATAAACGGGGCAGTGGCCAATAGCTTTCATCTCTTTATTTATTCTGAGCATGCGTGGCACTTTGTGCGTCGGATTTGTGTACACACGATCGGAATTTCCGACAACGGATTTTGTTGTTGGAAAATTTTATATCCTGCTCTCAAACTTTGTGTGTCGGAAAATCCGATGGAAAATGTGTGATGGAGCCTACACACGGTCGGAATTTCCGACCACAAGGTCCTATCACACATTTTCCGTCGGAAAATCCGACTGTGTTTACAGGGCATAAGAGTGATGAAAAAAATGAAATAGTTATATTTTTAAAATTGATGTTCGCCATATTTTTCACCAACCCCATGTACCTGAACCCAGCAGACTAAAATGTTACTTTAACCACTTCAATACAGGGCACTTATACCCCCTTCCTGTCCAGACCAATTTTCAGCTTTCAGCACTCTCACACTTTGAATGACAAAAACTCAGTCATACAACACTGTACTCATATGAAATTTGCGTCTTTTTTTTTTCACACAAATAGAGCTTTCTTTTAGTGGTATTTAATCACTAGAAGTTTTTTTTATTTTTTTTGTGCTAAAAATAAAAAAAAACTGAAAATTTTGTGAAAAATGCCCTTTTCTTTGTTTCTGTCACAAATTAGTAATTTTTCTTCATACATTTTGACCAAAATGTATACTGCTACATATCTTTGGTAAAAATAACCCAAATTAGTGTATATTTGGTCTTTGTGAAAGTTATATAGTCTACAAGCTATGGTGCCAATCACTGAAAATTGATCACACCTGATCACACCTGATGTACTGAATGCTTATCTCATTTCTTGAGACCCTAATGGCTCGTACACACGATCCGAATATCGTACGACCGATCATACGACCGTTCTCGCTTAATAGTCGCAAGTAGAAATTGAATAGCTAAAGTCACGAAAATTCTCGTACGACAGACAACAAAATCGGAAGTGATGTCATGTGTTGTAATGTACCGTATATACTCGAGTATAAGTTGAATTTTTCAGCCCTTTTTTTGGGCTGAAAGTGCCCCCCTCGACTTATACTCGAGTCACCGCCATCTGTCTGCATGATCAGCGTGTCATGCAGGCAGACGGCGGCCGGCGTGTGATAATTCCTTCGGAGGCTATTCCAGCTTTCAAAAGCCGTGCCTCCTGCTCGTCTGTGATAGGCTAAACAGCTGTCAGTGTACAGCCTATCACGGACATTCTCTTATCCTCGTCCGTGGTATGAGAATGAGAGAATGTCCGTGATAGGCTGACCGCTGACTGCTGAGTGTTCTGCCTATCACAGAACAGGAGGAGGCGCAGCTTTTGAACAGTGGAATGGTCGCCGAAGAGTATTATCACACGCTGATTGGAGGATGGAGATCGCCACAGGGAAGCTGCACAGGACACAGGTAGGCTGCACAGGGACACAGGACACATGCACACAGGACACATGCACACATGTACAGGACACAGGACACAGGACACATGCACAGGACACAGGGACACAGGACACATGTACAGGACACATGTACAGGACACATGTACAGGACACAGGACATATGTACAGGACACAGGGACACATACACATGTACAGGACACATGTACAGGACATAGAGACACATACACATGTACAGGACACATGTACAGGACACATGCACAGGACACATACACAGGACACATGCACAGGACACATACACATGTACAGGACACATGTACAGGACACATGTACAGGACACATGCACAGGACACATACACAGGACACATGCACAGGACACATGCACAGGACACATACACATGTACAGGACACATGTACAGGACACATGCACATGTACAGGACACATGCACAGGATACAGGTAGACTGCACAGGACACAGGGAGGCATGCAGCTGCAGATGGGCATTGTTGACCCTCTGCATTTCTCACCCCTGTCTTATACTCGGGTCAATACGTTTTTCCCAGTTTTTTGTGGTAAATTAGGGGCCTCGACTTAAACTCGGATCGACTTATACTCTAGTATATACGGTATTTGTATTGTATTTTCGGACGACAACTATACTGACTAAATGAAAATCGTACGATCTGGAATCGTACGAGGAAAATTTTCGGGTATGTCCGATCGAATAATATCGGATGAACGGTTGTGATCGGCTGTCGAAAGTAGTGTACACACAATCCGAATATCGTACGATCATTCCTCGGACGACCGTTTTCATACGATATTTGGATCGTGTGTACGGGCCATTACGAGCCAGCAAAGTATAAATACCCCCCAAATGACCCCTTTTTGTAAAGTAGACATTCCAAGGTATTTAGTAAGGGTCATGGTGAGTTTTTTGAAGTTGTAATTTTTTCCCACAATTCTTTTCAAAATGAAGGGTTTTTCTTTATTTTACAAAATTGTCATATTAACAGGTTCTTTCTCTCACCAAGCATAACAAATTACACCCCAAAATACATTCTGCTACTCCTCCTGAGTATGGTGATACCAATTGTGTGAGACTTTTTCACAGCCAGGCCATATACAGAAGCCCAACATGCAGGGAGCACCATCAGGTGTTCTAGGGACATAAATTACACATCTAATGTCATGACGACCTATCACATTTTTGAAGGCCCTGGAGCACCAGGACAATGCACGGGCACGATCGTGCACATGCGCCATGTGCAATGGGGCAGTACCATCCGTTATCGGCCGTGACCTGATCGTGCACAATCCCTATTTGAATGTGACAACGTCATATGACGTCATCCCAGAATGAGAGCTGCACCGCCCCTCCATCATTTGACGGTGGGCGGGCGGCAACTGGTTAAATGTTAGTTATTACAATCCCTATATCTTTTACCTCGCCATTTAAAAACATCATAAATACCTACATATCTCTTTGGCGTTTTTTCTGTCTCCGAATTCAAGTAAGGCCCCTTTCACACTACAGCGACTTCAAAGTCGCGTGATATTGCCGCAATTTTACCGCAGTTTTGCATCTGTGATTTCTGGGAATGCATGTGTAAACTTGAGGTCTATGGACCTCAACTCGCATCAAAGTCAGACCAATGTAGTGCAGGGACTACTTTGAAGTCGGACCAACTTGAAGTCGCACAGATATGAATGGTACTCATTGGAAATCATGGGGTACGACTTGTCATGTGACTTTACAGTTCCAATTCACAGGACAAGCTGCACAATTGTGAAAGGGGCCTAAGATACAAAGATCTGTTCCTGTTATTAGGTGAAACACTTGTTCTCTTTTAATAAGTTCCATATTTTATATTCTCATTACCCTTTAGTAGCTTTCTTAGATGCCACATTTTATTTCACATTTCCTATGTGTTTCACCAGTCTACATGACTTTATTATTGTGGAAAATGTATTAAAGGGCTTCTTGTGATGAGTGGAAAACATAGAACAATGACACATTTTTAGAATTAACAGTGTTTAGATGTGGAATACATGTATTATTTATAATCACCTAGCACATGTAAAGGTCCAGTTGTCTTCTCTATCGGTTCCTCCAGACTGGGATGGCTCACTTTACAGATGACCTCTGACCCCTGATCCTCTGGTGATGGGATGACCTCTAGAAGTTCTGTACATATAAATGTTTTATCCGGATGCTGAGATTTGCTGTTGGTAATTTTGTATTTCTCACTGTTAACTATATGAATGAGTTCTTCCTTTCCTTTTTCTTTCTTAAACCATTTCACAGTCAGCTTATCGGGGTAAAAGTGTGAGATTGTACATTGCAGTTGTGTCTGTTTGTTGACAAACAGTTCTGATATTGTCTTCATCTCCACTTCTGGCCTTGATAGAAAATCTGGAAAAGATGATATCAAAGATATGATTTTTTTGTGTGCAGTTAAAGTGTATGCAGAAATGTATGTAGAACTAGCCCAACTCTAGCCCAATCAATTTTTTGTTTTTAATACATTAGGAAATAATTAGATGCTCGTCAGGTTTTATTATATTTATTCAGGAGCTCTGTCCTCACATTTTAACCCTGTGACTCCAAGGCAAGAAATTAGATGAAAGGATGTCACTATGACATCACAGACAGCAATAAAAACCTCTCAGAAATTCTACAAGGATTTGCTGCTGCCTGTTTCCACACCAGAGAGATTTCACTATTAATCGCTGTCCCTGAATCATCCTCTGGACGAGAAGTGAAAAGAAATCTCTCTAATTCAGACACTTCATGAAGACAGGTAGTATCTGTCTTGGTAAACATTATTATATATTATTGTAACTTCGGCCATTTGATCACGTTTCTCAGGGATCCTCTCTCCTGAACGATGGTGAGCTTTTTATATTTCTTTCACTGTTCTCCTTATAGTTGTATCACATATGCTCATACATACTATATGCTGTATATGTTCCTGTATGATTAGACGGTAATGCCCAGTACACACGGTCGGATTTTCCGACGGAAAATGTGTGATAGGACCTTGTTGTCGGAAATTCCGACCGTGTGTAGGCTCCATCACACATTTTCCATCGGATTTTCCGGCACACAAAGTTTGAGAGCAGGCTATAAAATTTTCCAACAACAAAATCCGTTGTCGGAATTTCCGATGGTGTGTACACAAATCCGACGGACAAAGTGCCACGCATGCTCAGAATAAATAAAGAGATGAAAGCTATTGGCTACTGCCCTGTTTATAGTCCCAACGTACGTGTTTTACGTCACCGCGTTCAGAACGATCGGATTTTCTGACAACTTTGTGTGACCGTGTGTATGCAAGACAAGTTTGAGCCAACATCCGTAGGAAAAAATCCTAGGATTTTGTTGTCGGAATGTCTGAACAAAGTCCGACCGTGTGTACGGGGCATTAGGTGAAGTGAGTTTAGTCTGTTGGCTTCCATCATCCAATCCTTTGCAAGCAAAAATACTGTTTTTTTTTAAATTTTCCTTGCACGTGATTGGGTATTCTTTCCAAATGAAGCTTTACCTCATTTACTAAGCTCTGGAGCAACTGCACTTGCAGAATGCAACTGCCTTTTACCAGTGTTAATTTTGGCAGCAAATTTTGATTTAGTTTTAGTCTTAGGACTAAATGGCATTTTAGTTTTAGTCCAATCTTAGTCATCGTATTTTAGTCGACTAAAATCTCCAGTACATTTTAGTCTAGTATAATGATTTTAGTCAACTAAAATTGAATGTGCACAGTACACAGCCCCCCCACCCTCTGCACAATACAAAGCCCCCCACAATACACAGCACAGCCTCCACCCTCTGCACAATACAAAGCCCCCCACAATACACAGCACAGCCCCCACCCTCTTCACAATACAAAGCCCCCCACAATACACAGCACAGCCCCCACCCTCTGCACAATACAAAGCTCCCCACAATACACAGCACAGCCCCCACCCTCTGCACAATACAAAGCCCCCCACAATACACAGCACAGCCCCCACCATCTGCACAATACAAAGCCCACCACAATACACAGCACAGCCCCCACCCTCTTCACAATACAAAGCCCCCCACAATACACAGCACAGCCCCCACCCTCTTCACAATACAAAGCCCCCCACAATACACAGCACAGCCCCCACCCTCTGCACAATACAAAGCTCCCCACAATACACAGCACAGCCCCCACCCTCTGCACAATACAAAGCCCCCCACAATACACAGCACAGCCCCCACCATCTGCACAATACAAAGCCCACCACAATACACAGCACAGCCCCCACCCTCTTCACAATACAAAGCCCCCCACAATACACAGCACAGCCCCCACCCTCTTCACAATACAAAGCCCCCCACAATACACAGCACAGCCCCCACCCTCTGCACAATACAAAGCTCCCCACAATACACAGCACAGCCCCCACCCTCTTCACAATACAAAGCCCCCCACAATACACAGCACAGCCCCCACCCTCTTCACAATACAAAGCCCCCCACAATACACAGCACAGCCCCCACCCTCTGCACAATACAAAGCCCCCCACAATACACAGCACAGCCCCCACCATCTGCACAATACAAAGCCCCCCCCTGCACTCCCAGGAGGCCCCCAGTCTCCTGGGACAGCACTGCCAGCTTACTCTAAAGTTAAGAATAAATCACTGCCAGCCCTTTCTCATACACAGCTCCTCCTGTGTGACTCTCATTGTAAATCAAAGTCTCTATATTTACCTCATAGCTTTGTTCTTGCATGGACCCGGTCACATGACTGCTCTCCTCTGAAGATTCATGGATGGTCATGTGACCGCTCTCCTCCTCCAATCTAAAGTAAGGTGACCAGATTTTTAAAATGAAATCCGGGGACATTTTTTTTATTTTTTACTAGTAA
Organism: Aquarana catesbeiana; assembly: GCF_042186555.1. Lineage (NCBI taxonomy): Eukaryota > Metazoa > Chordata > Amphibia > Anura > Ranidae > Aquarana > Aquarana catesbeiana. The sequence goes on along the minus strand of NC_133329.1, from coordinate 72,342,747 downwards.
TCTTTGGCGACTCTTTGGCCGTCTCCGCCGCCCGCCTCACAGCCTGTCAAGTCTAAAGCCCCATACACACTATCAGATTTTCTGCTGAGTTTTTCCTTCAGATTTACCAAAACCATATAATATGAGGTCAAACCTTAGGAGTTTCAATTTGTATGCAATCAGGCAGGCCCTTACACTACATGGTTTTGGTAAATCTGAAGACAAAAATCAGCAGAAAATCTGATAGTGTGTATGGGGCTTTACTCTTCGGGCCCCGTCTACTACTGGGTGGAGAGCAGAGGAAGATCACTCCACCAGGGAAGGCAAGGAGATAAGCAGGCAGGCGGCTGGCCGGGACTTGAGCCAAGGCAGAAGAACATGCGAGTGGAGCTGAATGGGCATGCGCCCGAAACTGAATAAATAGTCCCTCCGCTCCGACCTGCACATGATCATCAGAAAGGGGCACAGATAATGGAAGAAAACAAACCCCCATAATCTAGTAGGAGTGGCAGAGGAGGGGGGGGTGCAATTCAGATTTTTTCTTTTTATTCTGCATGGGCTGTCTTTGAACTTGCCCCAGCCCCTGTTCAAATCCAATCCGGGGACAAAACTGGGGACAGACTTGGTCCGGGGACAGTGTCCTCAATCCGGGGACTGTCCCCAGAAACCGGGGATGTCTGGTCACCCTAATCTAAAGCAACACTCGGTGGAGGAGAGCGGCCAACAAGAACAAAGCTATTGAGGTTAGAAGCTTCAGCTTACAATGAGTGACACAGGAGGTGGAGCAGTATAGGAGAAGGGGCTGGCAATGATCTTTTCCTAAAGATAGACTTTGCTGGCAGTGCTATCCAAGGGCTAGGAGCAGCGGGGCGGCTGGCTTGACCACCCCTCAATGTGTGGCACCCGGGGGCGGACCACCCAATCCCTGCCCCCTATTGGTAAAAAACAAATATCGGCGTATACACTGTGTTACACGCCGATAAATACAGTAAATTCATGAGGGTAAACGTCCCTCCTTGCCATTAACATATGAATGAAAACAGATTATATTTTCGTCATAGTCTTCTTCAGTTGATGAAAATGTGTTTTGTTTTCGTCACTGTAAAAAAGCCTCTGACGAAAATTATGACAAAAACATTTACGTTGATGAAATTAACACTGCCTTTTACAAAGTGCACAGTTTATTTGCCTTTAGTAAATCAACCCCATACAGTTTGGTGAAGGATAGTGAAATGAAGTGGTACTAGGGCACATTTACTAAAATGTAAATTGTGAAGTTAGTGTTACTAAATCCACAGCAGTAAAATCAGTCTGTATATGCAGTAAAGCATGTTTTTTATACTCACGGTGGAACCTAAGGGGTTAATCCTCTGCATTGTGTAAAAAAAAAAGGCTGTTTGATCCTGTCTTCTCTGATCCTCCCCTACTTCCACTGTCCTCAAACCATCTCCTAATAGAATAGAGCCTTGAGGGCAACCTGCACATGCTCAGTTTGGTTTGTATTGCTAGAGAGTTTTGTTATATCTTGGAAAAGTGCATGTGATCAGCACAGGGCCAATCAGAACTGTCCAAACAGAGGGTCAGGGGTCATTCAATCTCACAGGACAGTCAGAGGAGAATGAAAACTCCTCCTACAAGCTTTAACCAGACACTGATAGAAGTCACAAGACTGCTATATACTGCTGATGAGAAAAGGTATTTAACCATTTATATTTAATGAAATAATTGCATTTTCATGTTCTGTATACTGTGGGAGACCAGATATAGTGAATGCAGGCTCCTGGGTTTAGTAACACTTTAATTTATGTGTGGTCATTTCAAATAGCTTGTGGAGAAGGTCTGTTTTTTTAATTCTTGATTCAGTGTTTGTAGTATGCACAGATTTGCTTCAGCTCTCTTCCCCTTTTAGTAAACTTGACAAATATAATTTCAAGTTTCTGCACAGTATTGGAAGGAGGGAAAATAGGTAGTGCAAACTGTATAGGGCCATTGTTCTTAGGCAGAGGAACAGAGAGAGAAGAAAAGAAATGCAGATGTTATAACAATAATGGAAGATCAGCAGGACAAAGGTGGGAAGCAGAGATATGATTTTGGTTAGATCAGGAGGGAGAGGAGGATAGCTGGGAAATGTCTTTGTGAATTGATAGACGGCAGCTGTGATTTTATTGTTGCTAAATTTGGAAGGAGAGGAGAGAGGGGTGTGAAGGGGCTACCAGAAGGAGGGATAGGTGGATGCAAACTGGTGGATAGGAACTGCCTGAGAGCTTGGAGCTGACACAGTTTTTATCTTAGTGAGGTTTAGGTGTAGTGGATAATTGTTAGGTAGAAGGCATGAGCTGGTCTCATATGTACATTTGTGCTGTTGTGTGCTGTAAAAATTTAAATTTTTGCTGCTTTTATTTTTACGATATTAGCAATTGTTTTTTCCAGACTATGACATCACCCAGCCCCCCTACAACAGCCAAAAGACACGAAACCGGGCTGGTTGGTTAGTGCTGTGTTTGTGCTGGATTGTGCTGTTTAAATCTCTGTTCTATCTTTTATCGTTTTTGCGTTATTAATGATTTATTAATGGCCACCAAAGGTCACTCAGCCCCCCTACAACATCCAAAAGACACTAAACTGGTCTCATTGGTTAGTGCTACGTTTGTGCTGCTAAAATGTTAATTTTGTTTTTAGGGTTTTTAAGTTATAACAGCGTTTTTTATCAATCCCCACCCACTTTGCCCCCTACAATCAGCACAAATAAAAACTCAAGTGTGTTTCTTTAGTGCGGTAATGTTGTTGTAATGTTGTTTAGTGCTGTAATGTACAGGCATACCCAGGGCTTTTTTTCAGGGGGAACTTGGTGGAACTTAGTTCCACCACCTCTGGCTCATACCCTTTGGGGGGCTGCTCACCACAATCACTTGTAAACACAGAAGTCTGGTTTCTGTGTTTACAAGTGACAGCTCTGCACTCTGTGTGTAACCCCTATGAACTCTGCACTCTGTATGTAATGCAATCCTGATATTTAATGCCCCTTTAAGACCCTCCTACTGTTTGTGAAATATGACCACACCCACAATTTGATGTGATTTGGAGGGTGTGTGTGGGTGGAGGGGTTTTGGGGGGTCGTGGTTGAGTTCCAGCACCTATTGTTTGAGAAAAAAAGCCCTGGGCATACCCCACTTTTAAGTACACGATGGGGTTTGGGTATTGCCGGGTCCCAGCAATACAAATAAAAGATCATTGAAAAATCATTTAAAAAAAATCAATAGCAGGCCCTTCAGGTCTGGTATGGATATTAAGGGGAACCCCATGGCAAAATTAAAAAAAAATGGTGTGGGGGTCCCCCCAAAATCCATACCAGGTTCTTATCCGAGCACGCAACCTGGCAGGCCGCAAGAAAAAGGGGGGACAAGAGAGTGCCCCCCCTTAACCGTACCAGGCCACACGCCCTCAACATGGATTTTGGGGGGACACCCACGCCATTTTTTTTCTAATTTTGGCACAGGGTTCCCCTTAACCACTTCAATACACTCTATTATATATACTACACTGCCTGAATATAGATTCTACACTGAATATCAAATCTATACTAAATGCAGAGTATATATAAAGCTAATATATATAGCTAATAAAGGGTCTGGAGGATCTTAGTTATGGGGAAAGGTTGCGAGCGCTGAACTTATTCTCTCTGGAGAAGAGACGCTTGAGAGGGGATATGATTTCAATTTACAATCACTGTACTGGTGACCCCACAATAGGGATAAAACTTTTTCGCAGAAGAGAGTTTAATAAGACTCGGGGCCACTCATTACAATTAGAAGAAAAGAGGTTTAACCTTAAACTACGTAGAGGGTTCTTTACTGTAAGAGCGGTAAGGATGTGGAATTCCCTTCCACAGGCGGTGGTCTCAGCGGGGAGCATTGATAGCTTCAAGAAACTTTTAGATAAGCACCTGAACGACCACAACATACAGGGATATGTAAGGTAATACTGACACATAATCACACACATAGGTTGGACTTGATGGACTTGTGTCTTTTTTCAACCTCACCTACTATGTAACTATGTAACTATATATATATATATATATATATATATATATATATATATATATATATATATATATATATATATATATACACACACACACTAGGCTGTATTTATATATATATATATATATATATGCCTTATATAGTGTGGGGCGTGGACTTAGCCCCATGAGCCATGATTGGCCAAAGGCACCCTGCCTCTGGCCAATTATGGCTCTCTCAGCAGAGCGCGCTGTGATTGGCCAACGCAAGCAGGTCAGGTGCATGCTTTGGCTAATCATAAGACGCCAATGCACTGCAATGTCCCCCATAATGTTTTAAATTCGGTGAACACCCGATGTTCGAGTGAAATTACGTTTGTCTCAAACATCGGGCTCATCCCTAATCAGCAATATATAGCAGTCTTATGACTTCTATCAGTGTTTAGAAATATATAGTTATTCCCGCGCTAACAGGTATAAAGTACACTGGACTCAACTAGGAGAAGCTGCCTGCACCGAATCAAGTACAAACCAAACCTTGTAGGTAAATAATATTATAACTAGGTGGTGCCGCGCTAATCCTGGATACACTCGCTAGAATGACTTAAGGTGGCGTGACATACATAAAAGGTGTATAATTAAACATAAAATAACAATGTAGGAGTGATGGCATCGGCTGTGTAACACTCTCCACTCCTATGACAATAACTCTGAGTGGTGAAAGAATAATCTTATGTGGTGACATAATCAATAAATATATCTCATCATGTCCATAAACCAATATCAATACTGTAAAACGTGTCACTAAAAAAATTATAGATCAATACATATCTCTCATCGTGTCCATAGACAAATCATCAATAGTATAAAAAGCGTCAAATAATAATTAAGTGCATAATATAATCTAAGGTGACTCAGGGTATATAGCAAGCAAATAACACATAAAGTGACATTGTGCAGCAGTGCAAAAAGACAAAAAATTGTGGAATATCCAAGAATTGTCAAGTACTATGGCATAAAATCTTTTTGATATAATGTGACTATAACATTCTGACATGCACCAAATGTGATAGTACAAAAGTGTTCCAGCAAAAAAGTCCTTCTTTTTAAAAACGTGGCAATAGCGTCCTGGCATGCAACAGTCGCAGTGCAGTGCGTAAGATAGATCACACAGTGCACATCTTCGTGTTTAAACACTCATGTAAGAAGTGGCCCCTTACCTTAGGGTAATAGGGCAAACGCATATGACCAAAGATCTTTTAAGGGGATCCTCCTATAGGTGTAGAATGCTATCCTCACGGTCCTAGTCTCAGGGGGTGATTCCCTCCGTGGTATAGGGGGATATAAAAGACACGGGGAGTCCCATTAGCGTAATAACGTTTTAAAGAGCAACTTTATTGAATAGGACAAGGGTACTCACATAGACAGCATAAAAACATTCCTATCTCCGATGGGCGGCGAGCTTGTATACCTCTCACAGCATGTAGAGCCTGTCCCGTCCCTACGCGTGATGTCACACCGCACATGACTTCATCAGGGGGTGCGTACAGGCTAAAAACATGTCTTTAAATACTCTTATACTGGGCGCCAATGAGCGGCCATTTTCTTATTATTATCATTATGGTGGCCATTTTCCTGAGGATTATACGGTGCGGCCATGTTTGGGATGTAATGTGCGCACGCCAGTCCTAGGTGACAGCTGATCAAGGCAGCCAATTAGACAGAGCGAACACTACCTCATCTCCCTCACTGTCAGCAGGGAAGGGCAAGATGTCTAATGCTCAATAAATCCCCGTACGAGACAGTCTAATAGGCGAGTGAGATAATGAGGGAGTGAAAGATATGGGAAGAGCGAGGCCTGGAACGTTCCAGGCCTCGCTTTGGAGTACTTCATCACCGCGGCCGGCTCAAGCGGTGTTCAGCATAGCCCCACGCACAGCAGGAAGCAGCGATGTCTGTGATGGATCTGATGGACTCCCCTCCTCTTGGATTTTAACTACACTACATGCTATACTTTATCCTACTAAATGTGAGTTTCTTGCACAGTGTTTTTAATAAATCTGGCTTACATACTGCACTTAGAGGCGCCTCCTCCCCTTGTGTTTTTTCTGCAATTTTCAAGTGTAATCTCAAGGTCCAGGAAGTTAATTTTATTCTTGCTGATATCCCAGGTTAGTTCAATATTTCTGTCATTAATATTCAATTTTTTCAGAAACTCAGTTAGCTCACTTACTTCACCGTCCCATAGTATAGAAATGTCATCGATATACCTTTTGTATATCACTAATTCCCTCGGATGATCATTGAAGACATTTTCCTCCTCCCATTTTGCCATGAAGAGGCCAGCTATGCTCGGGGCAAATCTTGCTCCCATGGCAACTCCCGTTTGTTGATGGTAGTAAGTCTTGTTGTACCAAAAGTAGTTGTTCTTGAGACTAAATTCAAGGCATTTTATCAAAAACTTTCTCTGCATATATGGGAGCTTAGTATATTTCCTTAAGCCCCATTTTGCGGCCTCACAAGCTCGATGGTGGGGGATCACCGTATATAGGGATGATACATCCGCAGTGGCCAAAACCCATTGTCTATCTCCTCCTGGAAAGTTTTCCATAATTTGCAACATCTGTTTAGTGTCTCTCAGGTACGCTTCTGTCTTTTGAACCGCTGGCTGTAAAAAAGTATCAATGTATTGTCCCATCCTAGAGGTCAATGAGTCTATGCCGTTTACTATCGGCCTCGGTGGTGGATCCGATCTATTTTTATGAATTTTCGGTAATAGATATATGATTGGTGTGTGACAGCAGTCAGGTATAAGAAATCTTGCTTCTTTTTTGTTCAGTACCGATTTTTTTACACCCAAGTGCACAATCTGTTCAATTGCCTTCCGGCAGCTGAATACGGGGTTCTTCAATAGCTTAGTATACGTCTTAGTATCATCCAGCATCTGAGTCATTGATTTATGATATTGTTCTTTCGAAAGGATCACGATCCCACCCCCCTTATCTGCTGGCCGGATAACAATATCTCGCCTTTTTGTCAACTTCTGGATACCATTTTTAATAAACTTGGGTTCCTCTCTCTTTTTTAACTTCAGGTCTTTAATTTCTTCTAAAACGATTTTTTTAAAAACATCGATATGTTTACTATCTTTGATTGGGGGATTAAAAATAGATTTGTTCCTTAGTGAACTATGTAAAATGTCATCTTTTGTGGACACTGCCAGTTTAGGTATCGGGGGATTTCCTGCTAGGTATTTCTGAATATTCAATTTACGCACAAATTTTTGAATACCAATATAGGTTTCAAATTTGTTTAGATTTTTTGTGGGTGCATATTTCAACCCTTTATCTAATACGCCAACCTCTTTGTGTGTCAGATCCTGGCCACTGAGGTTGAAGATACCCTCTCCTTTTACTCTCTCTTTCTTTTGTTGTCTCTTTCCGGCCCTTCGACCTCTCTTCTTCTAGACTTTTTCTTGACGCTCGTATCTCAAAAGGTTTATCTCAAAAGGCTATAATCGCCAATTTATTAAGACCAAGATTACCGAAATCTCAAGGATCGATCGGAAAGAACTGATTAAAGAAAAGGATATACAAAAAAACCCAGTAGAAGGAATACCGCTGGTTCTAGACTTTAATGTGCAACAAAAAAAAATTGAAAGGATAATTAAACGCCATTGGCATATCCTGTTGGCAGACAGACAGCTATATGAGATTCTCTCGAGGAATCCAAAGTTCGTATACAAAAGGGCACCTACAATTCGGGATATAGTAGTTAAAAATGTTGTGGATCCACCGAAGAAACCTTTCTCATTTTTTACTGGTAATGGATTTTTTCAGTGTAAAAGATGTTTTGCGTATTTAAGGACTAAACGCCCAAATGAAAAGGTATTCGACGTTACATCTATGAGAACGGGAGATACTTATAAGGTGAAGAATTTTATTTGTTGCAACACCGAAGGGGCTGTATACGCTCTTGAATGTAGTTGCGGCCTCCAGTATGTCGGTCGCACCAAAAGACCTCTGAGAGTGCGCATCAAAGAACATGTCAAAAATATTCTTAATGGCTATGAAAAACACAGCGTATCCAAACACTTCTTGACTTGCCATAATAAGGATCCCACCCATCTGAAGTTTTGGGGTATAACACCGTATATCAAACATTGGTGGGGGGGGGGGGGCACAAGGTGAGGACTCTAAGTAAACTAGAATCCAAATGGAATTTTATCTTGGATACTTTCTCGCCCCGTGGCCTTAATATTGAATTTGACCTTAATTGTTTCCTTAGTGATTTTTAAAACCACCTTTTATTATCTATATTTAAATTTTAATCTGTCAGTTTGGCTATATCTGGATTTGACGATAGTGTTGTTCTAAATAAATTAACTCCTCGCCTATGCTATATCCTGAGTAGCTCAATCCTTTATTGGATTTTAGAGTCCAATAAGTAGTATGATTTTAGTCTTACTGGTTTACTGTTTTATGTATTTTATTATTTACCAATCATGATGTTTATGATGTTTCATATAGTATTTTATTATTTATGATGTTTATGACATTCTATTTACGCTCGATTCATATAGATATATTATGTATGACTTATCTGTACTGTTTACTTATAGCAGCATGACCGCCTTTCCCTTCTGTATTTTTTATTCTAATTTCGGCTTTATATATGGTATATCGGGATGCATGTCCATATATTTTCTAAGTCCCCCTTTAATTTTATCTGTACTGATTGGAGTTCTTATCTCTGGGTAGTCTGCATATCTTTGGAGCACAGTCCCAGTATATTTCTTTTTCGTTTTTCCCTTGAAATTATTAGATATGTTACTCTTCCCATATCTTTCACTCCCTCATTATCTCACTCGCCTATTTAGACTCGTACGGGGATGGATTGAGCATTAGACATCTTGCCCTTCCCTGCTGACAGTGAGGGAGATGAGGTAGTGTTCGCTCTGTCTAATTGGCTGCCTTGAACAGCTGTCACCTAGGACTGGCGTGCGCACATTACATCCCAAACATGGCCGCGCCGTATGATCCTCAGGAAAATGGCCGCCGTAATGATAATCATAGGACTTCGAGAAAATGGCCGCTCATTGGCGCCCAGTATAAGAGTATTTAAAGACATGTTTTTAGCCTGTACGCATCCCCTGATGAAGTCACGTGCAGTGTGACGTCACGCGTAGGGACCGGACAGGCTCTACATGCTGTGAGAGGTATACGAGCTCGCCGCTCGTCAGAGATAGGAATGTTTTTATGCTGTCTATGTGAGTACTCTTGTCTTATTCAATAAAGTTGCTGGTTAAAACATTATTACGCTATTGGGACTCCCCGTGTCTTTTATATCCCCCTATACCACGGAGGGAATCACCCCCTGAGACTAGGACCGTGAGGATAGCATTCTACACCTATAGGAGGATCCCCTTAAAAGATCTTTGGTCAAATGCGTTTGCCCTATTACCCTAAGGTAAGGGGCCACTTCTTACATGAGTGTTTAAACACGAAGATGTGCACTGTGTGATCTATCTTACGCACTGCACTGCGACTGTTGCATGCCAGGACGCTATTGCCACGTTTTTAAAAAGAAGGACTTTTTTGCTGGAACACTTTTGTACTGTCACATTTGGTGCATGTCAGAATGTTATAGTCACATTATATCAAAAAGATTTTATGCCATAGTACTTGACAATTCTTGGATATTCCACAATTTTTTGTCTTTTTGCACTGCTGCACAATGTCACTTTATGTGTTATTTGCTTGCTATATACCCTGAGTCACCTTAGATTATATTATGCACTTTATTATTATTTGACGCTTTTTAGTGACACGTTTTACAGTATTGATATTGGTTTATCAGTGTTTAATTAAAGCTTGTAGGATGAGTTATTATTCTCCTATGATTGTCCTATGAGGCTGCATGACCCCTGACCCCCTGTCTGGACAGTGCTGATTGGCCCTGTGCTGATAACTTGCACTCTCCAAAAAAAAAAAACTCTAGCAATACATACCCAACTGAGCATGTGCAGAATGCCTCCTGGGACTCTGTACTATCAGCAGATGGATTGGGGACAGTGGGAGAAGGGGAGGATCAGAGAAGACAGGATCAAACAGACTTTTTACACAATGCAGAGGATTAACCCCTTAGGTTCCGCAGTGAGTATAACAAGCATGCTTTACTGCATATACACACTGATTTTACTGCTGTGGGTTTAGTAACACTTTAATGTTTGAAATTACTGAGTTGCAGAAAGAGTAGTGGAAAGCGTTGCATCAGAATCCCCAGCAGAGGTAGTGAGTCAGTTAACCATACAGGAAGTGAGTGTCTTGGGATAACCATAGGTCAAGCCTCAGACAAAAGCAGTAGCGGCTGGTGCTCAAAATTTTTGGGGGGGCGCAAACAAACTGAAAAATTAAAAAAAAAAAAAACATCAATTGCAGCCTCACTGTACCATCAATCGCAGCCACTGTGCCATCAAACGCAGCCACTATGCCCATCAATTGCCACCACTATGCCATCAAACGCAGCCACTTTGCCCATCAATGGCAGTCACTGTGCCCAAACGCAGCCACTGTGCCCATCAAACGCAGCCACTGTGCCCTATCAAATGCTCCCACTTTGCCATCAAATGCTGCCACTGTTACATCAAATGCTGCCACTGTGCCCCATCAAATACTGCTACTGTGCCCATCTTATGCAGCCACTGTGCCCATCATATGCAGTCTCACTGTGCCCCATCAAATGCAGCCCCACTGTGCCCCATCATATGCAGCCTCACTGTGCCCCATCATATGCAGCCTCATTGTGCCCCATCAAATGCAGCCTCACTGTGCCCCATCATATGCAGCCTCACTGTGCCTCATCATATGCACTAGTTAGAAAGAAAAAGAAGGGGACCAACCCTATAGATACCTGCCTTTTGATAAATCACAAAGTCATTATTTTTTCACCCAGAGCCTCTCCTCAGAATTTGAGGCCGTATCCGTAACCTAAAACAAGCATATTAATAAGGAAAAGAACCAGGGAGAAGCACAAGGGAGTGATCTCCCTTGGTCCAAGAAAGTGGTTACTATGGATATGGTGGGCAATAAGGGAGAGAATGGTGTATATAAAAATATATAAAAGTTTATTAGAAAAATCTAAAAAATACAAAGGCTATACCATTGACAATAAGTCACATGTATGGAGCTGATCCACCTGACACAAAAAATGGGCCTGTCCAGTACAATCAGCACATGACACGCCCATCAACCAATCATCATAATCACCATCAACTCATCATATGCAGCCTCCCTGTGCCCCATCAGGGCAGCACAGTGGTGTAGTGGTTAGCACTTTCACCTAGCAGCAATAGGTTCAAATCCCGACCACGACACCATCTGCCTAGAGTTTGCATGTTCTCCCTGTGCCTGCGTGGGTTTCCTCTGGGTACTCCGCTTTCCTCCCACACTCCAAAAGACATGCTGGTAGGTTAATTAGATCCTCTTGAAAAAAATTGGGCAAATATGTTTATGTTGTATGTGTATGTGTTTGTAAGCGTGTCGGGACCCCATGGGGCAAAGGAGCGCACTATAACGCAGATGGACACCGGCGGCAAAAAGCACCCTGAGGCGATTCAGTTTGCATAGGTAGCGCTATACAAGTCACTCATTCATTCAGTCATTCAAATGCAGCCTCACTGTGCCCCATCATATGCAGCCTCACTGTGCCCCGTCAGCCTCACTGTGCCCCATCATATGCAGCCTCACTGTGCCCCATCATATGCAGCCTCACTGTGCCATATCAAATGCAGCCTCATTTGATATGGCACATACCAAATGAGGCTGCGTTCTACGGAGCTGCCGACGTCACTTCCAAACAGGGAAACCGGAAGTAACCTCTTAACTTGAACAACAAAGCTCCCGCCCGTAGTAATACTACGGGCAGAAGCTGTTTGGCGCTTGGATTGCGCCGCAAAGCAGGTCAAAAGCCTGCAAATGAAGCACCTCGTCTTGAATCTTGTGATTGCATTGACGTGGCGCTACCTATAGTGCACTGGCGCCTGAACACAATGCACTCAAAGAACATTTTTTCAAATTTTTTTTGTGACTGCTATGGACGGACCGCCACTGGACAAAAATTATTTAAAAAATGGGCAGTCTTCATGTATGCCATCATTCTTCAATGTTTCTATGTTAAAGTAGCTTCACCTAGAACCTGCGTGAAGTGAAGTGCCGACTGTTATGATCATTTTTGTCATCTTTTAGATTGTAAGCTCTAATGAGCAGAGCCCTCTTGTATTAAACTGTACTGTAACTGTACCATCTCCCTTCATTTTTTAAAGTGCTGTGAAAACTGTTGGCACTATATAAATCCTGTATAATAATAATCTGAGGTTTGTCTGGCAGTTGTTGGGTTACCTGAAATTATTTGAATTAAAGGGGTTGTAAAGGTACATTTTTTATTTGCTAACTAGCTTCCTTTAAGCTAATGCAGTGCTAGTTTACTTACCTGTTCTTTCGATTTCTCTTCTAAATGTCACTAATCCTTGTTTGAAATCCTCATTTCCTGTTATGCCCCGTACACATGATCGGACATTGATCGGACATTCCGATATCAAAATCCTAGGATTTTTTCCGACGGATGTTGGCTCAAACTTGTCTTGCATACACACGGTCACACAAATGTTGTCGGAAAATCCGATCATTCTGAACGCGGTGACGTAAAACACGTACGTCGGGACTATAAACGGGGCAGTAGCCAATAGCTTTCATCTCTTTATTTATTCTGAGCATGCGTGGCACTTTGTCCATCGGATTTGTGTACACACGATCAGAATTTCCGACAACGGATTTTGTTGTCGGAAAATTTTATATCCTGCTCTCAAACTTTGTGTGTCAGAAAATCCGATGGAAAATGTGTGATGGAGCCCACCCACGGTTGGAATTTCCGACAACAAGGTCCTATCACACATTTTCTGTCGGAAAATCCGACTGTGTGTACAGGGCATTAGTCTTCATGGAGCTTGTCACCGTCAGTCGAGCCATTTTGCCTGGTGGTGACTGATCATGCTCGCCCCCTTCCTAGGACTACAGTCCTGCGTGGAGACGCTCTCTACGTATCACAGAGACACGGGGGTTGGGGGATAGTGGGCATGTCTATGACACCGCAGTGCCGCCTCCTGTGCCTTATTTTTAATCTGCACTAATCTTCACTGCCCCGCCTTGACTCCGCCCCCTTGCTGCCTTCAGACTTGGATTCCTAATCATTAGCTTGTCTAGAGTTTCTTAGAAAAGAAAACAGCAGCAACTTCAAACTTGGGCATTTGTTCTCGTTAGATGAAAAGAAAAAAAGGGCACTGCGCATACGTGATGCCGATAAGCATAATGGGAAATGTAGTTCCATGGTTGCCGTGACGTCGCTTTAATGCACGCGAACCGCAAACCCAGAAGTACAGGAAAGAATCACTGGAGGATAGCAGGAGGAAGATTATTACATACAAATTTAACAGGTGATAAAATATTTTGGGAGGAAATCATCAACTTATTAGAAATAGTATGTAACAGAGAGTGGTAATAGGTTAAAACATTTTTAACTTTACAACCCCTTTAAGGTCTGAGTAATTGTATCTGTAACTGCTATCATTACATACTGTTGCTGCACATACAGCACACTTCATACAACTTCATAAAAGAGACTTAATGAAGTCTCTTTACAAGCTGAACCACTTGTTTTATACATAAAAAAACATAGTTTTTCCTGTAAATTAAAAAAATTACAAATTCCATGCCAGTGAATGTTGCTATTAGAATATTCCCCATACCTCTATAATCTTTATCATCATTTTTCCATTCTCTATGTGATGGGTATTTCAGTTTTTTGTGTATCACTGAAGCTCGCACAATATAAGGCTCATCCTCCCGGATCTCCCCTCTGAGGCTTTCAGAGGTGCTGGTGGCATTGAAGGTTCCATCTTGGTTGCGATGCATTAGAATGGTAGAGTCTATGGGACGGGGCTCTGTGCTTGATGGTGGTTGGATCACCTCCCAGGATATTGTAATAGCTTCTGGGTAAAAATGATGAACATCTAAGCTGAAAATACCGCCTGGGGAGCGAGTGATATCCCTCACCTTTGGTAAGCCTGTAACACCAAACAGAACATTCTAAATATATTTCACAGAGAAAGTGTTCATTTACAGTTCTGTGATAGAAACACCAATATTTTAAGAAACTAAACTTTTAGTAAAGCACATTTTGTAATAAAGAATCAGTAACACATGCTAAAATCAAGATGTCCAGATACATGACAATAATCTTTCAGAATAGGTTTAGATGTAGTTGGAAGGAACTCACCCCGTGTATGGAGAATAAATGTCTCCCAAATTTGGATATCAGGAAGGAATGATAATATGATGTCCACTAGTGTTTGCGCAACTGACTCAGTTGACTTTTATTCAGATTTGATTGAAAATAAAACCATTGTGGATTTTGATCAAATGTATTTTAACCATTTCCGGACCGCCTACTGCAGATATACTGCGGCAGGGTGGCCTGGCTGTGCGAAACGTTTCATGCATGAGATACTGCGGGTCCGGCGGACTCAATGTCACTCCACAGAGAGGCAGAACAGAGATCTGCCTATGTAAACAAGGCTGATCCCCATTCTGACAGGGGATAAAATCGAGATTGGCTGTTCCTAGTAATCAGGAACAGCGATCTCTGTGTTGTCCCAGTGAGCCCATCCCCCACACAGTTAGGACACACACTGAGGGAACACAGTTACCCCCTTTGATCGCCCCCTAGTGTTAACCCCTTCCCTGCCAGTGTCATTTATACAGTAATCAGTGCATTTTTTAGAACTGATCACTGTATTGGTGTCACTGGCTCAATGTCGCAGTCCCGCTAAAAAAACGCAGATCGCTGCCATTGCCAGTAAAAACAATTAAAAAAATATAAAGTCCCTAAATCTATCCCCTATTTTGTAGACACGATAACTTTTGCACAAACCAATCAATATACGGTTATTGGAATTTTTTTACCAAAAATATGTAGCAGAATACATATTGGCCTAAACTGATGAATACATTTGTTTGTTTTTTTTTTACTTTTTTTGGGGGGATATGTATTATAGCAAAAAGTAAAACATTTTGTTTGTTTTTTAAAAATTGTCACTATTTTTTTGCTTATTGCGCTAAAAATAAAAACCGCAGAGGTGATCAAATACCACCAAAAGAAAGCTCTATTTGTGGGGAAAAAAAAGACATCAGTTTTGTTTGGGTACAACATCGCATGACCGCGCAATTGTCAGTAAAATTAACACAGTGCCATATCACAAAAAATGGCCTGGTCATTAAGGGGGTAAATCCTTCCAGGGCTGAAGTGGTTAATATGTTTTGAAAGTGTATAAATTTATAAACTAGTATTGTCAGGTATTATTGTTTATACTGTATGTAGCTACCTTGCCCTAAGCAGGGGTCACTCTTTAACCACTTCAGGCCCGGAAGATTTGCCTGCTTAATCACTGAGCCATTTCTTGCTTTACGGCACTGCGTCGCTTTACCTGACAATTGAGTGGTTGTGCGATGTTGTACCCAAGCAAAATTGACGTCCTTTTTTACACACAAATAGTGCTTTCTTTTGGTGGTATTTGATCACCTCTGCTTTTTTTATTTTTTGCGCTGTAAACAAAAAAAGAGCGACAATTTTGAAAAAAATAACAATATTTTGTACTTTTTGCTATGCTAAATATCCCCAAGGCGCGTACCTGCTATCACCGCTTAAAGGGCCGATGTACAGCTACGACGGCTTGCGGGAACATGCCAACCTCCTGCCTTATAATGACGGCGGCTGGTCGGGAAGCGGTTAAAGTGATTGAAAAGGTTCCTTTATTTTTTTTTTTAATAACAAAGAATGGTTTTGCACAGAGCAGCCCTGGTCCCCTTTCTTCTCAGTTCTCCTGCTGGCACTCCAGGCCCCTCCCCCCCGCTGAGTGCCCCCAGAACAAGCTGCTCGCTCTGAGGGAACTCATGCATTCTCGCTCCCAAGCCGCCTCTCTATCTATGCGAGACACAGAACATGGCTCAACCCTGCTCCCTCCTTACTGGCTGTGATTGACAGCAGTGAGAGCCATTCACTGGTGTGTCTCAGCCAATGAGGAGGGAGAGACCAGGGAGATCTTCTGCTCTCAAGCAAAACGCTGGATCAAGATCGGATTTCAAGTGAGTATAAGGGGGGAACTGCACACTGAAGGTTTTTACCTTCATGCAAGGTAAAAAACCTTCAGGCTATAGAACCACTTTAAGTTCTACTGGGCTGTAATCTGTCTAAACTGGGTTAAATGTTCTGCTTTCTGCTGATTTACTTCTAAGGTATGGTTATTGTTTGCTCCCATCTACTGCTGGTGAGTGTCTCCGGCAGTAGTGTGAGGATGTCCAATAACCAGACACATGAATATTTTATCTCCCTGGAAAATCACTGAGAGGTAGAAATATTTGGGGGAACCTTCTGAAAGCTCTCTTGCCTCCCAGGTTCTGCCTGAGGGGTTGTGTGCCACTTTGTTTCTTACCCCCCTGAGGGGTTGTGTGCCACTTTGTTTCTTACCCCCCTGAGGGGTTGTGTACCACTTTGTTTCTTACCCCCCCAGGCCTGCTGTCTGAGGAGGAAGGAGAGACCCGAGCCTGGAGCCTAAAGTGCCTCAGTGGAGATTGTATCCAGGTGAAGTGGAGAAGAAATATGGCTGCCTGCTAGGAGCAGGGCAGGGAGCCGGAAAAGAAGGTGGGGGGTTGAAGGACACGGAGGGGTGCCGTAGAAGAACGGGGGAGAAGGACACGGAGGGGGGCTGGAGGAGGAGGATACAGGGAACAGTCGGGGGTGATCGGTGCAGCAGGAGGGACAGCTGTGATCACCGATCTCCCTGTATAGCTTTTTAGCCAACAGCCGCAGGAGGGAGAGAAGGAAAAGCAGATGTCAGCTATACGTGAAGATCGGTGTTCAGAGCTGTCCCTCCTGCTGCACCGATCATCCCCAGCTGTGAACCAGAGGACAATCCAGGATCAGCCCCGCAGCGGGGATATTGGGCAGCACTTGCGGGTGTCCGGGAGCCGCCCCCAAAATGTGGGAGGCTCCCGCACCTCGCGGGAGACTTGGGATGTCTGCACATATTTTCCAAAGCATAGTCATAGATAGAACAGAAATATAAATGGTATTGTCCTTCGCGCTTGTAGTGAGAAAAAAGGTGAATGTGGTGACAATCACAAAATTAATAGAATAAATAACATAGTATTATAAAACTCCCGATGTGTAGTACTTATGATGATATCTTAAAGATTGCAGCAAAATCAGCAAGTGATCACATTACACTCCAAAAATAAATAAAAGTGAAAAGATTTTGCGCATAAAATCTATCATAAAAAACTAAATAAATCACATAAAATTATCACATAGATATTGTGTATAAATGTGCAAAAACAAAATCATAAAAGCCAAAAAATATTGGAATAAAGTTCAGCAATCAGAAAAACATATTTTTTCATCCCCAATGTTGGATATGGAATTGTGCAAAAATGCAAACCAAAAAATAATGTGCAAAAATGTAAAAAAACAAAATAGACAATACTTCACCTCAAAAAAAGTCCAAGTGATTAACTATAGCAATATAAAAGTTCATAAAAGGTGAATATTAACCGTTGGGTTTATGTGAATAGAGAGAAACAAATATATGGTGGTAATATTGGTGTTCTTCTTCATATACAGACTGTTGGCCCAAACAGGCTATTTAAACTCTCACCTTAAACAAAGAGATTTCAGGCATCCATGTGTAGCTTTAAAATGATGTTGTACGTTACAGCATGCAGGTATGGTGATGGGTGAATTCTCCTCTCAATCTGACAGGCACCTATTAAAAAAGAAGGGATTTTTCCACCTAGGCTGCGCCGGCCTGGTGGGAGGAGGGGGAGGAGAGAGGAGGCCTCTAATGGTGTAGTATTTTAAGTATAGTATTTATTGGACCAGTTGAAGTCACGAGCGGTGACGTAACGCGTAGGGCGTGGCAGAGAGCAGACTTTACCGGAAGTCATGTAAGGAGGCGCCTCGGACGCCGCTCCTGCATTGGACAAAGCATTGGGGACAAAAGGGATGTGAAATGATTTCATACAGTACTGTAATCTGTAAGTGTACTGTATGTGTTATGATTCTTACATTTTTTTTAATTTGCCGTCAGACTCTGCCCCCGTGCGTCGCGACGCTCGCAGGGAACAGAGCCTGGCACAGAGAGGCTTCGGGAGGAGGACAGAGCCCACGGACACAGCGGGGGGGGGGGACATTGCAGGATCCTGGGGACAAGGTAAGTATACCGCACCCGAAGCAGAGTGAAATTTTTACATACTGGACATAACTTTGTTATAACCGACAGACAACATGTGCATCTTCTTTCACAAACTGTACACTTATGCCGCGTACACATGAGCGGATTTTCCATTGGAAAAAACTTGGATGGTTTTTCAGACCGAACTCCGCTCAAGCTTGCCTTGCATACACAAGTTCACACAAAAGTTCTCTGAACTTTCGACCATGAAGAATGCGGTGACGTACAACACTACGACGAGTCGAGAAAATGAAGTTCAATGCTTCTGAGCATGCGTTGGAATTTTGCACGTCGGAGTTTGTACAGACGATCGCATTTTTGGATAGGAACTTTTTCCGACTGAAAAATTGAGAACCTGCTCTCAACTTTTTGCTGGCGGGAGTTCCGCCAGCAAAAGTCCAATAGAGCATACACACGGTCGCATTTTCCGACCAAAAGCTCTAATCGGTCTTTTGCTGGCCGAATTTCAGATTGCGTGTACGCGGCATTACAGAAGTTGGGTGGGCCTTACTGAAGTGGGTCTTCTTCTACAGATTAACCAGAAATAGAGTGTCTTTATTGATCTTAGTATTACCGATCCACTGTTTTATTATATTCACTTATATGATTTACTTTATATATTATTCACATTTGAGTGCCACTAGTGCTGTTTTCAAGCACTACATACTTTTTTTTTAACAACAAGGTTGGTCTTTATTTAAGAAAAGATGGTACACAATACGAAAAAACATTGCGAAACAATAGAGTGGGTACATAGTCAATTGCATAATCTTTATATATAAGGAGCAAATGAATAGCATATAATTAGAATAATTGGTTCATGATGGCAATGAGAGGGGAGGGATTGGGGGGGGGGGGAGTGATAGGGGGGGGTCAGCCACCACAGTATATAATACAGCACTCAAAAGACAGAGATGTGCCAGGTCGCAATGAGTGAGACCTCACCCAGGATCAGTCCAAGGCTGCCACACTCTTGTGTACTTCTGGGGGCATCCTCTACTTATATACGTCAGTTTGTACAAAGGTAAGACAGCATTGACTGAGTTCTCCCATGTCCTCACTGTGGAAGCCCTGTGAGAATTGCATTTTAATAAGATCTCTTTTTTTGCATAAAAGAGCAACAGCGAAACAAGCAACTTAGTATATCTAGGCCTCTGGTCATCGGCATGTATTCCCAACATAGGCGTGCGCAAGGGGTGTGCCAGGGGTGCCTGGGCACACCCTAATCCTGGGGTTGGCAACCTGTCAATGGTGGGCAGGTGACAGGTATACCACAACCCTTCCTTGCCGACCCTCAGAACCTGGACAGGAGAGGTGGCATGGGTGGAATTTAGTGGAACCAATCTGTATTTTCCTCCTGCAGCAGCTGAAAGTAGGCTTCTCCTCTCCCTTTTGTCAACATTCAGCTGCCACAGGAGGAAAATATAGGGGATTGGTACTAATATATGCCACCCCTCATTTCCCTGTTCCTCTTCCTTCTGTTGCCCGGGTCTCCCATGTGCTCCCTTGCTCCCCCTTCCTCCCATTGTTTCAGGATGGAGAGCGGGGAAGAGGCCGGTAAATATGTCAAACGCATATGTGTTGGAGCTTTGGGGTGCACACCCTAATGCAATAGGCTGCGCACACCTATGATGCCCAACAAAGCTAATTCAGGTGTCAGGGGTATTTCTAGTTGTAAACGGGCGTTGATGCCTTCCATAATGGCAGACCAATATAGGGAAAGTCTGGGGCAGGCCCAAAACATATGAATGTAGGAGCGCAGACAATTCGGGGACCTCTATGGGTATATTCTATGCAGTCTCTGAGGCGTAACGTATATTCTGTGTAAGATTTTTGCTTGTATTAATTTATCTCTAGAGGATATCACCAGTCTAGAAATTTCCTCAAAACACTCCTCCCATGCTTCCCTATCCAGGGCAGGAATCTCAGCCCCCCACCTGGTCCAAAGTACAAGCACTACATACTTACAGAAGTTGGGTGGGACTTACTGAAGTGGGTCTTCTTCCATGGGGCCCCATATATGTGTACTTGTATTTGTGCTGAGTATGCGCCACTCCCAGTACAGAGACCGGACTCTCACCGAGAGATTCATGTCTCTTAGTTACGACTGGGAACTGGGAGGTCCGGTTCCCAATCACTGTGATAGCCATTGATTAGCTATTACAGTGATCAGTCATTGTGCAACCCGCTCCTATGTGTGTTGTCCCCTCTAGAGAAAAAGATACATTGTAGCGGAGTTAGAGGAGAAAAATGTAAACAAACAAAAAATGTGTGTAAAAAAATAAAATAAAAATAATAATAATACAAAAATCGCTAAATCAGTGTCAGTTTTAAAATTAGGGTCAAGGTCAGAGTCAATGGTTGGGAAATTGTGTATTTTAGGTAGGATTCAAATAAAGCATATTTTAAATTAGTATTAGTGTTAATGTGTATTAAGTAGGATAAAAAAATGTGCAATACTGTTTCTGGGCCCTACTATGGGTACAAATAACATACAAATATATGGTATCTCTGC
Source organism: Aquarana catesbeiana (assembly GCF_042186555.1). Lineage (NCBI taxonomy): Eukaryota > Metazoa > Chordata > Amphibia > Anura > Ranidae > Aquarana > Aquarana catesbeiana. The sequence goes on along the minus strand of NC_133329.1, from coordinate 72,321,891 downwards.
AATCTCCAGGAGCAGGAGAATTTATTTTGGGTTCTCTTTGGTGGTAAGTTATGGTAATAGCAAGAAATATACAGCTATTTTTTTTTTTTTTTTTAAGTTGAGTTGTTGTTTTGTTAAACTATTTTGGGCCATTACCATTTACCAACAAATGAAAGCCCAATTTGTCCTGAAAAAACAAAACAAAAACAAGATACAGTAAAACCTCGGATTGCAAGTAACACGGTTTACGAGCGTTTCGCAACATGAGCTGTTTTTTTTTTTTAAATCCTGACTCGATTTTGTCTCGCAAGACGAGCAGGATTCAAGCCTCTGGGGTGTGCAGTACCGCATGTGGCCAGAAGTGCGGGGGGCGCCGGTGATGCTTGGAGACTCTCAGAGACCACTCGGAAACACTCCATTCCTGAGCATCTCCGAGCGTCTCTGAGTGTCTCCGAGCGTTTCCGCGTGTCTCCAGCACCCCCCCAAGTCGGGCCACATGCGGTACTGCATACACTAGCAGTGACACTGGAAGGAATTATCTGAGTTTCCATTGATTCCTATGGGGAAACTCGCTTTGATATAGGAGTGCTTTGGATTACAAACATGCTTCTGGAACAAATAATGCCTGTAATCCAAGGTACCACTGTATAATTTACCTGGACTGTATAATTTTTCAGGAATTAGGATCTGTTTTACCCGCCATCATGAAGGGGTTAACTGATTGCCGACCAGCCACCGCAGTTCTACTGCAGAATGGCACAGCTGGGTGAAATGACGTTACCTTACGTCACTATAACTTTTTCGCAAACCAATCAATATACGCTTATTGCGATTTTTTTAACCAAAAATATGTAGAAGAATACATATCAGCCTAAGCTGAGGAAAAACTGTGTTTTTTTGATCAAAAATTGGGGATATTTATTAAAGCAAAAAGTAAAAAGTATTGGGGGTTATTTATAAAAGGCAAATCTACTTTGCACTACAAGTGCAAAGTGTACTGGAAAATGGAACTGAAAGTGCACTTGGAAGTGCAGTCGCTGTAAATCTAAGGGGACGCTCTGCTGATTTTATTATCCAATCATGTTCAAGCTAAAATGCTGTTTTTTATTTTTCCTTGCATGTCCCCCTCGGATCTACAGTAACTGCACTTCCAAGTGCACTTTCAGTGCAATTTCAAGTGCACTTTGCACTTGTAGTTTGCACTTGTAGTGCAAAGTGGATTTGCCTTTAGTAAATCACCCCCATTGTGTTTTTTTCAAAATTGACGCTCTTCTTTTGTTTAAAACACAAAAAATTAAAAAACGCAGAGGCGATCAATTACCACCAAAAGAAAGTTCTATTTGTGGGAAAAAAGGGACACAAGTTTTGTTTGGGTGCAGCGTCGCACAACCGCGCAATTGTCAGTTAAAGCAACGCAGTGCCGTATCGCAAAAAATGGCCTGGTCATTGAGCAGCCAAATCTTCCGGGGCTGAAGTGGTTAAAGTATTGAAATATTGCCAGATACTTACTCTTTTTCTTTTTTTTCATGCATAACACATAGAAGGTGACAGTTCCTAGTACTGAGATCAGCACTGCAGCGACAATTGGAACAAAGGTTTTATATTTTGCTGTCAGATCTAAAAAGTAGAAGAAAACATAAACACAACTGTTTATATCTAACATAGTTTGGAGTCCATCACTTAATGCTTAAAGTTATACTAAATGATTTCCATATTCTTTAAAAATATTCCATGCACATCCAATACTTAATGGCCCTGTCATCTATTTTTCATGAATTTATAACATCCTTTATGCGCTCATTAACTGTCACACGGTGGAGCCTTTGGCGCAAGTGGAGCCTTTTTTTTTCTTTTTTTTTGCTCGGTGGCGGGTGTTGTGATTGAGGAGATGGATCTACACTAGGGGCCATTGTTTTTTATTTTTAATAGAGGAATTGTCAAAAACTGTGTCTTGTGTTTTTATTTCTTTAACTAGATGTTAGTGTAGTTCTGTTCCCTGTGTTGTTTGTTTTTTCTTACCGGGCATGCACTGCGCATGCGTGAGCCGCAATGCCTCTAAAAAGAGGGTATCCCCCTCCCCCCCCCAAATAAATGACATGCCAAATGTGGCATGTCAGGGGGTCACCTACACTTAAAGTGGAAGTTTCATTTTTGGTTGGAACTCCGCTTTAAGGCCTGTACACACAATACGAAAATCGGAAGTAAAATTTCGTCTAACAAACGATCTGCTGATTTTCGGATTGTTAGTACGGAGCTTTCGACAGCTGATTCTGATTTTTCGTATGACAAAAGCTGGATGTGCAGACTATAACATTTTTGTCGGATGTGAACACAACGTCTGATTTTCGTCTCATTAGTACGGTTTTCGTCCGAAAAAAAATCATAAGATCAAGACCACACATGCTCAGAAACGAAAGAATACATACAAAACTATTCAACACATTATATCACTTCTGAAGTTGTATTCTGTAGTACGAGAATTTTCGTATGGTGAGTAACCTCTTCACTTTTGACATGAGACCAGCATGCCACAAAAAACAAACGTTCGGTCGTCCGAAAATCTGATCGTGTGTATGACGCTTAAGAGTTGCCATAATAACCAGTCAGCTTCCATCTATAGCTAGTCTAATACAGGGAAGGACATGAAAGCTGAGTGCTATAAAGCAGTTGTATTTTACATTTACTTTAGGTTTTACTAATCAGCCCCTCTGCAGACAGTCATGCCTCCCATCTCAAAGAGACTGATTTCTTTTTACCTGATCCTCTGCTCTTACAGGCTCCTCCATGGTGCTAGACTGATCCGTGTAGCCTCTTCACCCCCATGCTCCAGTAGTTGGATGGCTCTGACACCATCAAGACTGATGCAGAGACCATAGCCTTGGATGGCAAGGAACAGTTCTCTTCTAGACATAGGGGAGAGACGTTTACAAGGTGAGCGGAGGATCAGGTAAGTAAAACTACTTTTACCTTCCCCTAAACTAGCTAAACTACCATTTAACCTTTGCAATGCAGGGGAATCCCCACTGCATGGAAAGAATTTTTTTTTCCTGGAGTTGGGCTTTAAAGGGGAGGGCATGAAGGAAATTATAAACAATCCATCATCATATTGAGTTTTTATCAGTTACCAGTCCTTTGGTATTTAAAGGATCACTAAACATAATTTTTAAAAAAAAATAACATACTTAACTCCACTGTGCAGTTCATTTTGCACAGAGTGGCCCCGAACCTGCTCTTCTGGGGTCCCTCGGGGGCTGTCTCGGCTCCCCCCGCAAGGACTCAATACTTTCATGCGAGCTCCCTCGCATGGTGTTGAGTGCTTGCGGGCGCGCTCCCGTGATACAGCCACTCACTATAAGTAAAACGGGGGGGGGGGGGACTGGGGGGCCGGTATTGTCAGATGTTTTTTCACCTTAATGCATAGAATGCATTAAGGTGAAAAAAACTTACCTTTACAACCCCTTTAAAGTAAGGTTCACCTATATTGCTGGCCGAGTCACTTGCTAAGGTTTAAAAACAGCACATGCAGCTACACAACACCAGATGTAGTGCTATTGCCTGTTCACAAACATGGTACCACAGCAGAGGCGTAACTAGAACCTTCAGGGCCCCGGTGCAAGAAACCATGATGGGCCCCCCTTCCATCCGAGCCCCGAGCCCCTGTGTGCTCCGCAGGAAATGTGAACTTGTTAGCTTCACACTTGACTGCCCGCGAAGCACACAGGAGAGAGGAGGGGAGAGAAGGTGGAGCAGATAAGCTGTGTGTCCTCTGTCATCCTGTGTGAGAGAGGACGGACGAAGAGGGAAATAGAACTGTCAATGCTGGTATCTCTGTGCTGCTGTTCCATGAGAGACACGCTCTCTGCTCAGAGCCCTGGAAATAGCAACCTCCCTGGGGACTAGGGATGGGCAGAACGGACCCCTGTTCGGTTCGGACCAGAACTTCTGAACACCGCGAACGATCTGGCCCAAACACCAAACCCCATTAAAGTCAATGGGACCTGAACGTCAAATATCAAAAGTGCCCATTTTGAAGGCTTACATGCAAGTAATTAAGCATACAATGGTTATAGGGGTCCGGGTCCTGCCCTGGGGGACATGGATCAATAAAAAAAAAGTTTGTGAAAAACGTAATTTTTAAATGAGCAGTGTTTTTTTGATTTTTAAAGTAAAAGCCTAATAATGAAAAATTCCTACCAATATAGTGCCAGGGGGGTCCCCTTAGTCTACCTGTAAAGTGGCAGATCTGTACCATGTCTAGAATCTGCTGCAGCAATAATTGAATTTATAAAGCCAAAAAAAATAGGATTTTTTAAAACAGCTTACCTGTAAAATCCTTTTCTTTCGATGGACATCACGAGACACAGAGCCACAGTAATTACTGATGGGTTATATAGGTATCACTGGTGATTGGACACTGGCACACCCTAACCAGGAAGTTCAACCCCCTATATAATCCCTCCCCTTGCAGGGATAACTCAGTTTTGTAGCCAAGCAATATGGTGTATTAGAAGAGGGGCGGGACCTCTGTGTCCCGTGATGTACATCAAAAGAAAAGGATTTTACAGGTAAGCTGTTTTAAAAAATCCTATTTTCTTTCCGAAACATCACGGGACACAGAGCCACAGTAATTACTGATGGGATGTCCCAGAGCAATGCTATCTGAGGAGGGGGGACCACAACCAAGTAGGGTGCAATCAGACCTGAGGACCCTGTACCGCTGCCTGCAGCACGCTACGCCCAAAGGCGATATCCTCATGCCTTCTCACATCCACCTGCTAGAATCTGGTGAATGTATGAACTGAAGACCAGGTTGCGGCCTTGCAGATCTGAGCCATCGAGGCCCGGTGATGCACTGCCCAAGAAGCACCAATAGCCCTTGTGGAATGTGCCCTGATCTGAAACGGAGAAATCTTCTGTTTCAAACCATAAGCTTGAATGATCAATTGTCAAATCCATTTAGAATGGTAGCTTTTGATGCTGCCTGTCCTCTACTGGGACCCTCTGGCAGCACAAACAAAACATCCGTTTTGCGAATCTGAGCAGTCGCTTCCAGATAGGCCTTAACTGCTCTTACTACATCCAAAGAATGTAGTGATATTTCTTCCAGAGAACAGGGATCTGGACAAAAGGAAGGCAGAACAATGTCTTGGTTTAGATGAAAATCTGAAACCACCTTCGGTAACCACTCTATCCTTGTGTACAATCAAATAAGGCTCTTTACAGGAAAGAGCTGCTAATCCCGATACTCTTCTAGCAGAAGAGATGGCTACCAGAAAAATTAACTTCCTTGTCAGCAAGACCAAATGAATCTGACCTATTGGTTCAAAAGGCTGTTTCTGTAACACAGAGAGAACCAAGTTCAAGTCCCAGGGGTTTAGGGGCGCTTTAACCGGAGGATCAAGGCGCGTCACCCCCTGCATAAAGTTTCGGACCAAAGAATGCGAAGCAAGTGGCCGTTGAAAAAAATACTGATAAGGCCGAGACCTGGCCCTTGATGGTACTCAAGGCCAGCTTCATCTCTAACCCCAATTGTAGAAGTCATGAATTCTACCGATCACATACTTTCTGGGATGCCAATCCCTGGATTCACACCAGGATATATAAGCTCTCCAGACTCTATGATAAATCATTCTGGAAGCTGGCTTCCTTGCATTGATCAAGGTAGATATCACAGGACCTGAAAGCCCACGACTCTTCAGAACGTGGGTTTCAATAGCCAAACCATCAAATTTAGCGTTTGTAAAGCAGGATGGAACACTGGACCTTGAGATAACAGGTCTGGTCGTACTGGTAGTGTCCATGGGGAACCCACTATCATCCTTACTATTTCCGCATACCACGTCCTTCTGGGCCAAGCGGGAGCCACCAGAAGAACTGACTTCCTTTCCTGCCTGATCCTGCGAAGGAGTCGTGGCAGTAGCAGAATAGGCGGGAATGCATAAATCAGTGAGAACCAATGCCAAGGAATCATCAACGCATCCGTACCGCATGCAAGAGGATCCTTTGTTCTTGCCACAAATCTGTCTATCTTTTTGTTGAATCGGGATGCAAAGAGATCTACATCTGGAACCCCCCATCTTTGGCATATGGCCCAAAAGATGTTGGGATGCAGAGACCATTCCCCTGGAAGTAACGGCTGGCGACTTAGATAGTCCGCCTGCCAGTTCTCTATCCCTGGAATGAAAACTGCCGATATGCATGGCACATGCATCTCTGCCTAGACTAAGATCTGGTTCACCTCCTTTTGAGCAGCTCGGCTCCGGGTGCCTCCCTGATGATTGACATAAGCCACTGCTGTGGCATTGTCAGACTGGATCCTGACCGGGCAACCCTGTAGCCTGATATTCCAGGCTTTTAGGGCTAGGTATACCGCCCGGATCTCCAGAATGTTGATGGGTAAGGTCCTCTCGGTCTTGGACCATAGCCCCTGGATCGCAGACTGTTCTAGAACTGCTCCCCAACCTGACAGACTGGCATCTGTTGTTACCACCATCCAGGTGACCGGTAGAAAGGATTTCTCCTTCTGCAGGTTTTCGGGTATGAGCCACCAATTAAGGCTCTGACGCACCGCATGCGACAGGTGCATCGGAAAGTCTAATACCTGAACCTTCTTGTTCCAGGCCGACAGAATACTGTGTTGCAGCATTCTTGAATGAAACTGCGCATAGGGAACTGCTTCGAATGAAGACACCCTCTTCCCTAGTAGTCTCATACAAAGACAGACAGAAGGACCCTTCTTGGTCCTGACTGCCAGAATCAGCTCTCTTAAAGCAGTGATCTTTGCCTGAGGTAGAAATATTTTCTCCTGGCCTGTATCTATGATCAGACCTAAATACTCCAGGCTTCTTACTGGTTTTAGGAAAGATTTTTCTAGGTTGAGGATCCAACCCAGGTGTTCCAGATAGCTGACTGTGGTCCTCAAATTTCCGCTCAAGGAGGCTACCGACCGGTCTATCAGGAGCAGGTCGTCTAGGTATGCTATGACAGCTATACCCTGACCCCTAATCTGGCCAGAGGGGGAGCCAAGAGTCTTGTGAACACTTGAGGTGCAGTGGCTATCCCAAAAGACAGAGCTACAAACTGGAAATGGCGCCCTCCTATCTCAAAGCGCGGAAACTTCTGATGGGCAGGAAAAATGGGCACATGCAGATATGCATCTCTGATGTCTATTGATGCCAGAAATTCTCCTCCCTGCAGTGTGGAGACTACTGTCCGAATTGATTCCATGCGGAAGGATTGAATCCTTAGGAATCGGTTCAGATCTCTTAAATCCAGAATGGGCCTGACATCCACATTTGGTTTTTGGACCGTAAAAAGGTTGGAATAGAAGCCCAATCCTTGATCTTTCGTGGGAACTACCACAATGACCTCCTGCGATAAAAGTCACTCTAACGCTAGAAGGAGCGACTGCTTCTTCTCTGGATCTCTGGGGACACTTGACCTGAGGAAACGGGGAGAAGGGAACTTCTGAAACTCCAGCTTGTACCCTAAGGTTACCGTGGAGATTACCCGTCTGTCCTGGAAAGCCTCCTGCCAGAGCCCTGAGAACTGTCGCAGTCTTCCACCCACTCGAGTGAGCGGGGGCGCCCCCTCATGCAGAGTCCTTAGTGTTTTGCCTAGTAGGCTTCTTCCCCCAGGACTTCTTTTGTCCCTGGGGTTGACTCTTGTCTCTGGACCCAGATGGAGGAGGCCGTTGAGACTGCCTGGCGGCTGAAGCCCCCCAATGCTGGGGAAAGAGTCCGTTTGAAAGAGGGACGCTTACTCTTCTTCTTAACAGGTAACAGAGTGCTTTTCCCACAAGAGATTCTCTTGATATAGTTATCCAAGTCTTCTCCAAACAACCTTTCACCACGAAATGGAAACCCAGCCAGGAGCTTCTTACATGGTGCTTCGGCTGACCAATTCTTCAACCATAGGATTCTACTTATATGCACCAACCCCAGTGAAAGACGGGTGGTTTGCATGATAGAATCTCTAATGGCGTCAACAACAAAGCATAAGGCCGCTGGAAGGTTAGCCAACCCCTGGGCCTGCTGTTCAGGTAAAACTGTGATGACCTGTTTAACATGGTCTCTTAAGTATTGACAGACTCCAATCGCTGCTACTGCAGGTTGAGCCATTGAACCTGCTAAGGAGAAAACATCCTTCAATAGGGATTCCATCTTTTTATCTACAGCATCCCTGAGCATCTGAGCATTGTCTACAGGACAAGTCAGACTATTATTTTACTATTATTTTTCCAAAGTATTTTATTTTATTGGTGATTATGAAGTCTTAACTGCAATCATTAATCATCAAACATTGAACAACGAAAATGAAAAAGTTGCAAGATATAGAAATACAGAATGTCCCGGCTAACATTGATAATCACTTCCATGCTAGGTCAATTGTGAAAGGGGTATTAACCCAACTTATATCTTTAATTGGGCATTAATTGTCCTATAAATGGTGTTCTATAGAAAATGTATTCTTCTTGCAATGAAAGTATCAATATACCGGTCTTGTAGAGTGAGACTCAAGTATGACCTCTGTCGTAAGTGTATTATACTTATCACTGGGTCTGTGTGGGCCTGGTCAGTGATCGTTCAGAGTAACTTCGTGATTGTCTGAAGTTTGTTTTATGGGTTGGGTATCTAATAAGTATGTGAAGTGGGAAGACTGTGTGCTTACATGGGTGTCTAAATAGAGGGCATAGAAAATGGGGGAGAAGCGCAAGGGAAGGGAGGTGGGAGGCTGGGGGCGCATGGAAGGGGGAGGAAGGGAGAAAGCATTAGGGAGGGAGGGGGAGGGGGTGGGGGGTCTCTGACTTCCCCTGGTAAGTGGTATTTGGCAACTGGGTTTTGAGGGAGTTTTTTAGGGTAACTTGGGGGGGTAATCTCCCATTGAAGGACGGAGGAAATGATGGTGGGGAGTTTGGGTTGAAAACAGATATGTCATCAAAGTTACCTATGCTTCATGTGGGTGGAGTTAGCGTGTCCTTGTATTCAGGTAAAGTTTGATAGTGAATCCAACAGGCCCACTTGCGACTGAATTTTGTTGGCGTGTCACGTGAGATATGTATAAGCTGTTACATTTCTGCTACTCTGTTTATTCTAGCAAACCATTCTTTGATAGTGGGTATATGAGTTGAATTCCAATGTACGGGTATACATTGCTTAGCTGCGTTAATCATATGCATCATTAGCGACTTATGATAGGTGGCGTGTGGTAAAGATGAGAGGTGTAGAAGAAATTGGGCAGGGGTGAACTCAAGTTTGTAAGTGGTAACTTGCGTGATTATGCGCTGGACCTCTGACCAAAAGGCTCGCAGTGGGGTGCAGGACCACCAGATGTGAAGAAGGGTACCCTTTTCTTGATGGCACCTCCAGCACGTTTCAGGGATAACAGCTTTAAATTTATTGAACAGAACTGGGGTATGGTACCATCTAGCCTGAATTTTGAACCCATTTTCCTGGGTGGTGACATTGGTTGAACCCTTGTGTATGTTTAGAAATATTTGTTCCCATCTTTCTTCCGTTAGTTGGATGGATAAGTCAGCCTCCCATTTTCTGCAGGACTGACTTTCATTTGCTTTAAGATCAGCAAAGATTAGGTTATGTATGTAGGAGATAAGATGAGATTGGGGTGTTGTCTTGATACACAGTGATTCAAAAGGTGTGAGCGGTCTGGAGCATTGACCACTTTTGTCTAGGATTTTGAGGTAATGGGCTATTATTATGTATGCCCATGGAGAGATAGGTGCCTTTTCTAAGCGGGCGGCAATTTGACCAGCTGTGAGTAATTTGCCGTTGTGGTAAAATTGGTGGGCTCTGATTTGTTCCTGTGGCCAGTTGTCTGAGAGGTATTGGTGGTACATTCCTGGAGGGAAATTGGGGTTTAACTTTATCGGGGTCAATGGACTGGGGGTGGAGGAAATGGAGGTCTTATTACATGTTTGGTGAAAGCATTGTATGGTGGGGCCAATCGTCGGGTGTGAGCGAGTTTCTGGTGGGAGTTGGTTTGGGGAAATCCAAGGGAGTGAGCTCAGGGTTAATTTAGTGAAGGAGGCTTCTAAAGAGACCCAGTCTTTCTGTTGGGTATGGACATTCCCGTCCACTATCCTGGCAAGGTGAGTGGCTGTGTGATAGTGGAGGAAGTTCGGAAGGCCTATGCCTCCAGATTTTTCGGGCGAGTAAGTTGGTTGTGACCAATTCTATGTCTGTGTTTTCCCCATAGGAAGTTGGAACATATCTGTCTGTATGTTTTGAAGAAAGAGGGGGGGATCTGTATCGGGATTGTCTGTAAGAGGTAAAGGATTCTTGGCAGAGCGTTCATCTTCAGTATGGCCGCTCTACCAAACCATGAGAAAGTCGGTTTGTTCCAAGTTTTGAGGTCCGAGGTTAGTTTATTTAGGAGTGGAAGGAAATTTTTGGTGTATAAATCTGAGATTTTGGAGGGGATTTGAGTTCCTAGGTATGTGATCGAAAGTTAGTTAAGTTAGAAATGGTCTGGAAGTGCTTAAATTCGGATAATAGTATTGGTAGAGTAGTTAATGGTTGTGTGAGGAACAACAATATATCGTCTGCGTATGCAGCGTATTTGTATTCTTTATCTGGAGATCTGATTCCTTTGATGTCTGGGTTAAGTGTGAGTTTGCGAAGGAAGGGTTCAAGGGTAAGTATAAAGAGAATGGGTAATAGGGGGCATCCCTGTCTTGTTCCGTTGCGGATAGGGAAGGCGTCGGACAGAGTGCCATTGACCTTCACCTTAGCTGAGGGGTTGCCGTACAACGATAGGATCAGTCCGATCACATGAGGACCAAGCCCTAAGGCTCGTAAAACTGCCGACATGTAGTCCCTGGACACTCTGTCAAACGCCTTCTCCACATCTAATGACAGGTAGAAGCCGCTTTGTTTAGTTTGGGATATCAGATGGTGTAAGTTAATTGCTTTGATGGTGTTGTCCCTGGCTTCGCGTCCAGGGACAAAGCCTACTTGATCTTGGGACACTATGGAAGGTAGGAGGGGTAATAGTCTGTTGGCTAATATCTTGGAGAATAACTATGTCGACATTTAGTAATGATATTGGTCAGTAACTTCCTGTTTGAGAGGGGTCTTTGCCCTCCTTGGGAATGACCACAATGTGGGCCTCCAACATTCCCTTTGAGAGTGGGTTTGAGGGGGAGAGCGAATTAAGGGTTTTAAGAAAGGGGGTCTGGAGCGTGTTTGAAAATGTCTTATAATATACCGCTGGAAGACCGTCTGGACCTGGGCTCTTTCCGGGTTTAAGCTGTTTAATTGCCTGTTCCCATTCTGTGGGAGAAATCGGTGAGTCTAGGGATGCTACTGTCTCCTGGGATATTTTCCCTGGGGCATATTGTTCCAGAAACGAGTCAATGTTTAGAGTTCTCTGGGATGCTGAGGTCGAATCAGGATCTGAAGTGCGTAGGTCGTAGAGGGAGGAATAATTTTTTCAAATTCCTTTGCTATGTCACCATTGTGTGTGAGGGGTTTTCCCTTAGCTGAGTGTAGCTGATGGATCGTGTTATTGGCTTTTTCTTACGTAGTGCCCGTGCGAGTAGTTGGCCACTTTTGTTTCCAAACTCGTAAAAGAGTTTGTGAGAAAGAATGAATTTTTTCTTAAGATTGTGGTGCAGTTCTTCCTTGATAAGTGTGCGTGTCTCAGTAAGTTTGGAGTGAGTTTGTTGAGCTAGAGTGTGTTTGTGTAGGGTTTCAAGTTTCTTCAGTTTAGCAAATAAATTGGATAGGGTAGCTTTCTTCGCTTTCTTGACTGTTGCTGCTAAGGATATCAATTTGCCTCGTATGACACATTTATGGGCCTCCCATTGCGTCAGGGAGGACGTGTCTAGGGTGTCATTTTCAATGAAGTAGTCCATTAAGCAGGACCGGATCTCTTGTACGTTTCATGCATCTGTTAAAAGTGTCGGGTCTAATTTCCAAATATACGTTCGATGGAGCGTATCTGGAAAAGTAAGTGTCATGGAAATGGGATGATGGTCCGAAATTGTCATAAGGTCTATGGTTGCCGCTGTCAAAGTCAGGAGGTCTTGCTGTGAGAGGAATAGGTAGTCAATTCGAGAGTATTTGTTTGGGGGGGGCAGAATAAAAGGTATAGTCTTTGTTTTTTGGGTGGCGGGTACGCCATGCATCATGGAGCGACAGTTCTTGGAGGCAAACCCTGATTTGTTTTAGGGCCCTGTATGGTAAGTGAGATTTGCCTGCGGAGGTGTCTATTACAGGGTCTAAAGGGACATTGAAGTCACCCCCCAGGACTAGGAGGCCTTCCTGAAAGGCTGCCAGCTTCCCTATCACTGTTCGAAGAAAGGGGTGTTTGAACCTCTTCTACCCATAGTGCAAAGCAACAAGGTGGAGGTATCAAAAAAATGAGCACTGACTGCTGAGCAATGTAGTCTGGCTAAAAGCCTTGCCACCCAATGCTCAGTCTGGTGTTACTTTAGTAAATACTGCCTAGGAGAATGCCTGTGTCCCACCTTACATGCGACCGTCAGCTCTGTGTCCCTCCAGAAAGGCTTAGTGCACCTGTAATTAGTGCCTTTAATAGCCTGCAGCCGGTCCTGTGGGTGTCTGAGCACACTGTGCTGACGCCCCCCCTTAACCGCATGGTAATGATAGGCCTGCCTGTGTAATGGCGGCGGCGGCCGCGACGGCGGTGAAAATGCGGTGTCTAGCCGCTTTACAGATCATCTGCAGCCCCCCCCAGTCTGGGGGGAGATATCCATGAGGAGAGCCCCCCATCCCATCTTACCTGGAGCCGGCAGGAGGAGCTTGTACAGCGTTGAACACTTGAGACAGACATCAGCATGAAAAGATATGTGCTCTTGGCAGCCCCCGGTGGTCACAATAGGCATAGCATGCATTTACCTTAAAGGAGAAACCTACTAGAATTAAAAAATTCTGTGGAATCTCCTCTTACCTTATCCAGCCGCAGGGTTTTGTTGTACAGACCCAATCTTCACCTCTCACGGTGGGCTCCGTTTGAAAAAACCGTCAGAGACTGGGGTCCCCTACGAATAGGGGGATCCACAGTTCTGGCCCTGTAAAGCACCCAGCCAGAAATAAGGAGGTTTAAAGCCAGCTCTCTAAAAAGAGAAGCATTACAGGTAAAACCTCATTTCTTCGGACACGAGGCCCGGGTACCATCCAATTCGGCCATGAAAAGACACTTTGAATGGATCCGGTTCGCCTGGTTTGCCCCAGTATAGGATATCAGGATATTCCCTTTGGAGCTCAGCACAGGACATCTTTACACGTCCATCACCTAAGACACTGGCGTAAAAACTGAGGTATCACTGCAAGGGGAGGGATTATATAGGGGTTGAACTTCCTGGTTAGGGTGTGCCAGTGTCCAATCACCAGTGATACCTATATAACCCATCAGTAATTACTGTGGCTCTGTGTCCCATGATGTTCGAGAAAGAAATGTAATTTTTCCTGCAAGCTGCCTTAATTTTGCTCAGCAACAGCTGGGGAGCCAATATGTATGATGAGGCCACAATGTAGTGCACGGGGAACAAGATTAGAGATTTTTTGGATACATTCTGGTGTCACTTTGACTTTGGATAGAAATAACAGGTGCAGAAAAATTACTCTTTGGGTGTCGGTGGCGCCTTCCCACCGTAACCCTATAGAGATAATCTTGATGAAAGCAAGAATTTGCCTTGCTGTAAAAAATTTCAATAATATGCACCTGTCAAACAGGTGCATAAAAATTACTCTTTGGGTTTTCGCCTTACCACCATAACCCTGTGTAGGTGCCCTTGCAGGCAAAGAAATTTGCAGTGATATGCACCTGTCAGAAAAATTGGTCCTGGGGTGTTAATTGTGCCCATGAAACCTATACCAAAAACATTCTTCCAGGTTAAATGATTGAACACCCTCAAAGCTAAGCAGCCTGCTGGCCCCCTTACAGTTCCAAGGGAATGTCTGCCTCTCCTTGTTGTTCTCCCAGACATTATTGGGAGGGAGGGGGCGGTGCTTATAAGCAAATGTAAAGGAGAAGTTGAAATCTGTAGGTAGATGCACTTTAATCAATGTAAAGAGGTGTTTGTTGCTCTTTAATTTGAGTACTCACACTACACAGACACACTCCACGGATACAATATAATATACTGCAATATAATGTGCCAAACGTACAGTGATGCACAGAACTATATGGCGTTAAACTGGCAGTAACACACACAGAACTATATGGCATTAAACTGGCAGTAACGAACGCAAAACTATATGGCGTTAAACTGGCAGTAACGCACGCAATACGATATGGCGTTAAACTGGCAGTAAGGCACGCAATACGATATGGCGTTAAACTGGCAGTAACGCATGCAAAACTATATGGCGTTAAACTGGCAGTAACGCACGCAATATGATATGGCGTTAAACTGGCAGTAACGCATGCAATATTATATGGCGTTAAACTGGCAGTAACGCACGCAATATGATATGGCGTTAAACTTGCAATAACACACACAAAACTATATGGCGTTAAACTGGCAGTAACGCAATCAAATAGACTGTGTTCAACCGTCACTACACTGAAGCTATCTGAACTGTCCCTACTCTAGCTATATACTAATGTCAAGATTACTGACACGGTCTCACTACACTACACTGAAACTATACCAAAAACATTCTTCCAGGTTAAATGATTGAACACCCTTAAAGCTAAGCAGCTTGCTGGCCCCCTTACAGTGCCAAGGGAATGTCTGCCTCTCCTTGTTGTTCTCCCAGACATTATTGGGAGGGAGGGGGCGGTGCTTATAAGCAAATGTAAAGGAGAAGTTGAAATCTGTAGGTAGATGCACTTTAATCAATGTAAAGAGGTGTTTGTTGCCCTTTAATTTGAGTACTTACACTACACAGACACACTCCACGGATACAATATAATATACTGCAATATAATGCGCCAAACTTACAGTGATGCACAGAACTATATGGCGTTAAACTGGCAGTAACGCACACAGAACTATATGGCGTTAAACTGGCAGTAACGCACGCAAAACTATATGGCGTTAAACTGGCAGTAATGCACGCAATACGATATGGTGTTAAACTGGCAGTAACGCACGCAATACGATATGGCGTTAAACTGGCAGTAACGCATGCAAAACTATATGGCGTTAAACTGGCAGTAACGCACGCAATATGATATGGCGTTAAACTGGCAGTAACGCACGCAATATGATATGGCGTTAAACTGGCAGTAACGCACGCAATATGATATGGCGTTAAACTGGTAGTAACGCACGCAATATGATATAGCGTTAAACTTGCAGTAACACACGCAAAACTATATGGCGTTAAACTGGCAGTAACGCAATCAAATAGACGGTGTTCAACCGTCACTACACTGAAGTTATCTGAACTGTCCCTACTCTAGCTATATACTAATGTCAAGATTACTGACACGGTCTCACTACACTACACTGAAACTATCTGAGCTGTCCCTACTCTAGCTGCACACTATGAAAAGCTGACTGATGGTCCTCCTTACTACACTCACACTATCCCTAGACTGACACTAAACTAATATTGTCTACTGACAATTGAAGCAAAATAGCACAGTACAGCATACTAACTAACTGATAGCACTGAACAGAGCCCTGTTCTATCTCTCTGCACACCAAAATCACACTGAAAATGGCTGCCAATGAAAGAATACTTTTATACTGTGGGGCGGGAATGAGCCATGATTGGATAAAGTCATGAAGACAGTGTCCAATCATGACTCTGACTGTGCTCTGTGCCCTGCTTGGCTGAAGCTTTCACTGCTTCAGCCAATCAGGGCTTGCAATGCATTGTGGTCAGTTCAGGGGTCCGAACAAATGGTCGAACGACCCATTTGTTCGGATGTTCGCCAAACGTCCGAACAACGAAAGTTCGGCCCAAACTTATGCTCGGGCCGAACCGTTCGCCCATCCCTACTGGGGATCCCCCACAGTGATGGAATGCCAGGGCCCCGTCGCAAGTGTGACTGTTGCGACCCTGGTAATTCCACCACTGTACCACAGCAATAATGTTTACAAAGCATAATTTGACAGGTTTTTTTACCTCTGCATTTCACATATAAATATGCTTACAATCATTACAGTTTCTATATTTGTATTTATCTATTTATGTATAGTATGTATTGTAGCTTTTTTTTTTTGCAGTATTCCCTTTAGAAAGTGAGTCACTCACCTGTGACTTGTACCCGCAGCCTCTCCACATGTGGGATGGTGAGGGTTGCATGTTCCACCACACATCTCAGCTCCATGTTCCTGTTCTGTTGTGTCGGGATAAAGTAATAGTCAGATTCCACAGCTGAGCTACTGATTCTTCGGGTCTTGGTATTCTTCACCAGGGTGTCATTCAAGAACCAATTCACAACAATGGATTCAGGGTAAAACCCAGAAACACTGCACACCAACATCTGCTCCACATTCAAAATAAATGCTTGGGAAGTAATGTGAATGGATGGGATAGCTGTGATAAAAGTGACATACAGTATATGCTATTACAATGTTTGTTTTGTATAGGTTAATTCTGATAGAGGTTTAAATATTTTTAGTAGGAGTGAGCATAGAGATAAGATACAGAATCTGAACAGTTAAATGCACCATCACTGTACTTAAAGCAGAGTTCCACCCCAAAATGGAACTTCCACTTTTCCAGTTCCTCCCCCTCCTCCGGTGTCACATTTGGCACCTTTCAGGGGGGGGGGGCAGATATCTGTCTAATACAGGTGTTTGCTCCCACTTCCAGTGATAGATCGCCGCAGATTCCGCTGTGATCTACGCCATGTCCGGCCCCTCCTCCATCCCCCCACTGTCTACTGGGAGACACACAGATCCCAGGAGACAGCAGGGACCAGTAAGGACGTGCAGTGCGACTCGTGCATGAGCAGTAGGGAACCAGGCTGTGAAGCCGCAATGCTTCACTTCTTGATTCCCTTACCGAAGCAGCGCCTCCACCCAGGAGCTGAGGGACAGATCAGCTTCGGGTGAGGACATTGCAGGCACCCTGGACAGGTAAGTGTCCTAATATTAAAAGTAAGCAGTTGCAGTGTTTTTAGCTGCTGACTTTTAACTTTTTTTTCGGTGGAACTCCGCTTTCAATTTATAGTGCATTTGTGCCCCAACAATGGACTTTAAAGTATTTACATATAAAAAAAGAAGAGCTACAAAACAAGCTGCCACTGACCTCTGTAGTTGCTTGTATTGTGAAGTAATTTATCCTATATAATCACAATAGAGACTCAAAGGTTAACTCGTGCTTAGTGCGGTGAACTACTTTTGCTGCACTGGATAAATGTCAGTCACCACTAGGGCATACAGATACATAGAAAACAGTCCCATTCACACTGCAACAAATCTGGGAGGTGCACTGCCATGAACTGCAGTAAAATGCAAACATAACATTTTGTGGAACACAGAAAGACCCCCGTTACCGCATAGCAGTACAGTGCAAACAAGCATCGCACCACCCTCTCACTGCAGATCGCTGTAAGGCCTTGATCTCACAGGCCTACTTCAGCGTACATACATGTTTGCCCACATGGGGTTGCACATGTGTTCTGTGCAGCCAGTCCTATTCATGTCAATTTGGACGCAGTGTCTGTATGAACACAGTGGCTGCTCCCAATTTGATGGGTGTGTGGCCCTGAACACTTGTACATTTCCATGAAGGCAAACACGGTCCTTGCATTAGCGTGTGCACTGTAGTACGCCTATGTGAATTAAAGGATTAAAGGAAACTATACTGTGCACTTTGAATGTACAGTTGCTCCAGAGCTTAGTAAATGAGGGGAAGTCTGCTGACTTCCATCATCCAATCATGTGCAAGTAAAACATGTTTTTTTTTTTTTTGTTTTCCTTGCATGTGATTGGGTATTCTTTGCATAGTGAAGCCTCACCTCATTTAATAAGCTCTGGAGCAACTGCACTTACAAAGTGCACAGTCTTTTTGCCTTTATTAACAACTTAAGGACCAAGTCTATTTTTGACACGTGTTGCTTACAAGGTAAAATCAGTATTTTTTGCCAGAAAATTACTTAGGACCCCCAAACATTATATATGTTTAATTTTTTTTAGCAAAGACTATGGAGAATAAAATGGTGGCCGCTGCAATATTTTATGTTACACAGTACGCAGCGGTCTTTCAAACACAATATTTTTGGAAAAAATACACTTCACTGAATAAAAAAAAAATAAACAGTAAAGTTAGCCCAATTTTTTGTATATTGTGAAAGATGATGTTACGCCAAGTAAACCAGATAGCCGACTGCCCACTCTAAAAAAACAGTGCTGGGGTTATTGCCTGCAGCTGCAGGCGTCACCCAGGTACATCCACTTCCTTAAATGATGTACAGGTACGTCGGTTTGCGGGAAGTGGTTAAATTCACCCCACTGTGTAAATGGGATGTAAAGGGAAAAGGAGCTGTGATTTCAGTGCATCTGTTGTGAACTTGGAGACAAATTTCTCCACAATGCTTGCAGCGACAGAGGTGAGGTAAGCCTTGTTTTAAAGTGATTTATGTTTGCTTTAAGGCCCTCTAACCATGCGAGTGGGACTATTTTTACCTGTACCTCAGCTTACCTAGCATTGTCAACAGTGGCGGCCTTTTATGCAGGGCGCAGGGGCACCGCCCCCCTCATCCATGCACCCAGGACCCTAATCTACATGCGGGGTTGCCGGCCGCATGGATTCCAATGTTTTTTTTTTTCAGGGGTGGGTTGGGGGTGGTGTTAGTTTGCCAAGCCCCCCCCCCCAAAATATTGAGCACCTGCCATCACTGATTGTCAACCATTACATGATTTAAGACACCCCCACATGCCATAGGACAGAGCTGAGGCGTTGATCAGTTAGTATACACAGAGTAATGATAATGTTACCTCCATACACCAGCTGGAAGTCTTCCTGGAGAGGTGTAGTAAGAGACTTGTGTTGGACTCTACAAGAGAAGATCCGCTCTCTGTCCTCCTTAGTGGGTGTTATTGTTACTGAGCTCCTCACATTGTACGTCCCATCCGGGTCTCTCAGAGGTTTCTCCACGATAACTTTATCCAGTATCTTTCCATCCCGGAGCCATTTAATGTCGATGTCCACTGGATAGAACCCAGAAATGACACTACGGAGGACATTCTCTCTGTTTTTAACAACTACATTTTCTGTAATGGAGATCTGTGGAGGAGCTGAAAAATATATTATACATCATGTCCTACTAGCATCATAAACATAATTTAACCACTTGTCGACCGCGATATAGCCAAATGATCGCTATAAAGCAGTCGTCTAGTTCTGGGACAACTTCTCATGATTGCGCCCGCCACTGGGCACAGGCAGCATGCTCTGTGATCGTAGTGTTTACAGGACACTGCTGATCACATATAGAGGTAAAGAGCCAATCAGCGACTCTTTACCAACGAGATCAGCTGTATCCAATCACAACTGATTATGGAAGGTAAACAGATGCGGGTTATCAGCACTCCTTTCCTCATGCTGACCGCATGAGGAGAGGAGAAGAGAACCAGTGACCAGCTTCTCTAAAAAGGACATCTACATTGATAATCAGGGCGCTAATTATCAGTGTCCTGATTATCAGTGCAGCTCCACTAGTGCCTACCAGTGCTACCAATCTTTGCCCACCAGTGCTGCAAATCTGTGCCTACCAGTGCTGCCAATCAGTGCTTCCTCATCAGTGCCATCTATCAGTGCTGCCTATCAATTCCGACTATCAGTGCCCATCACTGCCACCTATCAGTTGCACCTATCAATGCTGCCTATCAGTGCTGACTATTGGTGCTGCCTATGAGTGCCCATCAGTACCACCTATCAGTTCTGCCTATGAGTGCTGCCTATTAGTGCCACCTATTGGTGCCCATCAGTGCAGCCTCATCAGTGCCACCTATCAGTGCCCATCAGTACCGCTTATCAGTGCTGCCTATCAGTGCCGCCTATTAGTGCCCATCAATGCTATCTATTGGTGCTCACCAGTGCTGCCTCATCAGTGCCCACCAGTGCTGCCTCATCAGTGCCCATCAGTGCAGCCTGTCAGTACAGCCTTTCAGTGCCCATCAGTGCAGCCTTTCAGTGCCCATCAGTTCCGCCTATCAGTGCTGCCTATCAGTGCCA
Organism: Aquarana catesbeiana; assembly: GCF_042186555.1. Lineage (NCBI taxonomy): Eukaryota > Metazoa > Chordata > Amphibia > Anura > Ranidae > Aquarana > Aquarana catesbeiana. The sequence goes on along the minus strand of NC_133329.1, from coordinate 72,301,783 downwards.
CATATCGGTGCCCATCAGTGCTGCCTATCAGTACAGCCTCATCAGTGCCCATCAGTGCTGCCTATCGGTGCTACCTATTGGTGCCCATCAGTTAAGCCTCATCAGTGCCCACCAGTGCTGCCTCATCAGTGCCCATCAGTGCAGCCTATCAGTGCCCATCAGTGCCATCTTTCAGTTCTCATCAGCGCTCATAAGTGTAAGAGAAAAATTACCGGTTTATAAACTTTTATAACAAAATATGAAAACTTTTTTTTTATGTTTTGGTCTTTTTTCATTTATTTAATAAAAAATAAAAAACCCAGTTGTAATTAAAGTGTTACTAAACCCACAACAGTAAAAACAGTCTGTATATGCAGTACAGCATGCTTGTTATACTCACTGTGGAATCTAAGGGGTTAATCCTCTGCATTGTGTAAAAAAGGCTGTTTGATTCTGTATGCACAGATCCTCCCCTTTTTCCACCATCTCCAAAACATGTCCGAATAAGATAGAGTTACTGGAGTCAGGCTGCCCATGCTCAGTTTGGTGTGTATTGCTAAAGTTATTTTTTTCTTGGGAGAGTGCATGTGATCAACACAGGGCCAATCAGCCCTGTCCAGACAGAGGGTCATGGGTCCTACATCCCGATAGGCCAGCCAGTGCAGTATGAAAACTTACAAGCTTTAACCAGGCACTGATAGAAGTCAAAAGATTGCTATATATTGCTGGTGAGAAAAGGTATTTAGCAGTTTATATTTACTAAAATAATTGAAAGAAAGAGGAAAAAACCTGTCTCCATGTGTTCATCTCTAAAAAAATTTTTTTTTTTTAGAGATGAACACATGGAGACAGGTTTTTTCCTCTTTCTTTTTGGGGATTGCTGCATTCCTAATTACACTGGAGACTCACCTGCTTTATTGCCGCATTGGAGAGCTGTTTGTCGGAAACCACAGAGGACAACCAGAGGGGCTGTGCTATGTCCATCCAGATTGTATGGAACCTATGCTCATATGACCTCCTGTAATTTAAGAGGTCCATCCTATCCGGTAAGCATACTACATGTGTGTGAGTGGAGAGAACTGCTGTTTCATTCAGAAGGAGTGGCTTTAACACAAGAGATTTCTCTTTTTACATATGGACTTTATTCATTTTTTTATCATCTGCGCTGCACTGAATTTTGTTTTTTAATTACAAAAGTACAGCTGGAGTTTAAGGGTGCAAATAATCAATTAGAAATCGATATTACAAAAATAGATACATTTTATTAAACAAACATATTTGAGATAAACAATATTATATATATAACAAGAGCATACTGAGCTCAATAGTCACAATACAAAAGAATGGTTGCCTCTACATGTTTCACCACTATCGTGGCTTCTTCTGGAGCTTTTGTCTGACCTTAATACATTATCATCCTTTAAAGGATCATGGTTCCAAGAAATCCTCAGGGCCCATCAAGAGCTCCAATGAAGTGTCTGTGTGCTGGAAGTGAGGGGGGAATAATACCCTGTAGTCACACCCCGTTAATGAAAGATTGATGAATTACTGGACTGATAATAATATCTTCCTAAAAACGCAAGCTTCATATACTAACTGCAAAATTTAGAAAAATTGTGCCATCTAAGCAATTCCTTCTTATGAAGTACCAGTGTTCACTAAAATGGTATTGCTATGACACCTTGTTTTGTTTTGGATCTCCCTGGGCTTAAAGGTATCATAGAAATACCATTTTAGTGAACACAAAGTGCGACAGCGCTGAAAGTTTAAAATACGCCTGGGCAGGAAGGAGGTAAAAGTGCCCAGTACTTATGTGGGGGGAGGGCGTGTGGCAAGAAGTACTATCCTCACCTTACAGACGTTCCAGATGAGTGGCCGGTATCCAGTGGACTGTAGCTTCATGTCTGCTCTGACAATTACTGCTGTCAAGCCCCAGCCACCCACAGCCAACATGAAAAGCACACCACATATGTACAAATGCCTCCCATCTGTTTGAAAGCCAACAATTGCCCATCCATGCAAATCATAGGCAGACAGATTGGGGGGTGAAGATCAGGCTCAGGGCTGTCGACTTGTTCTATGTTGTGTATTAGCAAGAAGCAGGGGGGCACTGTTCCTGGACAAACCCATCCTGGTACTGCAGTAGGGGATGTGTAAAGTAACACAAGTGCATAATGAGTAAAATAAAAATGGCTAAAAAGTAAAAACAATGTTATGCCAGTGTGCAGGACCAGGACAGGGGGGGGAGGGGCAGAGGGGCAGCTGCCATGTGCACTACTGTGAGAGGAGGGCGCAGTCTGCTGGGTACTGCTGTGACCAGTGCAGAATATGCTGCCAGATGTATCACATTAGACAGAGAGTGGCTTTGGTCCTGCATGTAGGTCAGATCGTAGCACTACACCCGTCACTCGCCCCCTGTCTGCACTGTACTAATCCCTCAGCAACGGTGCAGAGTGCAATAAGCAAGGCAATGTATGTGAGGTTGGGATCATGGAAGGCCATCAGTTATAAATGATTTCCTACATACAGCATTCCCGCTCCTCTGCTTGCTTGCACAGTGGCTTCTCTCTCCCCACTCATTTCATTTCTTTCATTGCTACCTTCTCTTTCATAGTGCCCCCCGATGTCTATGTGACATCACCAGCTCCACCCCTTAGACCCCATACACACTATTAGATTTTCTGCAGATTTTTTTCTATAGGTTTACCAAAACCATGTAGTGTAAGGGCTGCCTGATTGCATACAAAATGAAACTCTTATGCCTTGTACACACGATCGGACATTGATCCGACATTCCGACAACAAAATCCATCGGATTTTTTACGACGGATGTTGGCTCAAACTTGTCTTGCATACACACGGTGTTGTCGGAAAATTTTATATCCTGCTCTCAAACTTTGTGTGTGAATATAGCTGTAGCTGACCCAAAGAACCAGGCAACACCAGTTTATGGAGCAAACCAGAAGAAGAACTGCTTTGTTAGAGAAACACACTGAATTTATACAAAAAAACCATCAGATAAGAGCTAAGCATATTATTACAGATAATGGCCACCTCAGACAGTAGAGCTAATCACATTATTACAGATAATGGCCACCTCAGGCAGTCCTGCGCCCCCATATTAATACATTACACAGTGAAACCTTGGATTACGAGCATAATCCGTTCCAGGAGAATCCGTTCCAGGAGATTCCTAGCCTCTAGTACCAAAAAGAAAGCAGGGGTGGCCATTCTGATAAAGAAGGGATCTCCATTCACACCCACTTCCTCCTACTCTGACCCCCACGGCTGGTTTTTGATCCTTAGTGGCAGATGGCAACAATCTGACATAACTTTCTGCAACATCTATGCACCAAATGTGAACCAGATGCCCTTTGTGACTAAGGTGTATAACCGCCTATTTACGTAGAACCACACATTCCTTTTTAGTCGTGGGTGGCACCGATCAGTAATAAACATATCAAACTTGATCCTAATGGTTGCTTTGTAATTATCGTGCTTGAACTCCTGGGTAAGCCATACACAGTGACTAGTATATATGCTCCGCCACCCTTCACTAAACTTTTCTTTGAACGGGTGATGAGCTCCATATTGGCAATAGCGGAGGGCCCTTTATTGATAGCGGGTGATTATAATATGTTACTTGATAACTCTATTGATAGGTTCTGCTGCTCTACACTGCCCCCCACACCCTTGGGTTCTTTTCTGACTCAATTTGATTTAGTGAAGGCCTGGAGGTGGAAGCATGCGGATAGGAGAGAGTATTCGTGTCAGTCAGAATCACACGGTACTTTGTCTCGTATTGATCTCTGTCTAGTCTCATCAGATTTGCTCACTATGGTGAAATATCTCCCTAGGACAGTATCTGATCATTCTCCTTTGCTGGTGGACCTCGCCCTAGACTCCCCCTCCTCCTATCGGGTATGGAGACTGAGTCCTTTGTGGCTAGGTGATCAAGCTGTTGTGGACCAAAGTGCGGCCGAAATGAAATCCTACTGGATAACTAACAGGCAGAGCGCCCCTGTCCCGGTGGTCTGGGATGCTTTTAAGGCCACCACACGCGGCTCTTTTGCTGCAGAAATTGGGCAGGCCCGCAAGGCATCTCAGTCCAGACTGGTGGATGCGGAAGGGGGTCTAAGGGAGGCGGAAGCTGCATATTCTGCAGCTCCCACCCCTGAGACACACGCTGCCTGGAAGTACAGGGCCAGAGAACTAGAATTGGTACTTTTGGAGCGCACCCAGAAGAAGTTGCTGTATCAGAATCAGAGACTCTTTGATTTCGGTGACAAAAACAGTCGCTTTAATCGCTTATCTGGCTTATCTCTCCAGACCCAACTATCAGCCATGTAACATCCCAAGAATTAGGAACTCAGAGGGAGTAGTGGTAGAACAAAACAAAGAGATAATGGACGGATTTGTCACATTTTATTTCTCATTATAAGCTACCAGAGCTCATTACATGATTGTGGAATTGGATGACTATCTATCTGATATCTCGCTGCCAAGACTTCAGGATCATCAGGCTTTACTTCTTGATGCTCCTCTAACGGCTGAGGAAATTGGGGAAGCCATACAATCCTTTGCCAGAAATAAAACGCCAGGGTTGGATGGATTCCCCATTGAGCGGTATATGCACTTCAGAGATCTACTAATACCTCACCTACTGAGGGTATATAATTTTGCTATAAAAACGGGACAGTTACCGCCCTCCATTTCAGAGGCGCTGATTGTCCTCATTCCCAAACCCCAAAGGATCACCTACTCTGCGAATTGTATAGACCGATCTCGCTCATCAATTCAGAGGTGCCAAGGTGCTCGCCCGACGACTGAACACAGTCATTACTGCTATTATTGGTGCGGACCAGACAGGGTTCATCCCTGGGCAATCAACCTCCATCAATTATCACAAGCTTTTTACTAACCTGCAAGTCACTTATGATAATGTGGGATCTCGGGCCATTTTGGCATTAGACGCACACAAGGCATTTGACTCGGTCGAATGGCCATACCTGCTGGAAGTTTTAGCAAAGTTTGGTTTTGGCAACACTTTTATCAGATGGGTGCAACTACTCTATCTGAAGCCCACCGCTAGACTAAGAGTGAACGCATCCCTGTCTGATCCCTTTCTGATAAAGAGAGGCACTATACAGGGATGTCCCCTATCGCCGCTGCTGTTTGCATTGGCGTTAGAACCTCTGGCGGCGCTGATAAGATCCAGTGGGGAGGTTGTGGGATTGACGATTGGGGGTCTGGAGGAAAAGGTGTCTCTGTACGCTGATGACATGTTAATTTACTTGTCGGATCCTCAATCGTCTCTCCCAGCCCTGCTGGAAATTATCCAGAGGTTTGGTCATTTCTCTGGGTTCCAGGTTAAGTGGGACAAATCCCTTGTATTTATGATAGACCAAGCGACATCGATAGTGCTCCCTCTTGTCCCCTACAAATAGTCAGCTCCTTCCGATATTTGGAGGTTATGATATAACAACCAATCTCCTCCTATATCAAAATTAACCTAGATCCTCTTAGAACCACATTAAAGACGTGGACCAATCTCCCTCTGACATTACTAGGTAGGATAAACATTTTTAAAATGATCTTTTTACCACGATTTTTGTATATCCACCGAGTAATTCATCGGTATATGTCACTAAGGTCAAATTTAAGGAAATAGATTCATTATTACCACTTTCATTCGGAAGGGGGGAGCAGTTAGGATTGTAAAAACACCCTACAGTTGCCAGTAGTGGAGGGCGGGCTGGCTATACCCTGCCTTCAAACCTATTATATCGCCTCGCAGTTGGCCCATGCGCACTGGTGGTTTTATCCTGAAGCCAACAATGCGGCCACTGTCCTGGAGGCAGCTATACTTACCTCCTATGAGTCCCTTCAAAACCTGATTCATCGTATGTCCATTAGAGGGAGAGAGGGTGCAACTATACTAGCAATGACCCTATGGATTTTTAGGCTCACTAAAATGCTGTCATCCAATGAACGCAATATATACTCACCAAATACCCCACTATGGGGGAATCCAAATTTACAAGAATTCTCCCGCAGAACTGATGGGGGATTCTGGTCTAAACAAGGGTTGAAAACAATTATGCATCTATTTTCGGATAACTTGTTCCGCCCTTTTGAGGAATTTTGTTGGGAATATAATCTGCCTCGTACGGCCTACTTCCTATATATGCAGATACGTCACACTGTGGCAACGCAGTTTGGCCTTCGTAACATAGTTACGATTACTGACTGACTCTTCTCACACCAAACTAGTTTCATCATATTATAGGTCGCTCTTACATTCTACAAATCATAGGCTCAGCAATAAATGGAGTGCTGACATCCCTGAATTGACGGAGGACATCTGGCAGGAAGTTCTTTCCCTCCGGGTTCCCTCTGTCATTTCTTCCTGTGACAAGGTGATACAGACGAAATTGCTATACAGATCCTACTTTACACCATGTTTACTGTATAAATTAAATAGATTACCCTCTGCATTGTGCTCTCGATGCGGCACGGCTGATGGCACATTCTTTCATCTGATGTGGGAGTGCACTCCAATTAGGAAGTTCTGGTCGGAGGTCACGGCCTTCATCAGCTCCTTAACTCAGATACCCAATATCTGTAATCCTCTACAGTGTTTACTGGGATATATTGACGATGAAGGTATATCTAAAAATGTACAAAGCTTTCTGCGCATAGTATTGTTCAATGCTAATAAATCGATAACCATCCATTGGAAGTCTCAATCCTCGCCCACTATAGCCTTTTGGCTTACTACCATTAATCATGCTATACCGTTATATAAGTTGACGTATGAAGCCAGAGGATGCCCAGTAAAATTCCTAAAGATTTGGGGTTCTTGGGTCAGCTCCAAAAGTACCATACCACCTGCTCCTTAAAAGATTAAATGAAGCCCCTGACCATTGATTGGTTCCAATTAAGCAAAATAGACATTTGACCTTTAGGTTGCTACGTATCCACTAAATGTATACTAGTTTACCATATTTTGTAATGGTTCAAGCCAGGGGCGGATCCAGACCCTAGTCTCGGGAGGGGCACTGCCAGAGAATACGTTTTTTTGGGGTAAATTTATCAGGGAAATGGCTGGTGTTAGTGCTTCAATCATCACGGCACCATGGTTATGGTGTCAGGATGATTGAAGCGCATTATTACTATTATTACATTGTTATAAAAAATGAAATGGTTCAACTCACCATAATGCAATATCAGTGGGACCCCTGAGCGTGTCACTTGCCACTGTCACTTGCCACGTCGCCTGTCACCAGATGCAGATTGTCACTTGCCACATCACCTGTCACCAGATTCAGATTGTCACTTGCCACGTCACCTGTCACCAGATGCAGATTGTCACTTGCCACGTCCCATGCCACACGTTGCAGATTGTCACTTGCCACGTCCCATGCCACACATTGCAGATTGTCACTTGCCACGTCCCATGCCACACATTGCAGATTGTCACTTGCCACACATTGTGGATTGTCACTTGCCACGTCCCATGCCACAGGTTGCGGATTGTCACTTGCCTGCTATAATTGTCTCTTGCTGTGTCCCAGAGTCAGGCAGCAGATTACCAGTCAAGCAGCAGAGATATGATGTAATCTCTCTGCTCCTGCGGCTGCCTGCTCACTGCACAGTGAGGGCGGGACTGCAGGGATGCAGGGCGGATGCCGGGCGGTGAGAGATGATGTCATCTTTCTGCTCCCACGCCTGCCGGCTCCCTCATTGGCCAGCAGCTTGCTCACACACTGTCACCGAGCCGCACAGCTGCTCACCAACCGAGCTGCCCTGACCCGCCCGCTGTCTCTCACCAACGGAGCCGCCCGCCCACTCACTCACCCGCATTCTCGGCAATTGCCCCATTCCCCCCCCTGGATCCGCCCCTGGTTCGCTCCATTTACAAGTTTGTTTTCTTTGTTGTGTATTGAAAATAAATAAAATTTACTTAAAAATAAAAATAGATGCTGAGAAAGCCTTTGATAGGCTTAGCTGGCCATTTATGTTTTCCACCCTCGAATATCTGGGCTTCCGGGGGCCATTTCTTAGGGCGATTAGGCACTTATACGCAACTCCATCTGCCTCCATCTAAACATCCTTTGCGGCATCTACTTCCTTTTCCATTTCAAATGGAACTAGGCAAGGATGTCTGCTCTCCCCGTTGCTTTTCGCCCTGTGTATCGAACCCCTGGTGGCCCAGATCCGACGGGACCCCAACATCAGTGGTGTGATGGTTAGAGGTCGCAAATTTAAAATCTCATTGTTTGCGGATGACATTCTTCTGACCCTAACACGCCCGCATATCACCCTCCCCAACCTTCATAAACTCCTTTAAAAAATACGGGTCCCTGTCAGGATACAAGGTTAACCCAGCTAAATCAGAAGCCCTCCCACCCAACCTTCCCCCTGCACAAGTGCACCGCCTATCGGAAAACTTTTCCTATTGACCAAATGGAGACATTACCCAATGTCTTGGTTTGGACGCATTGCTTCAGTCAAGATGAACATATTACCTAAACTCTTGTACCACTTTATGACCCTCCCGGTGCCCATCCCGTGTGCCCAGCTTAGGAAACTCCAGAATGACCTCCTAAATTTTACGTGGAATCATAAACAGCACCGAATTCCCACACCTCTAGCATTACTATTATGGGGCCCAACTGAGGGCTATATCTTCCTGGGTTACCCTTCCGGCCTATAATCGCTGGACTCAAATAGACAAAATATGGCTAGCCCCCATCCACCCGAACAATTTATTGTAGAATACTAATGCCGATGTCCCCTCCACCGCCCTACTACATACCATGAACCTCCTACGAACTGTTTGGAGACAACTAAATCGCAACACACCCCTACAATCTGAGGCCTCCTTGGTAACAGCTTTCCTTTACAACCCTAAAATACCCGTAAGCTTAGCCTCGCAGATGATTTCACCCTGGTTGCAAAGGAATCTCTTTCAATATGGACATCTGGTGAACCCAGATTCTAGGATTTTGTTGCCCTTCGACGAACTCAGAACTAAACACGAACTCCCCCGCAGCGCCTTTTTTGGTTACCTCCAAATTAGGCACTACGCACTTACCATCACCCCAACCCTCAAATTCTCTAAGCCATCCCCATTTGAATGCTTAATCTTATCAGGCCCTACACAGAAAGGGCTGACTTCAGACATACAGTGGGGATGGAAAGTATTCAGACCCCCTTAAATTTTTCACTCTTTGTTATATTGCAGCCATTTGCTAAAATCATTTAAGTTCATTTTTTTTCCTCATTAATGTACACACAGCACCCCATATTGACAGAAAAAACACAGAATTGTTGACATTTTTGCAGATTTATTAAAATAGAAAAACTGAAATATCGCATGGTCCTAAGTATTCACACCCTTTGCTGTGAAACTCATATATTTAACTCAGGTGTTGTCCATTTCTTCTGATCATCCTTGAGATGGTTCTACACCTTCATTTGAGTCCAGCTGTGTTTGATTACACTGTTGGTACTTGATTAAGGAAAGCCACACACCTGTCTATATAAGACCTTACAGCTCACAGTGCATGTCAGAGCAAATGAGAATCATGAGGTCAAAGGAACTACCTGAAGAGCTCAGAGACAGAATTGTGGCAAGGCACAGATCTGGCCAAGGTTACAAAAACATTTCTGCTGCTTAAGGTTCCACACACAGTGGCCTCCATAATCCTTAAATGGAAGACGTTTGGGACGACCAGAACCCTTCCTAGTGCTGGCTGTCCGGCCAATCTGAGCTATCGGGGGAGAAGAGCCTTGGTGAGAGAGGTAAAGGAGAACCCAAAGATTACTGTGGCTGAGCTCCAGAGATGCAGTCGGGAGATGGGAGAAAGTTGTAGAAAGTCAACCATCACTGCAGCCCTCCACCAGTCGGGGCTTTATGGCAGAGTGGCCAGACGGAAGCCTCTCCCCAGTACAAGACACATGAAAGCCTGCATGGAGTTTGCTAAAAAAACACCCAAAGGACTCCAAGATGGTGAGAAATAAGATTCTCTGGTCTGATGAGACTAAGATAGAACTTTTTGGCCTTAATTCTAAGCGGTATGTGTGGAGAAAACCAGGCACTGCTCATCACCTGTCCAATACAGTCCCAACAGTGAAGCATGGTGGTGGCAGCATCATGCTGTGGGGGTGTTTTTCAGCTGCAGGGACAGGACGACTGGTTGCAATCGAGGGAAAGATGAATGCGGCCAAGTACAGAGATATCCTGGACGAAAACCTTCTCCAGAGTGCTCAGGACCTCAGACTGGGCCGAAGGTTTACCTTCCAACAAGATAATGACCCTAAGCACACAGCTAAAATAATGGAGTGGCTTCACAACAACTCCGTGACTGTTCTTGAATGGCCCAGCCAGAGCCCTGACTTAAACCCAATTGAGCATCCCTGGAGAGACCTAAAAATGGCTGTCCATCAACGTTTACCATCCAATCTGACAGAATTGGAGAGGATCTGCAAGGAGGAATGGCAGAGGATCCCCAAATCCAGGTGTGGAAAACTTGTTGCATCTTTCCCAAAAAGACTCATGGCTGTATTAGATCAAAAGGGTGCTTCTACTAAATACTGAGCAAAGGGTCTGAATACTTAGGACCATGTGATATTTCAGTTTTTCTTTTTTAATAAATCTGAAAAAATGTCAACAATTCTGTGTTTTTCTGTCAATATGGGGTGCTGTGTGTACATTAATGAGGAAAAAAAATGAACTTAAATGATTTTAGCAAATGGCTGCAATATAACAAAGAGTGAAAAATTTAAGGGGGTCTGAATACTTTCTGTCCCCACTGTATATAAGCTTTTAAACTCCTATGATATGGTCTCTCGGGGGAAACATAGCTATATGCGTAGATGGGAGGAACACCTTGGAGAGGAGCTAACCCTTAAACAATGGGCCATCATATGGTCTTGGGCGGCCAAGAGTTCTATGTGTACTCTTTACAAAGAGAACACATACAGGGTACTCTTCCATTGGTACCTAACTCCGTCATGCCTGCATGCTATATATCCATCGGCCTCGGATCGCTGCTGGAGGTGTCTCCAGGACCGGGGCACACCACTCCATATTTACTGGAGCTGCCCATCCCTCTAGCCCTATTGGCATTCAGTCCGGGGGCTGCTCCAGTGGCTGTTCGAGGTAAATATCCCTCTCTTCCCGAAGTTTTTTTTACTGGGCCTCCCCCTAATCTTTCCACACTAGCCAAAAAGTTGGCCACACAAATTTTAACAGCAGCTAGATGTCTAGTAGCCCTCTACTGGAAACAACAAAACCCTCTGTCTCTACCTGATCTTTATTCCAGAATTAAGGATGTGGAGGTCATGGAGTCCATGACAGCTAGGCTGGCGGACCGGGTGGACTTACATACAGCAGCCTGGGAACCATGGCATCCAAGAATAGGCCCCCCATGATCTCATGAGAACCCCCCCCCCCGTCCGTTCTGTACAATACGATTGCTCAAAGCCCAGTGAAGACGTGCCCTTCAGATTGGGACTTTCTTATACTTCTTCTTTCCTCTCCCCCTTTCCTCTCACCCTCCCCTTTTCTTCTCTCTCTTCCTCTTTCTATTATTCTTCCCTTCCTCCTCTTCTTTTTTTTCTCTGGAATAGCGGGCCACGCAAATATAAATCATGGACCCTACTGATGGTCTGTTTTTTAGAGCAGCCTGCATTACTTCAGCGCTACTTCTCCCTGTTCCATAGTGCTGTTCCTTGTTGACCTATGTCTGTGGACTGTGTGTTAATTCTGTCATACGTGGACCTCCAAGCCCATTCCAGAGCTGTTTGTGACTACTATTTCCCTTTTATTACTTTATTCTCCTTTGTTTATGTTTTAAACCACTGTATTGCATATGTTAAAACCTAATAAAAATTGTCAATTATAAAAAAAAAAAAAAGATAAAAAAACATTCTGACTTTACAACTCCTTTAACTGGGATGTTGTATGCGTTTGTATTGTAAAAAAATGCTGGTGAGGCGAATTTCTAGTTCTAGAGCACCATTTATAATCAGCACTTCAGAAATCACCCTTGGGCAGCCAGTGTGCCCATTAATTGTTGTGATCCGAGCCAGCATGGAACAATCCAAGTGTCTGTATTCCTTCACACTAATCACAAATACAAACAGTAAGGCCCCTTTCACACTAGGGCGGTTTGCAGGCGTTATTGCGCTAAAATTACCGCCTGCAAACCGCCCTTAAACAGCCTCCACTGTTTGTTCAGTGTGAAAGCCCGAGGGCTTTCAAACTGAAGCGGTGCGCTGGCAGGACGGTAAAAAAGGTCCTGCTAGCCGCATCTTTGGAGCGGTGAAGGAGCGGTGTGTTCACCGCTCCTAAACCGCTCCTGCCCATTGAAATCAATGGGACAGCGCGGCTATACCGTGGCAACACTTGGGCACTGTGGTTCCTCCCACCGGCTCCTATAGAATATATGAGCTAGTGAAATTAACCACAATTCATGGCTGGGGATCTGCAGCAGATTTTTAAAACATTGGTGCCCAAACAGTGGCTCCATGCTCACATAGCATTTACTGCTATGAACTATTGAAACGCCAAGTATTGATAAATAATTAACTTTTCTGGGCTATAAATACCAAGTATGTGTTAAATATGTTGAACTCTGTACCTTGTATGTCCAATATGATCTCCTTCTCCTCCCTCTTTGGGGTGTACAGTATGGAGCACTTATAGATCCCTCTGTCCATTATAGTGATGTTTGCTATAGACAGATCAGCGATTCCATCCTCTGCCCGGCCTGTATACGACACACGAGGATCTGTTGCTATCACTTTCGCGTTCTGAACACTTAATATTTCTTTTCCCTGAAAGTACCAGGTTATGGCAGGAAATAACTGATTGATAATCGGTTTACTGATTATGAATGAGCAGGAAATGTTCACATCTTCCCCCATCATAGCTCGATGGGATGAAGGAGCAGTCAGCTGCAGAGCGTGACCTGTGGAATAATAAACATTATAATTATGTTAATAGCTTTTTGCGCTCAAATAGCAGAGAAAAGTCATGAGTGATTCCAGAATGAGAGAATGACATCTAAATAATCCTTATTGAAGCACAAACTACTGTGTCTAACATTAACCACCTCAATACAGTGCACTTACACCCCCTTCCGACCAATTTTCAGCTTTCAGCGCTCTCAGAGTTTGAATGACAATTACTCAGTCATGCAACTCTGTACCCATATGAAACTTGCGTTCTTTTTTTTCACACAAATAGAGCTTTCTTTTGGTGGTATTTAATCACTAGTGGGTTTTTTATTTTTTGTGCTATAAATAAAAAAAGACCGTAAATTTTGTGAAAAAAATGCCTTTTTCTTTGTTTCTGTCATAAAATTTTGCTAATTAGTAGTTTTTCTTCATAAATTTTGACCAAAATTTATACTGCTACTTTGGTAAAAATAACCCGAATTAGTGTATATTATTTGGTCTTTGTGAAAGTCATAGAGTCTATAAACTATGGTGCCAATCTCTGAAAATTGATCACATTTGATCAGGCCTTCAGTACATCAGGTGAATCTCATTTTTTAAGACACTAACAAGTCAGGAAAGTACAAATACCCCCCAAATGACCCCTTTTTAGAAAGTAGACATTTCAAGGTATTAATTTAGTAGCATGGTGAGTTTTCTTAAGTTGTCATTTTTTCCAACAATTCTTTGCAAAATTAAGATTTATTTATTTATTTATTTTTACAAAATTTTCATATTATCAGGTTATTTCTCACACACAGCATATGCATACAACAAATTACACCCCAAAATACATTATGCTACTCTTCCCGAGTATGGCGATACCACATGTGTGAGACTTTTACACAGCCTGGCCACATACAGAGGTCCAAAATTGAAGTAGTACCTTCAGGTGTTCTAGGAGCATAAATTACACATCTCATTTCATTCCTACCTATCACACTTTTGAAGGTCCTGGAGCACCAGGACAGTGGAATTACCCACAAAATGACCCCATTTTTGAGAGCAAACACCCCAACATATATTCTATGAGGCATGGGCTGCAAATAGGTACTCAGGTACTCTGATGGGCTGCAGATAGGTACTCAGATACTCTTATGGGCTGGGGACAGGTACTCGGATACTCTGATGGCCTTGTGACAGGAACTCGGGTACTCTGATGGGCTGGGGACATGTACTCAGGTACTCTGATGGCCTGGTGACAGGAACTCGGGTACTCTAATGGCCTGGTGACAGGAACTCGGGTACTCTGATGGCCTGGTGACAGGTACTCGGGTACTCTGATGGCCTGGTGACAGGTACTCGGGTACTCTGATGGGCTACAGATAAGTACTCGGGTACTCTGATGGGCTGGTGACTGGTATTCAGGTACACTAAAGGGCAGTGACAGGTACTCGATACTCTTTTGGACTGTGACAGGTACTCGGGTACTCATATGGACTGTGACAAGTACTCATATGGACTGTGACAGGTACTCAGGTACCCAGGTACTCAGATGAACTGTGACAGGTACTCGGGTACTCAGATGGACTGTGACAGGTACTCGGGCACTCAGATGGACTGTGACAGGTACTCGGGTATTTCTGATGGACTGTGACAGGTACTCGGGTACTCTGATGGACTGTGACAGGTACTCGGGTACTCTGATGGACTGTGACAGGTACTCGGGTACTCTGATGGACTGTGACAGGTACTCATATGGACTGACAGGTACTCATATGGACTGGCAGGTACTCATATGGACTGGCAGGTACTCAGATGAACTGTGACAGGTACTATGATGGGTAATGACAGGTACTCTTTATTGGCGGGTGCAATCAGTGTGATTGGTGTACACTGTAAGTGGTAACGAGATGTTACTGCAATCTTCTCCTCACGATCGGTGTGTGAGGAGGAGAAACCGGTAACATATCGTTACCGCGGTTTGTTGACATTTAGTGAACGGCTGTGAAAGGATCACAGCCGATCACGTGGTAAACAGCCGCCGGCCAATGGCTGTTTACCAGCGTCGGTGATGAGCAGTGTTCCCGGGAAGACGCCGTCACCGACGTGCACGTGCAGCGCGCCCGTGATCACGTGCATGCGCTGTGCACAGTGGGGCAGAACCATCTGTGATCGGTTGTGACTTCATCACGGCCGATCACGTGGTAAACAGCCGTCATATGTCGCCCTCCTAGAACGAGAGCCGTGCAGCCTGGCCGTCATATGACGGACGGCGGGCGGCAAGCGGTCAAAGTTCATATAAACCCTAATTGTATGACATTAGATGTACTTTTTTTTTTTTTTCACAATCACAATCAAAGGGTTTTATTGAGATATAAGAAAACATACAGTTGACAATAATATGCAGACTTTGTGAACATAAATTGGTGTCATTAAATGTCAGTTTACAAGATACTGTATTCTTAATAAACATTAAAAGATTTTTAGTGGGTTATGGATAATTATATTCTTGAAGTATAAGACATGGAGTATAATAAAAATATTTGGGTAAGATATTAGAGGTGATGAAGAAGTAAAGAAAAGAGAGTGGACGAGGGAGGGAGGAGGGGGGGGGGGAAGGTAGGTAGAGGAAGACCTTATAAAATATTATGCATAACGTTTACCTTATCATGCATATTTACATGGACGAACAGATTAATGGCTATCTGGTACATACAGTATTCTTAAGATAAGCTTGAGGAACAAATTTAGGTTATTCCTGATATATCATCTGGTAAGTGATTGGTACTCGGCTGAGAAAGTGAACAGTAACCATGGTTGCCAGGTTTTATGGAAATTATTGCTGTTTTCTTTCTTCATGGCTGCTATTTCCTCCATTTTATTTATGTATTGTGTTCTGTCCAACCAATCCCCGATCTTCGGTACTTGTGTGGATTTCCAATATAGAGTAATAAGTGTTTTAGCTGCTAGTAACAGGTGTCTGGTAAGTGATTTCTTGTACTTACTCAGGGTAAGGGAGTTAAGGTTAATCAGACATGCAGCAACGTTGAGATCTATTTTTGTTTCTGTGATATGTTTAATCCATTTTTTAATTTCTTCCCAAAAGGCGAGGATTGGGGGACATTCCCTCCACATGTGTAGGAACGTACCTAAGTGGCTGTTACATCGCCAGCAAGTTTCTGTGGCTGTAGCGAAGCATCTCCTGGCCTTCTGTGGTGTGATATACCATTGGGTGAGAATTTTATAGGAGACTTCCTGGTATTTAGAGCTTAAGGAACATTTGTGCGTCAGTATACTTGCCTTTTCCCATTGTTTTTCCATGATTTTAATTCTCAAGTCTCGTTCCCAGTTCTCTTTGTGTTTGCAATTGTCTGGGAAAGACGTTTCAATCAACCATGAATATGCAAGAGAAGTGGTATGTGTTACTTGAGACCTTTGGAAACAAACATTTTCCAGGTGCGTCTTAGGTAGGCAGTAATTTGTTTTATGTTTGCTATTCACCAGGAAGTCTTTCAATTGTATGTAGAACCATAGGCCAGGGAATGCTTCACCCCACTCTGATTGTAAAGTTTAGAGTGGTTTAACCTTCGAGTCAGTTATACAGTGGGTGGCGAGTAGAATTGGAATTTTTTTGTGGTATAAACCTGGAGTAAAATTAGGATTGTTGGTGATTGGTATCAGAGGGCCTAGTATTGAGGCTAGTTTGTGTGTGGTGGCTATTTTATGCCAAATGTTGAGTGTATTTGCTATTAGAGGGTGAGTCAATTTTTTGTCTGTTTTGGAATGTAGGGTCCATGGGAGGAAAGTTAATTGTGGGGGGGCCAGAGTTTGTTCTAGACGGACCCAGTCTTTAATTTCCCCATGGCAGTGCCAATCTATTATTCTGGTGATATGGGAGACTTGGTGGTATTTTTTGAAGTCTGGTAGACCTATACCCACTCTGTTTTTCGGTATTTATTTTACCCAGTTTATTCTGGGTTTTTTACCTGCCCACTGGAAGCGTCTCTGGGTTTTAAGGAGTTTGCTAATGAAAATGTCTGGTAGTTTGATGGGGAGTGCGTTAATGAGGTAGAGTAGCCTGGGAAGGACTGTCATCTTCAGAATCGAGGCTCTACCAAACCACGAGAATGATTTTGATGTCCATCTGTTAAGATCTTTTGTTATGGTAGTTAGGAGAGGTTTATAGTTGACAGAGTAAAGGGAGTCTATATTGCGAGTTAAGTTTATCCCTAAATATTTGAGTGTTGATTGTTCCCACTTATAGGAGTAGTTCTCCTTTAACAATTTCAGATGATCTGGGGGGAGATTAAGATTGAGAGCTTCAGATTTTGATTGATTTATTTTAAAATTGGAAATGAATCAGAAAATCTCAAACAGTTTTTTAAGGTTGGGAATAAAAGTGTGGGGTTGTGTAATAAAAAAGAGGTCGTCTGCGTAAGCAACAGTTTTGTATTCTCTCTTCCCTGCTATGAAACCCTGGATGTCATTGTTCAAGTTGATCGATCTTATTAATGGTTCTAAAGAGATAATAAAGAGGATTGGGGAAAGGGGACAGCCTTGCCGTGTGCCATTAGAAGTGTTGTTGATTTTAATTTTGGCTTGTGGGTTCTGATAGAGTGCCGAGATCCAAGAAAGCATGTTTACATCCAGACCTATATGTGAGCATGTGGCTAACATGTAGTCCCAGGACACTCTATCAAAGGCCTCAGTTGATAACAGAAGACCTTTCGTTTTGGAGTTTTGGGCATAATGAATAAGGTTCAGAGCTTTTGTGATATTATCTCTGGTCTCACGACCTGGCATAAAGCCTACTTGTTCTGGTCCTATGATTTTAGACAAAATGGGTTTTAATCTGTTGGCTAAGATTTTTGCTAGTAGTTTTAGATCAACATTCAGTAGTGAAATGGGCCTGTAGTTCACACAATCTGTATGGTCTTTATCGGGTTTAGGGACTACTGCTATATGTGCCATGAGAAGTGAGTTGGAGTTGTTTTTTATTGTTTTTTTTATTTTTTGCTAAGTAGTTGAAGGCAGATAGGAGAGGTTTAGATAACAGGTGAGTATAAGTTTTGTAATACTGAGAAGTGAAGCCATCCGGGCCTGGGCTTTTTCCTGATTTTAAATTTTTGATTGTGTCTAGTATTTCAGTCAGATTAATGGGTTCTTCTAGTTTTTTTGAGTCTTCCTATGTAAGAGATGGGATTTTACTGTTTCTTAGGAATTTTTGAATCGTTTCTTGTTTCGAGTGCGTTAAGTGGGGAGGTTTGTGTTGCTCTGGTAGGTTTTACAATCTAGAATAGAATGTGTGAAAGAGCTTAGCTATGTCTGTGGATTTATATTTGGGAATACCTTCTTTGTCTTTTATGGAATGTATATGGCCTGTTAATGTTGCGTCTCTAAGGGCTTTGGCCATTAGCTTCCCGCTTTTATCTCCTTGCTCATAGAAGATACCCTTTTTAAAGAAAAGGTCTTTCTTAATTTTTAAATCTAGAATTGACTTCAGGGAATTTCTGCATTTTGTTAATTCTTCTAATTTGATCGAGAGGGACTGTTTATGTTGTAGTTCTAGTTTAGAAATTTGGTGTGATAGCCTGTGGATTTCTTCTTCTCTTTCTCTTTTCCTCCTTGATCCCCATTTTATAAGCTCTCCTCGGACAACACTCTTATGTGCTTCCCAGTTATTTAATGGGTTCGTGTCAGTGTCAATGTTGTCTTTAAAATAGTTAATGATAGTATTATGTATTTCATCTTTTATGTTTTGATCCAACAGGAGAGAGGCATTAAGTCTCCAGTTGAAGGTGGATTGTTTGGTTGTGTTAAATTGTAGTGTGATAGCTGTGGGAGCGTGGTCAGAGAGGGAAATGATACCTATCTCAGCTGCGATTAAATTAGTTAAGTCTCTTTGGGAAACAAAAATCAGATCTATTCTTGAATACCTCTTGTGTGGTGGGGAGAAAAAGGAAAGTCTTTTTCTGTTGGGTGTGTGGATCTCCATGTATCTACCAGTGATAGAGATTGTAAGAGTGTTTTTATTCGTTTGAGGTTTTTGTAGGCAATCGAGGTCTGTCCCATGGAGGTGTCTTTAAGTGGGGAAAGTGGGATATTGAAATCACCTCCCAGGATGATACAACCTTCTGCAAACCATTTAAGTTCATCAATGATCTTACGGCAGAAAGGGACGTGTGCTGTGTTTGGGAAATAGACATTGGCAAAAGTGACGGGGGAGCCCTCCTATGTACCTTTTAGAAAGATATAGTGACCTTCCGTATCTATAAGTTGTTGCTTTAACTCAAAGGGAGCTTCTTTATTGGTTAAAATGGATACACCTTTTGTTTTGGCCTGGGGATTGGTGGCATGGTATGCCGTCGTGAAAATGTTATCTGTGAGTCTGGGGATATGTTTGCTTTTGAAGTGGGTTTCTTGAAGGAATACAATTGATGGCTTGACTTTTTTTAGTTCTCTTAGTAATTTTGACCTTTTTTCGGGTATGTTTAGGCCATTAACATTATGTGAGATCGAGTAAGGATACGTTATGTCTTTTAACGTTGTCAGAGTAGATGTACTATGTATAACAAACGATTGCAATGTTTTTTTTTGTTTTGTTTTTAGGAGATAATTGTCACCCCATAATAGAAAAGAGCAACCTATATGACAGGATCAGGATTTAGTGACACTAAACCATATTATTATTTTCCAAAAATAATCCATACACATCCACTACCTAATGCCCTGTAAACTATATAAAAAAATTGTTTCTTACTGTGTTTTTCTGCCTCCTTGTAATGTCCTCTATGAGCTCCCAAACCTCTCCTTTTCCCTCCCAGGTCATGTATACTGCTCTATGCACACCACACATCCCATAGTCCATCTCAAGAGTGAGCAAGAGAGGTGGTTACATTCCTATATACAATGGAACCACGGAGAAGGAATGTAGTCGCCCCCTAACAGGAAGTCAGATAACAGCAGCAAAAAAGGAATTTGGAGATATGGAGAAGGATGAGAGCAAAAGAAGGGACATTTTTGAATTAAAGTGGATGTAAACCCCATACGTGAAATCTGACCCAGGCACATATATCTGTGGTGTTTACTTATCTCTCTCCAAAGTTCTGAGTCCCATGTGTTTCTGCTACTCCATTCTTCTGTTATCAGCATGATAACTTCTGACAAGTTCTCCTACTAAGGAGATAAAAGCAGCTGAAAATTTGTGTCAGGAAACTTAGAGACAGATAAGCAGAGAGCTTGTCTATTCAGAATACAGCTCTGCAAGTTTCTTCGGTCCTCTGTCTATGTGCAGGGGGGTGCCTTTCCTCCAATCAGCTCTCACACAATGTATGCTCAGAGTTCCCTCCCACTGCTGAAACAGGAAGAACATTTTCTAACACTATGTGCACTTTGTAAAGAATATAGAAAGCTGAAGACAGCAGATATACAGTATCTCACAAAAGTGAGTACACCCCACACATTTTTGTAAATATTTTATTATATCTTTTCATGTGACAACACTAAAGAAATTACACTTTGCTACAATATAAATTAGTGAGTGTACAGCTTGGATAACAGTGTACATTTGCTGTCCCCCTCAAAATAACTCAACACACAGCCATTAATGTCTAAACCACAGGCAGCAAAAGTGAGTACACCCCTAAGTGAAAATGTCCAATTTGGGCCCAAAGTGTCAATATTTTGTGTGGCCACCATTATTTTCCAGCACTGCCTTAACCCTCTTGGGCATGGAGTTTACCAGAACTTCACAGGTTACCATTGGAGTCCTCTTCCACTCCTCCATGTTGACATCACAGAGCTGGTGGATGTTAGAGACCTTGCGCTCCTCCACCTTCCATTTCAGGATGCCCCACAGATGCTCAATAGGGTTTAGGTCTGGAGACATGCTTGGCCAGTTCATCACCTTCACCCTCAGCTTCTTTAGCAAGGCAGTGGTCGTCTTGGAGGTAATTTTGGGGTCGTTATTATGTTGGAATACTGCCCTGTGACCCAGTCTCCAAAGGGAGGGGATCATGCTCTGCTTCAGTATGTCACAGTACATGTTGGCATTCATGGTTCCCTCAAAGAACTGTAGCTCCCCATTCTTCTCACTGATCACCAATGTACGGAGCATTCTTCCCACTGATCTTCGGCGTAAGGGGACTGCCTCTCCTTAATCCTTAACCACTAGCTGCCCGCCCACTGTCATATGACGGTGGGACGAGGCAGCTGTTGTTCTGGGCGGACATCATATGATGTGATCGCCCTCCCAAGCCACTAGGTGGGCGCGTGCCGGTGGCCGCGATGTCCGCCGGGCACCTGCGATTGCTGGGTAACAGGGCAGGACCGTGGATCTGTGTATGTAAACACACAGATCCACGTCCTGTTAGAGGAGAGGAGACCGACGGTGTGTCCCTTGTACATAGGGACACTGATCAGTCACCTCCCCCAGTCAGTCTCCTCCCCCCACAGTTAGAATCACTCCCCTAGGACACACATTAACCCCTCGATCACCCCCTAGTGTTAACCCTTTCCCTGCCAGTCACATTTACACAGTAATCAATGCATTTTTATAGCACGGATCGCTGTATAAATGTGAATGGACCCAAAAATGTGTCAAAAGTGTCCGATATGTCTGCTGCAATATCGCAGTCACAATAAAAATCGCAGATCGCTGCCATTACTAGTAAAAAAAAAAAAAATAAATAAAAATGCTATAAATCTATCCCCATTTTGTAGACGCTATAACTTTTGCGCAAACCAATCAATATACGCTTATTGAGATTTTTTTTTACCAAAAATATGTAGAAATATACATATCGGCCTAAACTGAGGAAAAAGTTTGTTTAAAAAAAAAAAATTGGATATTTATTATAGCAAAAAGTAAAAAATATTGTGTTTTTTTCAAACTTGTCCCTCTTCTTTTGTTTATAGCGCAATAAATAAAAAATGCAGAGGTGATCAAATACCACCAAAAGAAAGCTCTATTTGTGGGGAAAAAATTATAAAAATTTCATTAGGGTGCTGTATTGCATGACCGCGCAATTGTCATTCAAAGTGCGACAGCGCTGAAAGCTGAAAAATGGCTTGGGCAGGAAGGGGGTGAAAGTGCCCTGTATTGAGGTGGTTAAACACCAATATGACGTGACTTATGTACCACAATTTCTATATAAAATAATTTTTAGCAAGGGTTCCCTGAGACCTAAATATTTTTGCAAGGGTTCTGTGATAAAAAGATTGAGTAAGGTTTAGAGGTTGATTTACTAAAACTAGAGAGTGCACAATCTGGTGCAGCTCTGCATAGAAACTAGGGCTGCACCGATACTGGTATCGGTGCTGATACTGAGCATTTTTTTGAGTACTCGTGTAAATACTCCAATACCTAATGATACTTTTGCGTTGCTATTTGAGCCCATACAAAATGAATGGTCTCAAATTGCACTGCAAAGAATTGAATGCTATTTTAACAAGAATGTGGTGCAATTCCTGTCTGAATCGCATGCAGCTTTCCCCACCACTCCTGTGTGAACCAGGGCTTGTCATAGTGACTTCAGCCTGGGTTCACACAGGAGCGGTGTAGGAAACCGCATGTGATTCAGACAGGAATCACACAGCATTCCTGTTCAAATTGTATGTGATTATTTGCAGTGTGATTTGAGACCATTCATTCATTTTGTATGGACTCAAATTGCACTGCAAAGGTATCGGTACTCAATATCGGCAAATACTTGACCAAAGAGTATCGGTTCTCGAACTTGACAACAAAAAATGGTATCCGTGCATCCCTAATAGAAACCAATGGGCGTCCAGGTTTTATTGCCAAAGCTAAATTGAACAAGTTGAAGTTAGAAGCTGATTGGTTTCATTGCAGAGGTGCACCAGATTTTTCACTCTCCAGTTTTAGTAAATCAACCCCTTAGTCTTGGTAAAAAACTGTATACAACCAAAGATATTGATTTGATTTGACATTTTTAAAACCAAGATTATTCAAAATGTTAAAGTGGTGCATTGCATACTGGCACATTATGAAATACTTACCTTAGAATGAAGCCCTCCCAGCAGTGCCCGGTCACCACTGAGAGGGCTGACATGTTCCCTTGGCCTTTCTTCCGGGTTCGTGGGCTCCAGCGATGTGATTGGCCGGTATGCCAGGCGTTCAAAGCGCATGCGCCGATGATGTCAGAGGCTGCATGCAGGGTTAAATCTCCTAAACAGTGCATGTATTCATTTTACCTATAGGTAAGCCTTATTATATGCTTATCTCTAGGTAAAAATAACAATGCGGAGTTTACAACCGCTATAACATGCTGAAATTTTCAGTTTTACAGCTTCAATCCATCCCTGATATTACCGCACTACTTTCTTTTTACAGAGACTCATATTTATTGTTATATTATTTTATGATAAATGTTATGTGGTTACATGCTATTTGTTTCCTGATGTCCTATATATGGACAGCTTCCTGTGTGATCAGCTCTGTTGCAGGTTAGGAAGGAAACTGAACCTCCTGTGTCCTCTAACTACTACAATCTATCACTAAAACAAAACCCCCACAGTCTTCTTACTGTTCCCCCCGACTGCATAACTGTCAGAATATTTTTAGTATAATTACCTGTTTGTTGCAGACAAAGAAGGAGTAGAAATCGCAGCATGTCTACAGGTGAATCAGCTGAACAAAAATACTTTCACTTTCCATTTAAGTCTACTAAGTCCATTCCTTTTTTTTTTCCCCGTTTTTCAACCTTATTGTCTGAGAATATGCAAGAACATAATATACAGGTGAAAGCCAGTAAATTAGAATATTTTGAAAAACTTGATTTATTTCAGTAATTGCATTCAAAAGGTGTAACTTGTACATTATATTTATTCATTGCACACAGACTGATGCATTCAAATGTTTATTTCATTTAATTTTGATGATTTGAAGTGGCAACAAATGAAAATCCAAAATTCCGTGTGTCACAAAATTAGAATATTGTGTAAGGGTTAAATTTTGAAGACACCTGGTGCCACAAACTAATCAGCTGATTAACTCAAAACACCTGCAAAGGGCTTTAAATGGTCTCTCAGTCCAGTTCTGAAGCCTACACAAACATGGGGAAGACTTCAGATTTGACAGCTGTCCAAAAGGCGACCATCGACACATTGCACAAGGAGGGAAAGGCACAAAAGGTTATTGCTGAAGAGGCTGGCTGTTCTCTGAGCTCTGTGTCCAAACACATTAATAGAGAGGCAAAGGAAAGGAAAAACTGTGGTCAGAAAAAGTGTACAAGCGATAGGGATCAATGCGCCCTAGTCAAGATTGTGAAAAAAAACCCCTTCAAAAATGTGGGGGAGATTCACAAGGAGTGGACAGCTGCTGGAGTCAGTGCTTCAAGATCCACCACCAAGAGACGCTTGAAAGACATGGGTTTCAACTGCCGCATACCTCGTGTCAAGCCACTGTTGACCAAGAAACAGCGCGAAGAGCGTCTCACCTGGGCTAAGGAAAAAAAGAGCTGGACTGCTGCTGAGTGGTCCAAAGTCATGTTTTCTGACGAAAGCAAATTTTGCATTTCCTTTGGAAATCGAGGTCCCAGAGTCTGGAGGAAGACAGGAGAGGCACAGGATCCACGTTGCCTGAAGTCTAGTGTAAAGTTTCCACCATCAGTGATGGTTTGGGGTGCCATGTCATCTGCTGGTGTCGGTCCACTCTGTTTCCTGAGATCCAGGGTCAACGCAGCCGTCTACCAGCAAGTTTTAGAGCACTTCATGCTTCCTGCTGCTGACCTGCTCTATGGAGATGGAGATTTCAGGTTCCAACAGGACTTGGCGCCTGCACACAGCGCAAAATCTACCCGTGCCTGGTTTACGGACCATGGTATTTCTGTTCTAAATTGGCCAGCCAACTCCCCTGACCTTAGCCCCATAGAAAATCTGTGGGGTATTGTGAAAAGGAAGATGCAGAATGCCAGACCCAACAACGCAGAAGAGTTGAAGGCCACTATCAGAGCAACCTGGGCTCTCATAACACCTGAGCAGTGCCAGAAACTCATCGACTCCATGCCACGCCGCATTAATGCAGTAATTGAGGCAAAAGGAGCTCCAACCAAGTATTGAGTATTGTACATGCTCATATTTTTCATTTTCATACTTTTCAGTTGGCCAACATTTCTAAAAAATCCCTTTTTTGTATTAGCCTTAAAGGGGTTGTAAAGGTAAAAATTTTTTCACCTTAATGCATTCTATGCATTAAGGTGAAAAAACTTCTGACAGAACCGCCGCCCCCAGGCCCCCCGTTTTACTTACCTGACGCCTCGAAAGTCAGCTTCGCGTTCCCGACATCTGTTCCTCCGCTCACCCTGGCCGCTGATTGGCTGCAGTGGATGGATTGAAAGCAGCGCAGCCATTGGCTCGCGCTGCTGTCAATCACATCCGATGACGCGACGCGCCGGGGGGCGGGGCCGAGTGATACAGCGAGCGGCTATAGCCGCCGGCTGTATCACGGGAGCGCGCCCGCAAGCACTCACCACCGTGCGAGGGAGCTCGCATGAAGGTGGTAAATGCTTGCGGGGAGGAGCTGAAACAGCCGCCGAGGGACCCCAGAAGACCAGGTTCGGGGCCACTCTGTGCAGAACGAGCTGCACAGTGAAGGTAAGTATAACATGTTTGTTATTTTAAAAAAAAAAAAAAAACACCTTTACAACCGCTTTAAGTAATATTCTAATTTTGTGACACACGGAATTTTGGATTTTCATTTGTTGCCACTTCAAATCATCAAAATTAAATGAAATAAACATTTGAATGCATCAGTCTGTGTGCAATGAATAAATATAATGTACAAGTTACACCTTTTCAATGCAATTACTGAAATAAATCAAGTTTTTCACAATATTCGAATTTACTGGCTTTTACCTGTATGTGCAACTGTTATCAAATCTATACACTCGATTTCATTTTGGTAACACAACCACAATGTAATCCTCAAATCTGTACAAAATAAAAGATGAGGTTGTGTTTAGTAAACATACCAAATTTGTTAACCTCCCTGGCGGTATGATTATTTCTGATTTTAGGTGCTGAAAGCGGTACCATTATTTTGCACAGAAATTTGGCGTTTTATATTGTAGGCCTGTAATTCTTAGGAATAACTCACTTAAATCTGTCCAAACAAGAGTCTAGTAGACATCCCGGGTATGATAAAGTTTGAAAAACGAAATAAAAAATTATAATATAATAAATAACTATAAATAATTATAACAAATAATAATATAATAATAATAAAAATTATATAATAATGTAATCAAATCAAAAACACTGAAATTTGCTCAGTTGCAGAATTGTAGCTTTTGTTGCTTTTAGTGTTTGATGACGGATCTCCCCACAAATCACTATCGCTCAATTCTGCAAGTGATTATAATTTATTATCGCTTTTTTTCTAGCTGGTCTAAAGCCACTTTTGATGTAAAGAGACAGTTTTGGTTGCTATGGACAATCTCCAGTTTCCTGGCAGAAAGAACAGTTTTATATACCGGTATATAAAACTGCATGCAGGACACTGGGCAGACCACTAGGGACAAAGGGGATGTGTAGTTATTTGATACAGTACTGTAATCTGTAAGATTACAGTATGCTGTATCTGTACTGTGTGTTTCACTTTTGAATTTACCGCCGAACTCCGTCCCCGTGCGTCGCAACACTCGCAGGGAACGGAGCTCGGCACTGTGAATCGAGCGAGACACGGCGGCTCGCCGATCACAGCGGAGAGACATCGCAGGAACCAGGGGACAAGGTAAGTAAACTCTTCCTGGATCCTGCGATCCGATCCCGAGTCTGGCTCGGGGATACCGCTTTTGGTATGAAAAATCCACCCCGAGCCAGACTCGGGAATACCGCCAGGGAGGTTAAGGCTCAAAGCTGCATGCTTCCACTAAAAGAGGGCAAATAATGGTACCAAAAATTATCAGCTCGATTTGTTTTTCTAACTCAGGCGTTCGCAAATAATTGTTTATATAGACCCATCCCATTCACACTTGTGCGACTTTTCATGCGACTTTGGACATCAGAGTCACATGACTAGTCGTTCCCCATGTTTTCCAAAGATAATCCTTCATATACTGTATGCGCAACTTAAAGTCGTAGCGATTTCAAAGTAGTTCATGCATTACTTTTTTCCGACTTTCATGCAACTTGAGGACCATAGACTTCAATGTCACCCCTCAAAAGTGCATAAAAGTGGTTGCCGGAGGAAGGATGGGGGGGGGGGTCCAAAATGCACCAGCCCTGGTTATGGACCTTAGATTGTAAGCTCCTTAAGGGCAGGGACTCATGTGAATGTACTACAGTGCCTTGCAAAAGTATTCACCCCCCCTTGGCTTTTTACCTATTTTGTTACATTACAGCCTTTAGTTCAATGTTTTTTTAACCACTTACAGTTGTATATGTGCAGTGGCCGGGTGGGAGCTCCCTCCTTCTGACTGGACGTTCCCGAACGTCCTTCAGAAGGAGCGGGATCACGCGGGCGCGCTCCCGCGCAGCCGCGCAATCCCGATGCGTGCGTGTCACTCGGACACACCGCATCTCAGAGCGGCAGGAGGGCAATGTGATTTGCCCTCCTGATCCGCACGATGGCTGTGTGTAATCACAGCCATCGTATAGTAAACAAGGGGGAGGGGGTGGCAGATGACAGGAGATCGCGCCGCCACGTGCCCGCGCAGCGGCGCGATCCTGATCTGCCTGTGTCCCCCAGAGACAGCACAATACAGGAGGGCCCTGTGATTGGCCCTCCTGATCACATGACGACTGTGTCCAATCACAGTCGTCATGTAATGTAAATAGAGAGTCTCTCATCTCTTCCTCTCCTCACACAGAGCCTGTCAGTGAGGAGAGGAAGAGAGATCTGTGCTGCAGTTAGGAGATCAGTGAGTAATAAAGCTGTTTGTCTGCTGTTTACCCACTGATCACCCAGCTAGTGTCCCCAAAACACAGTGTCCCCAAACAGTGAAAACACCTGTCAGTGAACATCTGCCCGTCAACAACTGGCACATCTGTCCGCCAACAGCGGGCACATCTGTTCGCCAACAGCCGGCACATCAGCCCGTCGTCATCAGGCACATCTGCCCTCCTGCCATCAGGCACATCTGCCCTCCTGCCATCAGGCACATCTGCCCGCCAGTCATCAGGCACATCTGCCCGCCAGTCATCAGGCACATCTGCCCGCCAGTCATCAGGCACATCTGCCCGCCAGTCATCAAGCACATCTGCCCGCCAGTCATCAGGCACATCTGCCCGCCAGTCATCAGGCACATCTGCCGCCCGCCATCAGGCACATCTGACACCGTCAACAGCTAACACATCAGCCCGTCATCAGCTGACACATCAGCCACCCACCATCATCAGGCACATCTGCCTGCCCGCCATCAGGCACATCTGCCAGCCGCCATCTGCCCACGATCAGGCACATCTGCCCGCCAACATCAGGCACATCTAGCCACCCACCATCTGGCACAGCCGCCCACCATCTGGCACATCTGCCGCCTGCCATCTGACACATCTGCCCGCCAACATGACAAAAAGGTCTTACAGCGCAGAGGAGGCTCTCCAAATACTCCAGAGTATGTCGGACGAGAGTAGCGGGGAATTCTCTCCGTCAGACTCGGATAGTGACTATGAGCCAGTGGAAAGCAGTGGCTCCGAGTTGGAAACAGAGGAAGATACAATCCTAACAAGGAGAATCAGGAGAAATGAGCAGGAGGAGGCATTCACCAGCAGCGCAGCACTCCAGGGCATCCACCAGCAGGCATCCACCAGCAGCGCAGCACTCCAGGATGATATGCAGGCATCCACCAGCAGCCCAGCACTCCAGGATGATATGCAGGCATCCACCAGTAGCGCAGCACTCCAGGGCATCCACCAGCAGGCATCCACCAGCAGCGCAGCACTTCGGGATAGGCGGGCATCCACCAGCACTTCTGCAACCTTCCTAGAAGATAGGCCAGATGCTAGCAACGGATCCCATCAACGAGGCAGTGCCCATACTAGCCTCCCAGATGTTCTACTGTATCCAACATGGCTGCCCGATACATCAGTAGAACCTGTAATACCCCTTTTCACAGCCCAGCCAGGCCCTCAGATGCAGACGGAAAATGTAACCCCACTTTATTATTTTCATTTATTTTTTACCAATGATCTCCTAACCTACATTGTGGAGCAATGTAATCTATACGCCAGCCAACACATAGCCAACAATCCCAGTTCCTCATATGCCCGTCCTTTTGTTTGGAAACCCCTCACCGTAGAAGAATTTAAAATTTTCCTTGGCCTAACCCTCAACATGGGGCTGACAAAAAAAAATGAACTCCATTCCTACTGGTCTACCCAACCTATCCACCACATGCCGATCTATTCGTCATTTATGCCCAGAACCCGTTATGAGATGATCATGAGATTTTCACACTTCAATAACAATGCCCAATGCCTCCCTCGAAATCATCCCAGTTACGATAAGTTATTCAAAATTCGGCCCCTAATCAATTTTTTTTGCGCCAG
Organism: Aquarana catesbeiana; assembly: GCF_042186555.1. Lineage (NCBI taxonomy): Eukaryota > Metazoa > Chordata > Amphibia > Anura > Ranidae > Aquarana > Aquarana catesbeiana. Next base: position 72,272,341 of record NC_133329.1, on the reverse strand, counting down.
CTTCAAGGAGATGTTTACCCCTGATAGAAACATATGTGTGGATGAATCCCTGGTGCACTTCACCGGAAGACTGGGAATAAAACAATACCTCCCCAGTAAAAGAGCCAGACGTGGGGTAAAATTTTATAAGGTGTGTGACAGGGCCACGGGTTACACATATCATTTTATGATTTATGAGGGAAAAGACAGACAGCTAAACCCCCCTGGATGCCCTACCTACATGGGAACAAGTGGCAAAATTGTCTGGCAGCTGATCCAACCATTACTTGGGAAAGGTTACCACCTTTACGTAGACAATTTCTACACTAGTCTCCCACTTTTCCGCCATTTGTACCTGAAGAACACTGTGGCCTGTGGGACAGCACGGACCAACTGCAAAGGCTTCCCACAAAGATTGGTCGCCAAGAAATTGAAGCAGGGTGAAATGGCCAGTATGCGAACTGAAGAAGTACTAGCGGGGAAGTGGAGAGATAAAAAAAGAGATGTCTACATCCTTTCAACAATACATGACGACACCTTGGTGGAACTTCAGAGAAGAGGAGGCCCCATACAGAAGCCAAAATGTCTGCATGAGTACAACCTATACATGGGGGGGTGGATATGAACGACCAGATGATGCAGCCCTACTTGGCCACCAGGAGATCACTATTTTGGTACAAGAAAGTCGCCATTTATTTGATGCAACTTGCCCTATTTAATTCCTATATCATTTTTTCTAAGTGCACCCAAAGTTCCCTACCCTATCTAAAATTCCAAGAAGAAGTTTTCACAGCCCTTCTCTATCCCCAAGGCCAAGCCCCTCAACTAATTCGCTCCGATGCGTTAGCCAGACTCCATGAAAGGCACTTTCCCGAAATCCTCCCTCTTACCCAAACAGGTCGCAAACCCCCAAAAAAATGTCGTGTATGTGCAAGTAGAGGAATTCGCCGTGACACCCGATACTACTGTCCCCAATGTCCCTCCGAGCCAGGGCTCTGTATTGGAACATGCTATCGGAGCTATCATACTTCACTACACTATTAGTACAGTGAAGGTGATTTTTTTCCACTATCTGCCATTTCTGTGAATGACCCAGACTGTTAACGACTATGCCTCTGCCAAACATCTTTCTGCCTTCAACGTGAATTGACCCGGACTGTTAAATGACCATGATTTTTGCCTGCCTCCTGAACTGATCATTTGCCCTGCCACTGTACAGCACAGGGGTCTCACATATGTGAGGGGCTCCAGAAAAGGTTTTCCGAGTGGAGAAAACATTTTTCTCCGGGTTTTTAGTTTTCTCGGATTAGGGTCTGGAGACTCGAAGGCTTCGTAGAGATTTGGGTGGGAAGAAGCCTCTACCCCTGTCCTCAGGTCTTACCTGACCAAGGCCCAATGTACAAAGTGCTGCCTGCTGCCACTTGAACTGGCCATGCCTTTTGCCTGCCACATGACCTTGCCATGCATTTGCCTGCCACATGACCTTGCCATGCCTTTGCCTACCACCTGGACTGGCCATGCCTATGCCTGTTACCTGAACTGCCTGCTAAACCTTGGACTGTACTGAACCATGTTCATACTTTTCCATATCTGTCTGCTGCCTGGACAATTCCTGGACATTTCCTTTGGCTGTCTGGACAAATGCTTTGGCTGCTCTGGAACGGTATTCCTGCCTGCTAAAACCACAGGTGAGCTTTTTTTTTTTACCTTTTGCTCAGCAGAATGTATTTTGGGGTGTAATTCTTGGTGTGTACATGCTATGTGTTAGAAGCCTGGAGGTGCTACTTGTATGTTGGGCCTCTGTATGTGGCCAGGTAGTGGAAAAGTCTCACACATGGGGTATCGCCATACTCAGGACGAGTAGCAGAATGTATTTTGGGGTGTCATTTTGGCTATGTACATGCTATGTGTAAGAAAGATCTTCTAAATTGACAACTTTGTGAGAAAAAAAATAGGTTTTCATTTTCTTTTCACATTTTCCAAAAACTTGTGGAAAGAAATGACATGTTCAAAAGACTCATTATGCCTCATAGAATATACATTGGGTTGTTTTCTTTCCAAAATGGGGTCATTTTGTGGGTAATTCCATTGTCCTGGTGCTCCAGGGCCTTCATAAATGTGATAGGTACTCAGGAAATTAAATGTGTAATTTATGCCTTTAGAACGCCTGATGGTGCTATATGGATGTTGGGCCTCTGTATGTGGCCAGGCTGTGGAAAAGTCTCACACATGGGGTATCGCCATACTCAGGATGAGTAGCAGAATGTATTTTGGGGTGTCATTTTGGCTATGTGCATGCTATGTGTTAGAAAGATCTTCTAAATTGACAATTGTGAGAAAAAAATAGGTTTTCATTTTCTTTCCACATTTTCCAAAAACTTGTGGAAAGAAATGACATGTTCAAAAGACTCAGTATGCCTCATAGAATATACATTGGGTTGTTTTCTTTCCAAAATGGGGTCATTTTGTGGGTAATTCCATTGTCCTGGTGCTCCAGGGCCTTCAAAAATGTGATTGGTACTCAGAAAATGAAATGTGTAATTTATGCCTTTAGAACGCCTGATGGTGCTATATGGATGTTGGGCCTCTGTATGTGGCCAGGCTGTGGAAAAGTCTCACACATGGGGTATCGCCATACTCAGGACGAATAGCAGAATGTATTTTGGGGTGTCATTTTGGCTATGTACATGCTATGTGTAAGAAAGATCTTCTAAATTGACAACTTTGTGAGAAAAAAAATAGGTTTTCATTTTCTTTTCACATTTTCCAAAAACTTGTGGAAAGAAATGACATGTTCAAAAGACTCATTATGCCTCATAGAATATACATTGGGTTGTTTTTTTTCCAAAATGGGGTCATTTTGTGGGTAATTCCATTGTCCTGGTGCTCCAGGGCCTTCATAAATGTGATAGGTACTCAGGAAATTAAATGTGTAATTTATGCCTTTAGAACGCCTGATGGTGCTATATGGATGTTGGGCCTCTGTATGTGGCCAGGCTGTGGAAAAGTCTCACACATGGGGTATCGCCATACTCAGGATGAGTAGCAGAATGTATTTTGGGGTGTCATTTTGGCTATGTGCATGCTATGTGTTAGAAAGATCTTCTAAATTGACAATTGTGAGAAAAAAATAGGTTTTCATTTTCTTTCCACATTTTCCAAAAACTTGTGGAAAGAAATGACATGTTCAAAAGACTCAGTATGCCTCATAGAATATACATTGGGTTGTTTTCTTTCCAAAATGGGGTCATTTTGTGGGTAATTCCATTGTCCTGGTGCTCCAGGGCCTTCAAAAATGTGATAGGTACTCAGAAAATGAAATGTGTAATTTATGCCTTTAGAACGCCTGATGGTGCTATATGGATGTTGGGCCTCTGTATGTGGCCAGGCTGTGGAAAAGTCTCACACATGGGGTATCGCCATACTCAGGACGAATAGCAGAATGTATTTTGGGGTGTAATTGCAATTATGCCTGCACCGCGTGTGAGAAATAACTTGTAAATATGACAATTTAGTGAAGAAAAAAAAAAAATCTATATTTCTTAATTTTCCAAAGCATTGTGGGGAAAAAATTTTAACTTCAAAAAATTCACTATGCCTCTTACTAAATACCTCTGACTGTCTTCTTTCCAAAAAGGGGTCTTTTGGGGGGTTATTGTACTGTCCTGACATTTTAGGGCCTCAAGAAATGAGATCAGTGCATTAGGCCATCAGTGCATTAGGATTGATACATTTTCAATAATGCGTAGCATGGCTTGTAGACTCTATAACTTTCACACAAACCAATGATCATACAATTATCAGGATTTTTTTTACCAAAGACATGTGGTAGAATACATTTTTGCCTAAATTTTCGACAAAATTACATTTTTTTGGTTTCTTTTAAAAGAGAAAGTAGAAAATTTTGTTTTTTTTTCAAAATATTCGCTCTTTTTTCGCTTATATCACAAAAAATAAAAAATGAAGTGGTGAATAAATACCACCAAAAGAAAGCTCTATTTGTGTGAACAAAATGATAAAAATTTCATTTGGGTACAGTGTAGCATGACTGAGTAATTTTCATTCAAAGTGAGAGAGCGCTGAAAGCTGAAAATTGGTCTGGGAAGGAAGGGGGTGAAAGTGCCCAGTATTGAGGTGGTTAATCTAGATTATATGTGATGGATCAGAACACAATAGTCTAAGTTGGTGAAGTAAAATTAGAAAAATATATACATAAAACTATTTTTCAGAAATAAAAAACTGACAATTGGCATGTGCGTATTCACCCCCTTTGTTATGAAGCCCATAAAAAGCTCTGGTGCAACCAATTACCTTCAGAAGTCCCATAATTAGTGAAATGATGTCCACCTGTGTGCAATCTAAGTGTCACATGATCTGTCATTACATATACACACCTTTTTGAAAGGCCCCAGAGACTGCAACACCTAAGCAAGAGGTGCCACTAACCAAACACTGCCATGAAGACCAAGGAACTCTCCAAACAAGTAAGGGACAATGTTGTTGAGAAGTACAAGTCAGGGATAGGTTAGAAAAAAATATCCAAATCTTTGATCATCCCTAGGAGCACCATCAAATCTATCATAACCAAATGGAAAGAACATCAAGAGACGGCCACACACCAAAACTCACTGACCGGGCAAGGAGGACATTAATCAGAGAGGCAGCACAGAGACCTAAGGTAACCCTGGAGGAGCTGCAGAGTTCCACAGCAGAGACTGGAGTATCTGTACATAGGACGACAATAAGCCATACGCTCCATAGAGTTGGGCTTTATGGCAGAGTGGTCAGAAGAAAGCAGGTACTTTCAGCAAAAAACAAAATGGCACGTTTTGAGTTTGCGAAAAGGCATGTGGGAGACTCCCACAATGTATGGAGGAAGGTACGCTGGTTTGATGAGACTAGAATTGAACTTTTTCTACGCTATTGCCGCGTACACACGTTCTGACATTCTGACAACAAAATCCTGGGATTTATTTCCGACGGATGTTGGCTCAAGCTTGTCTTGACAGGAATGGTGGCTGGTTCACTTCCTGTTAAGATTCTACCCAGAATTCCTTGCTTGCTGACAACTTCCTTAATTACACATACAATATACAATTAAACAGAACTGCAGCAATACCAAAAAGGAACACTAGATGGAGCCTGCACACCACATATGATTGTCTTAAGTAAATTACACATTTTGCATATAAATTTAACAACACAGGTACAAATAAGGTACAAATAATCAGCAAGACATCTGGTGGACAGAGCGCTCCCCGCCTGACATCAAGTGATGTCACTAACAGAGTCTTCCGTAGAAAGCAACAGAATAAGTTCGGTCACTGGTCTCAAGAATACTTTAGCCTCATTCTGTTCAAAGATCTTAACCTCGACCTTATGGACACGATTATCTTTGCTTGTTAGTACTTTGGTGATCAGACCTAAAGGCCACATATTTCTTAGTGTCTGGCAATCTTTCATGAGCACAACATCACCAGGTTTAAGATTAGGCTTTTCAGTGTGCCACTTTCTCCTTACTTGTAGAGTAGATATATATTGTTCCCTCCACCGGTTCCAGAAGGTATTGGCAAGGGTTTGTCTCCATTGACGTTTGTAAAGGTCCTTCTCACAAAACTAACTAGTAAAATGGCAGGTGTGAGGACCACTGGATGTTCAGAGTCACTTGAAATGGATGTCAAAGGTCTGGCGTTAATGTTAGCTGTAACTTCTGCCATAAATGTCACTAAACATTCGTGAGTAAGCCTTGCAGTTCCTACTTGTAGGAAGATAGAGTCAAGAATTCTGCGGGCTATGCCTATCATCCTCTCCCAAACACCTCCGATGTGAGAAGAGTGAGGTGGGTTGAAGATCCACGTGCATCTTGTTCACTCAAGTATCTTTCTACACTGAGAATATCCAAGTTAGAAGGAATTTGAAGTTCTTTTACTGCTCCTACAAAGTTAGACCCTCTGTCAGAGCGAATGAGTTTCACTGGGCCTCTGATCGCAATTAGTTCAGCTAGCTCTGTGGCTAATACTGCAGCACAAAGTTACAGCCTGGGTATGGTGTGTTCAGGAAGTGGTGCAAGTTTTGCTTTACAAACCCTATGTGGCATTGTCCTTTAGTCTCTATGGCTGTTTATGGTAGACATGATCTCAGTTTATTAGAATAAGCCAGGTGAAACTACAAAATAACAGAAATAGACTTCAATAAGTACAATATCACATACAATACAGCATAAATTGTAGAAACAACAATATACAGTACAAGATGAGATAATAAAAACTTACTTTTTAAGTTCTCTAAGGGGTGATGACGATAGATTGAGAAAGACATGTCTTGCTTCCTGCAATGTGTTGAAAAGAATGGTGGCTGGTTCACTTCCGGTTAAGATTCTACCCAGAATTCCCTGCTTGCTGACAACTTCCTTAATTACACATACAATAAACAATTAAACAGAACTGCAGCAATACCAAAACGGAACGCTAGATGAAGCCTGCACACCACACATGATTGTCTTATGGTAAGTAAATTACACATTTTGCATGTAAATTTAACAACACAGGTACAAATAAGGTACAAATAATCAACAAGACATCTGTTGGACAGAACATAGGGTGGTGAATAGTTATGCACATTGACTTTTTCTGTTATTTTGTCCTATTTGTTGTTTGCTTCACAATAAAAAAAAAAAAAAACATCTTCAAAGTTGTGGGCATGTTCTGTAAATTAAGTGATGCAAATCCTCAAACAATCCATGTTAATTCCAGGTTGTGAGGCAACAAACACAAAAAATGCCAAGGGGGGTGAATAAGAAGAAGGAGACTGTATATACAGTATGTGTGTAAAGCGCTGCATAAAGTGACAGTGTTATATAAGTACCTGTAATAAAAATAAATAGCGGATGGTGCCACAGCTGTTATCAAATTAAGTGTCACTGTTGCATTCCCTGTACACAGCATCAAGTATATCTAATTATTTATGGTCTTTGCACCTGTGCTACATGTGTTTTTTTTTTCTCTGGAAACATAATTTCTACAATATTCTTCTACCCACCATCCCGACAACATTTATTGTGGTCCTTTGCTGCCAGGAGGAGCGGGAGAGCCCAGGAATCATAGAGGAGGTGGGCAGGAAGGGGTTTCATCATAGATGACATCGTCTGGGGACAAGCTGGAAAAGACGACAACGCATAGGATATGGCCTATGACGGTGACTTCATCATGCTACTTGCTTCTGTTTGGCCGGTTGGACTTGTACTCAGAGAGAAGCCTGTAGGAACGCCGTAGATGCTGTATGGATGCTTGTTGAGCCTTTATGCTTCACCATGCTGTGAGTGCAATACTTTGTTATTAAAGTTATTTTACTTTACTACACTATGAGAGTGCTCTTTCGGTTTTACTTCTGTGTATTATTGGAATCACATGGACACAGTATGGTCGGAGGTAGACCTTAATCCCCCACGTGTGTTTTCACCACCTATAATCCAGTGGTCAACCCTATCTGGTAAGCCGTTTTAATAAACTGGTTTGGGGAGCACAATACCTCCACTGGAGTGGTTCAGCATCACAGTTCCTGCACCCGTATGACATTTATCACGGATCACAGAGGACAACACTTTATTGATGCCTGTTGAACTATTTTGGTGGACTTATTGGCACATTGTAGGCTTTATCGCTTGTTTTCACTGTTATACGGTTTTATTGAGGAATTCAGTTTCCTCTCTTAATGCTATTATTTTTGCTATTTATTATTTGTTCACTGATTTTACCGCTGCACTACATTTATAGCCTTCAATAAAGATGTGGGCCTGTGAACTCTCCCCTCCCGTATCCCTCTTCCCTATCAGCCATCACACTCGTTGCTTATTGCATTGTTTTTGAAATGTTGCATGATTTGTTTTAGTTGCAGTGTCATTTAGGATGTATGGGACAGGTGTCCGTACTGGAGATTATAGGGAGCACCCATAGTGACAAAACAACATTTGAGCAGAAAAGTAAAAAGAATAATAAGAACAGAGAAAAAAAAAAAAACAAAACAAAAAGGGAGAAAAAAAAGGGGAGAGATCAGAAAAGAGAGGGTTTGTCAGCGACTCGCTAATGGACAGACAAGTATTGAATCCATGGATGCCACATTTTGTCAGATTTTTGGTGTTTATGTGGAGAATACAGGTAAGTTTGCTTTTAACTATGATCAAATTAAGCTAGCTAGCAGTATCACTGACTGCTTCCAGTATTTGGCAATAGTAATTCTTGCTGTCAAAAACATGTATGAAATCAGTTTCGCTGACTTTTTGGGGATTTCATCAGGTCATTCCTGGGAAAAGGGAGGGGTCCAGGAAATCTGCAGATATTTACTCCCATCACCGAATAGACAAAATTAAACATCTGAATCTAAAATCTGGATACTATATAACAATGCTACCAAATGTAGTGCATAGTTCCCAGTTGTCTACAGCACCAGAAACAAAGTGGGTGATGCCGTAGGATGCATCTTTGTGAACTACGTGGGAACCAAGTACCATCTTACAAGCATTTTAGAATTGGACTCTATCAATATAGTATTGATGGATAAAGTTGCAAGAAAAAGTATGTGAACCGCTTTGGAATGATATGGATTTCTGCACAAACTGGTCATAAAATGTGATCTGATCTTTATCTAAGTCACACCAATAGACAATCACAGTTTGCTTAAACTAATAACACACAAAGAATTAAATGTTACTATGTTGTTATTGAACACACCATGTAAACATTCACAGTGCAGGTGGAAAAAGTATGTGAACCCCTAGACTAATAAGATCTCCAAGAGCTAATTGGAGTGAGGTGTCAGCCAACTGAAGTCCAATCAATGAGATGAGATTGGAGGTGTTTTTTTACAGCTGCCCTGCCCTATAAAAAACACACACCGGTTCTGGGTTTTCTTTTCACAAGAAGAATTGCCTGATGTGAATGATGCCTCGCACAAAAGAGCTCTCAGAAGACCTATGATTAAGAACTGTTGACTTGCATAAAGCTGGAAAGGGTTATAAAAGTATCTCCAAAAGCCTTGCTGTTCATCAGTCCACAGTAAGACAAATTGTCTATAAATGGAGAAAGTTCAGCACTCCTGCTACTCTCCCTAGGAGTGGGCGTCCTGTAAAGATGACTGCAAGAGCACAGCGCAGACTGCTCAGTGAGGTGAAGAAGAATCCTAGAGTGTCAGCTAAAGACTTACAAAAGTCTCTGGCATATGCTAACATCCCTGTTAGCGAATCTACGATACGTAAAACACTAAACAAGAATGGATTTTATAGAAGGATACCACAGAGGAAGCCACTGCTGTCCAAAAAAAAAAATGTTGCACGTTTACAGTTTGCACAAGAGTACCTGGATGTTCCACAGCAGTACTGGCAAAATATTCTGTGAACAGATGAAACCAGAGTTGAGTTGTTTGGAAGAAACACACAACACTATGTGTGGAGAAAAAGAGGCACAGCACACCAACATCAAAAGTTTAAGCAGACTGTGATTGTCTATTGTTGTGACTTAGATGAAGATCAGATCACATTTTATGACCAATTTGTGCAGAAATCCATATCATTCCAAAAGGGTTCACATACTTTTTATTGCAACTGTATTTTAAACAAAGCATACACAATGGGGGTGATTTACTAAGAACAATGCGTTGCGTCAGTTCATACCTTAATTGGTGCGCTGGAAAAGTCATTAACCGAACGTGTGGACCGGGGCACTTTGAAGTGCAAAATGATAATAAATATGTAAACTGCAACTGGTGCTAGGGTAACTGCGGTTTTCTTATTGATAATAGCGCACGCCCAATACAGTTGGTTAATTTCATCTCATTGGATGGATCTTGTTAGGCAATTAGTAGGTGTTCTCAGTTAATTAACCCTTTTGATGCTAATCTCATTTCTATTACTTCTAATATATCTTTGAAATGTGTTTTTTCTATTTTTTCCCCAAATCTTTCAATACATTACAAAGAACAGAGAAGTGTTTCTAAACCCAATAAATTAATATTTTCAGATCTTGATCTTTAACCACTTGCCTACCAGGCACTTACACCCTTTTCCTGCCCAGGCCATTTTTCTGCTTTGAGCGCTGTTGCACTTTGAATGACAGTTGCGTGGTCATGCTACACTATACCCAAACAAACTTTTTTATCATTTTCTTCACACAAATATAGCTTTCTTTTGATGGTATTTAATCACTGCTGTTTTTTTTTTTTATCTTTTACAAAAAAATAACTAAAAACTTTAAAAAAAAATTTTTTTACTTAGTTTCTGTCAGGAAATTTTGTAACTAAGTAATTTTTCTGCTTCACTGATGTGCGCAGATGAGGCGGCACTAATGGGCACTGATAGGCTGAACTGGTGGGCATTGGTGAGGTGGCACTTATGGGCACTGATTAGGTGGCACTGATGAGGGGGCACTAATTTGCCGCACTTATGGGCACTAATAGCTGGCACTGATATGTGTCACTGATGAGCACTGATAGGCGGCACTCATGGGCACTAATAGGCGGCACTGGTGGGCACTGGTGGGTGGCACGGATAGGTGGTACTGATGGGCATTGATGGGTGGCACTGATGGGCGACAGTGATGGGCATTGATCGACAGCAGTGATGGGCATTGATGAGCAGCACTGATAGGCGGCACTGATAGCCAGCACTGACTGGCATCACTAATGGGCACTGATTGGTGGCACTTGTGGGCAGTGGTGGGCACTGATTGCTGTCACTGGTGGGCACTGGTTGCTGGCACTGGTAGGCAATGGTGGACACTGTTGGTGCTAAATTGTAATCAGGGCACTGATGATCAGTGCCCTGATTACATGTGTAGATGTCCCCCTGCGTGGAGATTATGCTGATCGGCTCTCCAAAGTCTCTCTGTCAGTGTGAGGCGAGGAGCGCCGATTACCAGCATCTCCGTGTTTACATGTGACCGGCTGTGATTGGACACAGCCGATCACATGGTTAAAGAGCCACGGACGCGGCTCTTTACAGAGATCGGGGTCGCGCCGTGTCCTAGCAACACGGCGCGGCTCCGATCGCCACGCTGCATGCCCCTACCGGCGCGTGAGAGCGGCTGTTCTGGGACGCCGTCATATGACGGTGTCCCAGAACGAGAGCTGCACCACTCCGCCGCTATTTGACGGTGGGCGGGCGACAACTAAGTAAAAGGTGACCATACACTGCAATCAGTTAGATCTTAAAAAAAAATTATTTAGTGCAGGAGCCTGTTTGAACTCTTATAATTTGAATTAATTGTTCAAGTGCATCTTCCTATTGCCTATTTTGCCGAAATATCGAGTTGTACAGAGATTGGCCAATCAGATTGCATAGTGCATGACCATCTTAAGTACCAAATTTGGAATGTAGATGTGCCATGACCCACTTTATTTTCCTAACGATATTTCTTGACATGCTAGAGTGATCAGGAATCTTCAAACTACGGCTCTCCAGCTGTTGTGGAACTACACATCCCATGAGGCATTGTAAAACTCTGACATTCACAGACATGACTAGGCATGATGGGAATTGTAGTTCCTGAACAACTGGAGGGCTGTAGTTTGAAGATCCCTGTGCTAGACCATTACTATGCCTCCAGAATTGGGAGTGTGACATCTACCCAACTTCTCTCTGCTGGTGGACACAAGAACCTACACTTTTAGATATATATTTGGGCAGTACAGTGGTTTAGTGGGTAGCACTTTCACCTAGCAGCAAAAAGGGTTGCTGGTTCAAATCCTGCCCGTGACACCGTCTGCCTGGAGTTTGCATGTTCTCCCTGTGCCTGCGTGGGTATTCTCCAGGTACTCTCGTTTCCTGCCACACTCTAAAAACATGTTGGTAGTGTAAGATTGGAGTATCAGACTCAAACGGTAGGTGCGTTGTCAGTGAGTACTCCAGTACAAAACTGTATTTTTAAAGGGCCTGGTAGCCCACTTTTATTTAAAAACACAGAAAAGTTCACAAAGACATCAGTAGCCCTCGCAGGGGGTTCCACCATTACTGTATCTTGCACACTCAATACTTTAGCCTCCTGGCGTACATTCTTGTCATATGGCTGATTCCGGCCTTTAGCCTAGGCCTTAGGTCTGCTCCTCAGACCCAAAAGAGTTTCCTAGAGTGAAGCTCTCTCCTAGCTTACTCCTGCTGCTTACTACTTGCTGTTCTGTCACCAAGTACATCTGCCTCCTGCAGACATGCATACTCTGGCTGCCTCCTGCAGCCTCTGAATCCTCTCAGAGGAATGGAAGTCCACCTGACTCCCATGCATAGACTTCCTGTCTGTTGGGTGGAACCCTGAGCCATAGCCAGGTCACAATTAAATAGCCCAGCACACAGCTGTGCAATCAGCGTGCCTTTCTCTCCAAAATCTGGCGTAAACCAGCAATCTTCCAGGTAGCACAGGGTCCTACTGCCACATATCCTCCCCCCTTGTTTCGAACCGGAGGGAGGAACACATAAACCCGTCACTAAGAATGGGACACCTCTGTGCCAGCCATTAGCTGCGTAGGCCCATTTCTTTTTCCGGGTATGTTTCCACCAGCACTTCACCTTGGCACCTCTGTGCCAACTATCAGCAGCAGGAGTCCTAATCTGCCCAACCTTTTCTCTAAAGGGGCACTCCACCCACATCTTTTTCTGGGTGTGCTTCCACCAGCACTTCTTCCTGAACCGTGGGCTCCTACTAATCTCTCTATACCCTCCACCTTCTGGCCACGGGATCCTCCTTTTTCCTCCCACAGACCTACTCTCCTGGGACTGTTGGGGACCCACTTCCATGAAATATGTCAGGGACTGACCCCTCTCACTACCTGATGCAACACTAACCAACAACATCCATTTATCAGGTTCACTAACCCCTGTGTGGTTACCCTTGGCAACCAAATCATCTGAGATCAACACCACATACTTCTGTTTAACCTCAATAGCAATGTTCCACAAGGGGTTATTCAACTCAGTATTATCATCAAGACCTCTTGTCACCTTGTTTGCTAGGACAGTGTCTAGGGAGGGACCATCTACAGGCAAGCAGTTACTCCCTATGGGACATTCCCGCAGTTTCACATCGCTCCCTGTTGTCCAACACTCCAATAGCAACTGTCCTACCAACGCACATTTTTCGCCACATTTTTCCACATCAATCTCTTTAACCATTTCTGTGTCCATTGGTACCTCAACCAATACCTCTGAGCTGTCCGATAGTGCTCTACAGTGCTTCTCATACACTTTTTTATTACAGTTACCAACACTGTCATTTTCTGTCAAAGTGTCTCCGGGTACCTCAAACTGCACCTCCCTGCGAGTGATGGATTGAATTCCCACTACTGCCGCGTCTTTTCCGGGCCCTTCCTTTACATGAGGTCTAGCGGGTGAGACAGCACACGCGCCATGTACCAACCACTGCTCAGCTGCACCTCGGACCGCACCAGCAGGAATGCACCTCATCACACCAGCATACGGAGAGACTTCCACTATGTCTATCATTTTTGATTCCTCTAGCAGTTCCCCTGAACGCCTTCCGCACATAACTGTCGCTGGAAGCACTCTCGCAGAGAACTGCGAGACCACTTTCCGCAAAAGTAACCAACATTGCAGTAACCAATTTTTATCAACATTGCTTAACATCGCCTGTACCACGTGTCTCCACTGATTGGTACTACGCAGTACCAGGTCGCCCATCTGCGGTGGATACATGCAGGTATACAGCGGAAAGATTTTCACCAATTCCAACAACATCTCAGTTATTTCTAGACATGCCACATCTAAACACAGAACTCTAGGGACTTTTCCCTTACTAACAACGTGGAGGGGCTCATTTGCTAAGGCTTGAGAGGCCGAGACACTCAAAGAGACCTCCACCTCAGAGGCCACTGACAAAACTTGCGGCTCCCCATGAGCACCGCTAAATGCATGTGTCACACTCATCGTCTCATTTTCAGCAACACTGAGCCGTTCCAAGTCCCTATCCATTATCCCATCATCCTGACACTCAACATTACTCATCTCTTTTGCTGTGGACAAAACTTCTGCTATATATGCGCCCTTTTCCGATCCTTCCGCCTGGAGGGGGTTAAGTTCTGCAACAGCCAACGCACCTGTGTCTACTGGCTTTGCAGCCTCTCCATTTGTCACAGCAGCAATAGTGTCCAGCTTACTATTACCTTCAGAAATTTCTTTCCACCACGCTATCACCTTAATGGCGAGACTATCCCAGTCTATCCTGTCTGTGCTCCAGTCATCAGCACTCTGTAGTACTACTCCCTCTGCCCATGGAGACACAGGTGGACAGAGTGGTTTAGCAGCAGACAATCTGCACCAGTCACTGTCAACCACATCAGATTGTGATAATACATACTCCCTCATTTGAGCTATTTCCCCATTGTTTTCCACCTGAGCAGTATCAGAGCTGTCCTGGACCCCCGTCGGCTCCAACACTGGGAGTCCTCCTGAGATTTCCTGGGACAACTCTGCTGCACTACCTGTGGTTACCATGGGAGACACCAAACCATCAACATTGTCAGTAATACACTTTTCAACATCATCATTATCCACCTTTCTGCCTTGTATAAGCTGCGTTATCACATTAGCAGTTTGAGATTGTAGGATATTTAGTACATTGCTTTTCACCTCATGTGAAACACACTTGTCAGTCGGTGCGGCGACACAGTTGTCCTGGGAAACTCTGAGCTCAGACACCATGAGCTCCTGGGCGGTCTCCAGGGACACCTCTGCTACACCTGCCATGGTTGCTAGGGGCAACAGCACACATTTCTCAGTGGTCACCCCTTACATTTCTGGATGCAGTATCACATTTTTAATCGCATTAGCAAGCAACATATCTTCATTTTTACCACTTGTCTTCCTGCTAAACAATACACTGCCTGAAGACAAGTCCTTACCAGTCCTCAAGCTTTCTGCAGGTTCAGCTTCAAACTGGGCTTTGTTACTACACAGGGTATTCACTTGCAAGTCTCTGAAAGCAATTTTTCTCACTGGACTTATTCCCACTTCACAGGGAATAGTCCCATAACCAGTCTATCTCACATTTGTAACTGCAACAGTCTTACCATAAGGCTGGGTTCACACTGCTGCGGTGGCAGACATCGTATGTGATTCGCAGCGCACTGCTGTTCACATCACATGCGATGTCTGTGCTGTGCGATATCAGCCATACAGATAGTATGGCTGATATCGCACCGCATTCGGTCCAAACTCGCACAGGACCCTTTTTTTTGTTCGGACCAGAATCGGATCGCATGGGTGTTCACACCTATGCGATCCGAAAATGTCCGAATTGTCAGTTCGCAGTGCGATATGCGAGCTGAACTGGGGGTGTCATTAACATTGTATGACACTCCCCAGCAGTTCGCATATGGCAGTGTGAACTGCCGTGCGAGTTGGTGCGATGCGGGAACCCGCAGTAAATTCGCTGCGTTCCCGCACTGCAGCAGTGTGAACCCAGCCTTACATTTGGAAGGTGTTGAAAGCTTCAATTGAGGGCGTTGTCCCTTCTTTGCTGTGCTCTCACAAGCTAATGCCCCCATATGGACACAGGGCAACATTGCATCCTTCTTGGATTTTCCAACATCCCCTGCAGGCCAAACAGGTTTTCTGTTGCCAGGGGTAACAGCAGACTTACACACATGGTCATACCCCTTGCAGGATGCTGGATACTGTGCTCTCTTCTCTGGGCTGACCACTTCACACAAGCAGCCATAACTTGAAACCATTGATTTCTTGTGCTCTCCATCATCCCGTGCAGGCTGAACAAAATTTCCTTCACGGTTGCCAGGGGTGACAACAGACTCTTCATTTAGAATTCGAGCCACATCTCTGCTGTAGCTCCTCTTTTCTGCAAACAGACTTTCTCAGGTTGCCATGGGAGACCACTTTCTCCCTGTTGATCTTTTCCAGCGCTCTCTAGATTGGATTGCTCCTAGGAAATTGTCGTAGTCATCTCGGTTATGATACATCCCGCGGTACACCTCTTGGTACTCCTCCATCAAAAAAAGGTTGCACCAACTCAACCCAGCGACTTTTAGGCCATCCTCTGTAGGAAGCAATCATCGCAAAATCATCCAAAAAGTCTATAACATGTTCAGAAGGCAGCATAGGCCGTATGAAGTTAGCTGTATGGATTTCTGCTTTGTTGCCATGGACAACCGCACCCATCTGCTCACTCTTTGCACTAAAGGACGGCTTGCTTTCCTTTTTCCTTTGCTCCAGTGCGGCCAAATGCATCTTGCACCAGTCTGGGGCTTGTTCTGTTGGTAACAACCCCTCCAGCCACAAGGTTCTGTCTCTCATCTCAGCAAACATTGCTTCCTTTTTGCGCTTTGACCGCCCTATCTCTGCAGTCAGGCACACAACGCTTTTTAACACAGTTCCTTTTAACACAGGAAAATTTTGCGTACCGTCTCTTTAAGATTTGCAAACAGCACACTTTCACATGCAGACTCCACTGGTTCACATGAGCTGCTCCTCACAGCATTGCTGCAAAACACAGTTTCTTGCTACTCACTGTTTTTGGTATGCGAGGATCTGGAACTCTTCCAAATCTGCCCGCATTCTCCACCATATGTAAGATTGGGGTATCAGACTCAAACGGTAGGTGCGTTGTCAGTGAGTACTCCAGTACAAAACTGTATTTTTAAAGGGCCTGGTAGCCCACTTTTATTTAAAAACACAGAAAAGTTCACAAAGACATCAGTAGCCCTCGCAGGGGGTTCCACCATTACTGTATCTTGCACACTCAATACTTTAGCCTCCTGGCGTACATTCTTGCCATATGGCTGATTCCGGCCTTTAGCCTAGGCCTTAGGTCTGCTCCTCAGACCCAAAAGAGTTTCCTAGAGTGAAGCTCTCTCCTAGCTTACTCCTGCTGCTTACTACTTGCTGTTCTGTCACCAAGTACATCTGCCTCCTGCAGACATGCATGCTCTGGCTGCCTCCTGCAGCCTCTGAATCCTCTCAGAGGAATGGAAGTCCACCTGACTCCCATGCATAGACTTCCTGTCTGTTGGGTGGAACCCTGAGCCATAGCCAGGTCACAATTAAATAGCCCAGCACACAGCTGTGCAATCAGCGTGCCTTTCTCTCCAAAATCTGGCGTAAACCAGCAATCTTTCAGGCAGCACAGGGTCCTACTGCCACAGTAGGTAAATCAGATTCTGTCTAAATTGGCCCTAATATGTATGAAAGTGTGTTAGGGACCCACACAAACACCACCCCATGTTAAAAAATTCTTAATTTGCAAATAAGGATCATCTCTTCCTCAGAAGAAGATGAAGTGGGCATGGTGGTGGGAGGAAATTAGCAGCACTACAAGCAACTTCCTGGAGGGGTGTGATGTCATTCCTGTGTGCTGTTCACCGCTTTCGGGAACCAGATATGCCCCACGGGTACTTACATCCGCGCACACAGCAGTTGCACATCTCACATACACAGAGGTCGCGCATCTAGATACTGGAACCCAATTTTTAGGGAAATTAATAGTAAAGCAGATGCAGATTTCCAGGACTGGACTATCAAATGTTTCTAGTGAAAGGCAACTGGTGTTTTCTATTAAACAAGGTCTAAATGGACCATTGACATGCATCACAGTTGAACTTAGGAATGTGTCTTTGCAAAGTTCAACTAAATGAAATCCTTTCTTATTTTTGCTTGGGGATAGAGTGCAGAGGGATTAGAAGTCTTGTCAATTTTTGGGGATGTCTGCACACCCACACCTCACAAATGTTGTCACTTTCTCCTTCAAATTTATTCACTTCTTGTCACATAGCCAAACAGGAAGTGAGGGTAAAACCCTACCAATGTCTTTCCTTGGGGACACAGGTCAATCTAACTAGTGTCCCCATTAGGTAAATTTCACTCTAGCATTTTGCTGTGTACACCCCAAATTATTAGACATCTTTGCATCTTTGGACTTTGGCCTTTATTTACTAAAGGCAAATCCACTTTGCACTACAAGTGCACTTGGAAGTGCAGTTGCTGGGGATACAAGGGGGACATGCAAAGAAAAAAAAAAAGCATCTTTGCTTCTACACGATTGGATGATAAAATCACCAGTGCTTTCCAGTGAGTACACTTGTATTTTCAGAGTAGATTTGCCTTTAATAAACACCAAAATACCTAATAATTTGGGGTGTACACAACAAAGTGCTAGAGTGCAATTTGCCTAATGGGGACACTAATTAGATTAACCTGTGTGTCCCCAATGAAAAACATTGGTAGGGTTTTCCCCTTACTTCCTGTTTGGCTATGTGACAGGAAGTGAAGGCAATTTTCAGAAAAGGGACACAAAGCCCAACATAAAAAAGACAAGCAGGGGTTCTAACACTCACTTGGTTTCCCTCAAATGCCCACAATTAGAACAGGATTGTCTTGAGCTAAATTTTAGCTCAGTGCTCCTCAACCCTGTCCTCAAGTACCCCCAACAGGCCATGTTTGCAGGTTTTCCTTCATCTTGCACAGGTGCTTTAAATCACAGTCAATGGCTTGGTATTTTGGACAGCTATTTTAGCTAAGATAAATTCCCAAAACATGTCCTGTCGGGGGTACTTGAGGACTGAGGCTGAGAACCACTGCGCTAAAAATAGAAAATGGAATACTTACCGCTCCCTAATTTTCCTTTCCTGGTGACTATCCATGGCAGAATATGCACAATCCATGCATATGCTACCATGAAGGCACCAGGAAAGTAGATTGTAGACAAATGACACCTTTTTTTGTTTTGCAATGCCAATCAGCCTAGTTAGGCTGCAGCTGGGAAATCTGTTGCATGAAAATTAACAAAACACATAAAACATAAAAATTTGCTACAAATTTTATTGGTCAACAAAACATAACTTGGAAAAGACCAAGGAAAGCAAAAAACACATGCATGTTAAATTGAGACACTAACAGAATATGGTTTTGAGGTCTGACCATTTTGCAGAGGAAATTAACAGGAGTGCGCCCACAAACAGACATCTATTAAGGATTTAAACATTAATTAGTCACAACATCTTGAGGAAGATTTTGCAGAATAACGCAGCACAGACAATTAAATCAAAGTGAAACAAATTGACAACATCATAAATGCTTGACATTTACTAAGATTTTGGCCGCGCAGTGAACAAACGCATTTGAACGAGCTCAAGAGCCACATGCGCAGTGCTTTAATTGATCTCATGCAGTTCTAAACGTACTTGCAGGCACAGCAGGCTTTCTCTGAAAAAGTTACTTTCTCATTCTATTTTGGGCATATTTGTTACTTGGGCAGTTGTTACTAAACTTCCTCACATCACCCCATAATATTGACACCTCCATCTTCTGTTAATATTGAATTGAAGATGCCGTGCGCCATGTCCATAGTAGCGCACTAATTGCATTCTCCTGTGCGCCGAGATCGCTGTAGTAAATGGGGGTTTCACACTCTGTTCCCGGTGCACCGTTTCGTAAATATGAAAATGTGCGTTGCGCCTCGCCGTTCGCCTCTACTGACATAAATCAGCCCCAATGTCTTGCCATTCATTGAGGTCAAAAGTCAGATTTAGTTCCCTTTCCCACTGGATCATATAGGGAAGTTTAACATTCAGATCAGTGAGGGAAGTGTATAATGCAGATGTCATCTAAACAAGAAACCCCCACCTTGACATGACACCTCAAAAGTCATGAGCGTAAGGGGTCCTTCCAGCAAGCTAAGTTTGGATCTAACAAAAGACATTATTTTGTTGTACCAAAATGTTTCAGTAAGTGGCATCTGCAGCTTTTCCCTAAAACATTGTAAAGAGTACTGTTTGTCATCATCAAGATAGTCTCCAATCCGTAAAGGCCTTTTTTGAGCCACTTAGTGTAGATCCATACAGTATTTTAATCAAAATGTATTATTTTAATTTCTCTTAATTTTGTTTTTTGTTACTTTTTTTTTACCCAATTGATGCTTTATTATTCATATTCTCACATTTGTCTGAGGTTCATGTACATACAGTATATTGATTATTTATTCAATGTTACCTGACATTAATTTTTATACATCCCTTGCTATTGGGTTTTTGGTTTCCACTATGACCATGAGGAGGGGATATCGTATTGATTTGGATACATCTATGTGTTTTCTATCCCCGGTGAAGTAGTGTTTTTGGATGCCCGAAACGTGTTGACTTGTCACCACTTTTTGGACTGTCCCCCAGATTTTTATTGGAATAAGGTTGTATCTGGACCTCTTAGCAATGATATTGCATTTCAATTTCCATTTTTGTTACATAAATCAAAACCCATCAGGGGTTCCAATCATAAAGCTTTGGTGTGGCTTCCACATTAAGCCGAGTATAGCATTTTGGGCTATAGTGTCTGGTCTAGAAAGCTTATTAGAAGCAAAGTTCTCTTCTTCTTGTATAAGATGATGGGCAGTGTAGAATACTGTATTCCTCATAGCACAGTGCTAGTACTTATTAATAAGTTATTGTCATGTTTAACTTCTAAAATGTCTTCATCCTTTCGATTCTATGAGAGAGAAACAGTGGGAGAACAATAAAAAAAAATATTAACAGCCAGCTATAGAATCAACCAGAAGCTCTTTTGAAATGTCTATTTTGAAGTTTCAGATCTGTGGATGGGTAGAAATTAGCACAACTGACACCCTTTGTTTACTGATTCAGAGAGCTTCACGCAGCAAAGTTCCTCTATAATTAAATTACATCTTTTTCTTTAGATACATTCCTTAATATAGAAGTAGGTCCACAGTTTTTTGGCTATACTTCTCCTGTGGGTCACAGGAGTGCAGTTAGAGCTGCATAGTTGCCAATATGTTAAAAAAAATTCTAGGGATACCTATTTTTATTGTGTGTCCAGCAAACCATTGTAGGCGGAGTATGTACTTTAATTATGGGTGGGGCATTCATTTAAATTAGGTATGATTTTACAAGAAGCATATCAATTACTGTATCTAATGTCATACTTTTTTTGCAGCATGCAATGTCAGGTTAGGGCAGAATGCAATGTTAAGTTAGGCAGAATACAGTGTCAGGTTGAGGCCAAATGCAGTGTCAGACTTGGGCAGAATGCAATGTCTGGTTGGGTAAGAATGCAGTGTCAGATTAGAGCAGTATGCCGTGTCAGGTTTGTAGCAGTATGCAGTGTCAGGCTGGGGCATGGACACACAAAGAACCAGTGATCTCCACCCCAATGGCCATTCATGAACACACAGGGGACCAGTGATCACCACCTTATTCCCCATCCATGCATGCATAGGGGACCAGTGATCCTCACCCTAATCCAAATCAATGGACTGACAAGGGACCAGTGATCTCCACCCTAATCCAAATCCTTGGACACACAGGGGACCAATGATCTCCACCCTAATTCAAATCATTGGACACACAGGGGGATAGTGATCTCCCCCCTATTCCTCATCCAGGGACTAACAGGGGACCAGTAATCTTTATCCTAATCCAAATCAATGGACATACAGGGAGCCTGTGATCTCTACCCTAATCCCCACCCATGAACACAGGGGACCAGTAATCTCCACCCTAATCCCCATCTTTGGGCACACAGGGGACCAGTGATCTCCACCCTAATCCCCATCCATGGACACACAGGGGACCAGTAAACAGTACTTGTCCCTTAAGCCCCTGCTATTTTTAAACATAATGTAGTGACTTTAGTAAATAACAAGCACTACGTCTGACAGCAGAGACTGACTAAATCTAGTCATGTGTCCACTCTACCCCTTTGTTTACGTCTACTCATCTCTAGTGGTGACAGGTTCCTACCTACCTGCCGTATAGACAAATGATGGCGGGCGGGATGCTGTGTTGTTCTGCGGTACTGTGAATTTCTCCTAAACTTGCACAGTTTAGGGGATATTCACTATATCCGCATGTGCCGACGTCATCGGCACTTGCTCACTGAAGAAACGGCGCGAGCGATGCATACTAGCTCGTTATGCCTTTGTCTTGCAGGTTTTTTGTTTTTTTTTTGGAGTTTACAACCACTTTTATATAATTACTAGTCTTGCTGCTTTTCTATGAAGGTGCTTGCAAATGACCAGAATGAGTTTTTTTTTCAGTTTTAATAAGTTCCTACAATCTATTGAAAGATGCAGGTGAAGAAAGCACGGGCATTAATGTTGACTACTTACCTATTAATTTCAGACATCCTGATTTTTTCTCTATGGGCTGCTCCAGATTGGGATGCTGAACTCTGCACTTGAACTCCGACCCCTGGTCTTCTTTCAACGTTGGGGTAAACTGTAATATTGCTGTACAGCTGTATGTGTTATCTGACTGTCTCTGGTGTTTGATGCCTGGGACAGAAAACTTCTTATTCTCAGTAACAGGAACAAAGTCATTCATCCCTGCCTTTTTGTAATACCACCTTGCAGTGAGATTATCTGGAAAATATCCAGACATTTTACACTGTATTTTGGATTTAGTGTTGAGCTTAATATCGGAGGAATCTAGTTCTTCAATGTGTGGTTGCCATGGAAGATCTGAAAATAATAAGAAATTACTGAACCATTTGAGTTACTATTAGGAAACGTATCTTATAATACTTCTTTTGGTAGGTGTTAATAATTTATTGTATCAAACACTTGAAGACAAGTTTCTATGCATCCTCATTTGAATTCCCTATATTTTAATTGTACAGTATACATGACTTGTATTCAGGGGCCATGTGTTATATAGAGTCTACGTTTAGTTGATTGGATACTGACATAAAAATACTTGCTAGGATCACTTCATATAACCTTGCCCACTCCATGAGACCCCAGTTTTCTAGGATCCTTTTTTAAGGAAATTCTCCTCTGGAAAAGTATTTTTCATTTTAAAAAAATGCAATTTATTTCTTCTGACTCTTCTGCCAAGATCTGACTGCTTATAGTCCTGGGCTATCTAGCAGTTTTGGGATTGGTACTCCCCCCCCCATGTTACCTCAGGGACTCACTGTGTGGGGCCTGTAATATTTGCTATGGGCACTGTATCCTGCATGATGCACTCACCTTGGCATAGTGCATAGTGCAATGTGTGTAGTTATGTAGGTTGCTATACAGGGCCATTTCCATAGTTCCCAGACTCTGAAGACTCCTTTGAGGCATGCTCACTGTGACCCAGTGACATGCACATGGTGAGTCAGGGTTACCTTGTTTTAATCTGTTTTTTTTATGCAGGAGTAACTGTATCACACCTCCAGACTGATGCATTCCTACTTACATTTTTCACAGAAAATGCATACAGTACGTATGTTGCTGCTCTCCAGCTGTCATCTATCTTAGAGACATAGCCACAGGAACCCAATCAGTTCTTAGGTTACAGTAACTCCTGTATCCAGACACACAAACCTCCATCCATTCTAAATTACATTTTGTGCGTACCCCACAGGAGTCCCCCTCACTAACCAAATGGCGGATAAAGGGAGCTGGGACAAAAGGGCCTAATAAAATTCTGCATTCTGTAAACAGCCTACAGGAAACTCAAAGGGTGAAAACTATTCCCTTGTCCCAAAGAAATGACCCTTTATGACACTGCTCCCTTCCTCAGACTCTAGCTGCCACTCAGCAGTCTGTCTGACAAAAGCTGATTTCTCTGCCACTGTGTCTGAGTTGTTTGCAAAACTTTTGACACTTCTAGAATTTTTAGTTTCCAGAAGCCAGAAGTGCTAAATGCACTCTATTGCCTCTGATGCTGTTTAGGAACTAGAGGCAGAACCTCCTTTATGTGAGAAAATTATGGAGTAAAGTATCGAGGACCCTGATTTTGTAGTGGTGACTGCAGAGGATTTACCTTCCACTGCATTTTATGAGGTACAGGCTATGGCTTTGTGCCAAATGCTAATTACAGTGGACAGATTTATTGACGTAATGCGCAATAGTTTTTGCCTAACAGCACCTGATTCACCACAGCCTAAACAAACCCCTATGGGCAAGAGGCTGTTTAAGCAGACATTTTTCCGAACATGCAAAGATTGTTTGTGCACTTCATGAGGACAGGCCCAATCATAAGAGGGTATTCACTCTTCCTAAGATTTTTGTTAAGATTCATCCCATGGAAAAGGAATTTAAGAAAAAAATGGGCTGTTCCTGTATTGGATCTTACCATTTCAGTTCTCAATGAACACCTTAGAGTTCGCATCCTAAGTACAGCAAGCCTGCTCAAAATCCCTTCTCACAATAAAGGAGCACCCCACTTCTTGGAAAAGGGGGGACATCTATTAATGTTTTCACCAGAATAGATTCAAGATGTCCCAGACCTCTTGATCCAATCTATCATTTTAAAAGGGTAGAAAAAAGAATTTCCATTTCTGCCCCTCCTTGTTTACTACCTTTCAATTTGCAAGAGAAATTCCAGATGGAATAAAAGATCTGTCATTGTTTCTCTTAGACAAGAGAATTTCTGGCATCAGTAGACATACAAGATGCCCAGCTACACATCCCCATCCTCCCCTCACATCAACACTTTCTGTGTTTTGCTGTGGAAGACCAATGCTTTCAAACTGTAGCACTACTATTTGGGCTCTCCTCTGCACCCCATAACAAAAGTGTTTGCCCTGCTTCTGGCTCTATTGAGGACCCAGGGCATTCATGCCTCCTGTTACTTGGATGATCTTGTTGAAGGACTCCTTATTTACAATCTTGTTTGCCAATGCCCAAAGGACAATTCTTTTTTTTTTACTTTTGGCTCGATAGTCAACTTTTCAAAGTCTGCCCTCCGGCCTCTCACACTGTCTTGAGTACTTAGGTCTAATCTTAGACACAATCTAAGCCAGCATCTTCATTCCTTGGGAGAAAGTTGTTTCCCTAAGATCCCACGTGTGAACCCTCAAGTCAAAACAACACCCCTCAGTTGGCTTCTTCATGAGGTTTATGGACCTAATGGTATAGCCCTTTGAGGCATTCCCCTTTGCCCAGTTTCACTTCAGACCGCTTTAATCCAATATACTAATGCCACGAAACAAACAAATACAATCCCTGGATGGTCCAACGCTTCTGTCCATTTAGATAAAGCTCTTCCTGGCATAGTGGATCTCAAATCCTACCCTGAAATTGGAAAAATTGTTCCTTTTCCTTGCCCTGGAAGATGACAAAGGATGTCAGCCTTACTGGCTGGGTGGAGTTCACAACTCCCTGACTATCCAGGAGTCGTGGTCCCCAGAGGAGACAAGGCTCCCTATCAGTATTCTGGAACCAAGAGCCATCAGATTACCACTGAAACACTAGTCCTCCCTTCTGCAAGGTCAACCAGTCAGGGTACAGTCAAACAATGCCACAGCAGGAGCCGACATAAATGATTAGAGGGGCACCAAAAGTCATATTGCTCTAAAAGAAACAAGCCTGCTACTCTCCTGGGCAGAAATGTACATTCCTGCTCTCTCAGTCTTTTACTTCCCTGGACTTCCTAAGCTTCACCCCAATATGAATCAAAATCTCTCTCAATGGTGGGGAAAACCAGATGTTAACATCCTGGCCTCCAGGTTCAACAACAGTCTGAACAAATTCATAGCTGGGATCCTCTAACCTTCACAGTAGGTACTCTGTTGACTTCTTGGACTCAATTCAAGCTGGTTTATGCCTTCCATCTGATGAAGATCCTCCAAGGACTGCTTAGCAAGATAGAGGAGTGATTGGTCCCTGTAATTCTCATTGCACCAAATTGGCCCAGAGGGATGTAGTACACAGTCCCATGTTCTGTACTGTACTCCAAGATAAGGATTTTACAGGATTTACAGGATTTTTATGTCAAAATTACTTTCTTTTTTTACTGCTTGCAGACTGAATGAAAAAAACCTATCTGTATATGGCCAGCTTTAGTATGTTGCAGCTAGTAATGAAAGGGTTACCTGAAGTGGTCTGAGACTGTGTTCAAGTAACCCATAAAAGGCATCAGGTTTTGTATTCTATTAATAAAAAAATGACCATATCAAGTAGGCCTGAATGGCAAAACATACCAGCAAAGCACCTTCTAAAGTGAATGAGACTGTTAAAGCTTAGCTAAGTTATGGATATTTTGTTGTACAACAGCTGTTGTCAGCAAATTACCTGCAACATGATAGGCCTAATTTCTCAAAGCATCTGAAAGAAAAAGTTTCTTAGGGTTTTCAGAAGGTGGCAGTAATTTAGTCAAAGGTGCCCAACCTTCTTACATCTTTTGAGACCCCAACCTACAGTACACGTTGCCCACCCACATGCATAAAGAAAGATACTATATTAGAGAAATCTGTATGGTAAAGAGCTGTGCTCAAGCGTCAGTGGTTCCATGAAGGGAACCACACAAATGTGGTCTTAATAGAAAACATGCTAAATGTAAATTAGATACTACTAGATGTTACATGTACAGTATGACATATAAACTAATGTATCAAAACAAATGTGACATATAAATAACTGAAAATACATAACAAATATGTGAAAAGAAAGATCCACACAAGTGGGCATTAAAGTGCAATGTGCATATAGAGGTGGTATTAGTCCCAAATTATACAGTGAAAACAGTCCTGTGTTGGATAACAGATATATATATTAATCCTCAAAGTGTGGAGAAATCCTGTGATAGTAGACAATTCCATGTAGGACCGTAAGTAGATCACCAGATAAGTGATATCCACCACCAAGAAACATTAATGCCCTTACCAGAAAGTGTGGACTCAGAAACTTTACGGTGCTAAGTCAAACAGGCTGATAGGGAGATAAATCTCCACAAGAGTAATCCATTGAGGGGCTCTAGGGGTTTCACACTGCCAGGCTGTAGCTGAGATTCCACTTTCTCAGTAAGATAGCAAAATGTATTTAGGAAGTACAGAACACTTACACTCCATCAGTAGGTTTAGCTCTCAAACAATAAAATCCATTGATCTATCTGACATGTGGTTCGCAATGGCCTGGCTGGGACTTGAGTCGACTTTACCACACAGATTTCTCTAACACAATATTTTGTCTATTGTAGTGTTTGCAGTTTTTCAATTGTGACCACTAAGCGTGGCAATTTCCACTATATAAACATACTATAGCACACACACATACATCTACAGTTTTCATTACATAGATTATGTGATAATCTGGTCTATTCTAAGGCTGGGATAACTATGATAGCTGGGATAATTAGACCAAAACTGTTGCCTGTATTGTACACTACTTTGTACTGTTGTGGATTGGTCACTAGAATTGTCTAAAGGGTGGGAAATACATTGCACTGTGACTTTAAAGATGGCAGTACCTGTTATACACAATATTTGATATTCAGGCTGTGTTAGTGACTCATGTTTCCAGGTAACACGTATCGAAGACTTGAAGGATTTCCAGGGAACAATACACTCACTTATAGCATCAAATATTTCTTCGTCATTGGTCTGAATTATTTTTTTGGTTGAGCTTAAAGTTGTATTACTTTGTTCTTTATGGCTCCATGTAATATTAATGTTTTTTGGAAAAAAACTCAATAAACTCAGAGAACATTGTACTTGGTCTGATCCAACAATTGTGAATTTCACATCCTTCTGTTTTGGGGCCACTGGAAAGACAGTTAATAAATATGTTAAGAAATATATAGATATGTTTCAAAGATAGCGCTGACAGTCATATATACACAATATACAGGTATAATATTAATAACAACATATAGGCATTTGGTGTAATCATTGTTTGAGGATGGCATTAGCCAGTAAGGTAAGAATTTAAAACCCCATTATCCAGCCTAAGACAGGCACCTTTCTGGGTCATAGTTGCATGGGTCTCTACCTGCTCCTGAAGTGCACACAAAGTGGAGATATCAATAAAGCAGCTACAACACTTATCTTAAGGTATTGCTTATTTAAAATGCCCTGCGCGTAATCCAGAAAAGCCTTACAATATTTTTCCTACTAGTTCTGATATGGAACTTGGCTGCAACAGATTTAAAAAGAATTGTCTCCAGTTTGCAGATAAGCAAATTGACAATAATTAAAGTGTCTGTAAACCTAAAAAAAAAACAGAGATCCTGTTCCCTTAAAGCAGATTAAACAGCACAGTGTCTGTGCTGTCTAATTTGCCCCTCTCTAAACTGTAAAAAACCTGGCTGATCCTGCCACTTCCTGTATCCCCTTCTGTGAGCTGACCACGATAATCATGGCTGCTGAGCCCTGACCACAATGGTCAGTTTACGTCCCTGTCAGCTCAGTGTCTGTGTCTCTGTCTCCATGCCCCCCCTCATTTAGTAGAAATGACAGTGATTTAAAGGGGCTGGCAGTGATTTAAAGGTTTGGGGTAACAACAACTTTGAGAGTAATTCTGAGCCAACATACAGAGAGACATCAGTACTCAGGCTGGAGCATGTATGACCCAAGACAGCAACTGATGACTCATCTGCCCTATTCAGCTACACTGAGGTTAAAGTGTATACCCTAATGTTGGCCACAAAGTGTAACAATAGGGTTTTTTAGAAATATGTTTTATCAATGACAAAACAACTGTTCATTTTAATTCCATTGCATTGTAAAGTTATAATTATCAAAAAAATAAAAGTGTAGCGCTCTAATCCATACCCATGTGTATCACAATACATAAGTGCATATATAAGGTGAAATGCTGACAAAACATATATGACCATAAATATGGAAAATACTGTGTTAATCACAAGAGAAATTAAAAAATAATAAATGTATTTTGTTATCAAGTGTACCAGTGACTAGTACTGAGAAACCCGTGACGGTTCCATGAACCAAACACCTCGAACATAAAAAATAAAATAGAATCAAAACTCATAAAGCATAACAGTCCATAATGAACATGTGCAAAATTGTGAAAAAATTTTGAAAAAACGTCACCAAAGGTCTATGGGGGTAGTATATGATCGGTGATGGAAAAAAATCTCCCAAGTTCACAAATGGATGGTTTCACCAAATCTGACAAATGGGTAGACAGTAGGAGAACCACAAGTGTGCAAAGATTTTACATCAGTGCCGGGGCCATCACCAGGAATTGAAGAGGCTTACTGGATCTTAATGACCTGAAGTGGCATATGCCAAACAAGTCAGAAAGGCTTAAATGACCAACGATTCTGAGGAGTGCGGCTTATCAGATGTCATCAGCATATGGTGGAGAAAGGAGTAACAGCACGGCTTCCACACCCATGGACAATCCAGCATAAGCCAAACGTATAATTCAAATGTCATGCAAGGAGCAAGAAAAACTCACATAGCGTGATAACGTTTAAAACACCAATTTATTAAAATAATTAGAAAACAAACTCACATGTTGAAGATCGAAAATGGCTTAGATATCATATAGCGGCAATCGTGAGGGGTCCACCCGACATGTTTCAGCTAAGGAGCCGTCATCTGGGATATGGACCACCCTCACCCCACCGCTCTATAAACAAAAGATGACCCCCACTGGGAGTGTTCTCATACCGGAAGTGAAAAAATGAAAGTCACTTCCGGTTCTAAGGGTCATAAGGTAACTGATTACTGTCTATTATAAACAGGAATTTCGAAGCAGGGATCATTGTACCACATGCCTCAAGAGTTAAAACTGTAAATTAAAAATTTCCAAAGAACTAAAAGTGTTCTAAACCTAATAGACTGCGCACCGGCTGTATTCCTCTACCCGGAAATGTTCCGAGCACAAGCCAAGCCTTATTCTGGATAGCTAGGCAGCGCTTCCTGTATGGGCACAACAACGCCGTCGTGCTCCGCCCATATAGTCCAGCATCATCTCCGGAGAGTGTCATGACGTCACTCCGCACTGCATGTGCGGCGTCAGTGCACCCCAGACTGCTTCCCAAGCCTCACTATCGAGTCGACCCGCCCCGCCAGGGGGCCACGTACCTATCAATAATGAGAAACTGGGTCCCCGCAGGATTACGATCGTGAACTTCCCTGTAGTGCCTACGGACAGTGTGTTTAGTACTACCTGCTTTAATGAGATTGATATGTTCCGAAACTCGTGTAGTGAAGGATCTGATGGTCCGGCCGACATATTGCTTGCCACAAGGGCAAGTCAGGAGGTAAACTATTCCTGTAGTGACACAAGTACAAAATTGTTTAATCTTATATGTACGGCCGGTTACAGTGGAAGAAAATCTATGACTGGCCTTTCTGCCGCAGGTGTTAAACTTGCAGACCAAGCACTTTTTGCAGGGATAGAATCCAACCCAATCGTGAAAAAAGGATGGTTTCTCTGGTTGATTGATGACATTAGGTGCCAACTTATTCCAAAGGGATGGAACACCTTTAAAAACCACCTTAGGGGTCTTGGGCAACAAAGGTCCCAGGATTTTATCCGTTTTCAAAACATTCCAGTGGCTTTCAAAGATTTTCTTAACTTGCTTGTGCTGCGTGGAAAAAGACGTCAGAAAAGACCATTTAAATTCATAATTTGATTGTCGAGGTCTATCCTCTAATAGTATCTGACGGTCAATTACACAGGCATTCTCAATCTCTTTATCTAGATCTAAAGAGTTATAGCCCTTCTCCAGGAACCTATCTTTCAAGGTTGTGGCCTGAACCCTAAAAGTGTCGAGGTAAGTACAGTTCCTACGCAGTCGTAAAAACTGACTTTTAGGAACGGATCTGATCCAGGAACTGTGATGGAAACTATCAGTCGATATGTACCCGTTCCTGTCAGTAGATTTAAAATAGGTACTGAATGTGAATGTATGTTCCCTTCTTTCAATAACAAGATCTAGCAGGGAGAGTGTTTCACCGCTCAGGTGGATCCAGACCCAGGTGTAAAGTTAATGTGAAGCCTTCAGCTATAAGTAAGCACTCAGTTTCGAGTGTGAAACGCGTCAGCTGATCCTGTACATCCTGCATGATTGTCTTGTACTTTTGATGGTCCTATCTCTACAATAAAGACAAGTTTTCTACTTTATCCAGTGTGCGGCATCCAGATCTTTCTACCAAATACCTTGCTCAATAACAAGATCTAGAAAGTGGATTGAAGTGGTACTAGCTTCAAAAGATAAGGCAATGCCCCTATCATTGTTATTCAAGTTTGCAAAAAAATCAACCAAACTATCATGGCTACCTGTCCAAAGGAGGAGGATGTCGTCTATGTACCGGGCCCACAACAGAAGGTGTGGGTTCTCCATGGCATAGATGACATCCTCCTCCCATTTGGCCATGAACAGGTTGGCCAGGCTGGGAGCAAATTTTGCTCCCATAGCCACCCCTTTATGTTGACGATAGAATCTACCATCGAACCAGAAATAATTGTGTTACGTTGCAAACTCAATTAGATCAACGATAAAGTCTATCTGGGGTGAAGCAAGGGAGGTATCCCTGTTTAGAAAACACTGTACCGCATCCACACCTTTACGGTGTGGAATGCAGGTACAAAGGGACGCAATGTCCGCAGTGGCCATGATGAGATCACCAGGATAGGAAACATTCGATAACAGTTTAATCACATCCTTGGTATCTTTTAAGTGGGACGGCATCTTAACCACTTGCCGCCCGCCCTATTACAGAATGACGGCGGCAAAGTGGTTTGATATTCCTGATCGGACGTCATATGACGTGATCAGGAATATCTAGCCGCTGCGCGCCCCCGGGGGCGCGCATCAGGGCGATCGTTGTTGCGGGGTGTCAGTCTGACAAGGTAAAAGTAAAGAGTCTCCGGCGGAGACTTTTTACCACATGATCAGCCGTGTCCAATCACGGCTGATCACGATGTAAATAGGAAGAGCCGGTGATCGGCTTTTCCTCACTCGCGTCTGACAGACGCGAGTAGAGGAGAGCCGATCGGCTGCTCTCCTGTCTGTGCTGATTGTTTATCAGCACAACCCCCCTCGGATCCTACCCAGGACCACCAGGGATGCCGCCCAGGACCACCAGGGAAGCGATCCACACTGGACCACCAGGTATGCCCCTAGATCACCAGGGAAATGTCACTGTGTGCCCAGGCAGCTGCCAATCTGTGCCCAGGCAGCTGCCAGTCAGTGCCCACTGCAATGCCTACCACTGCCAGTGTCACCAGGGATGCCCATCTTTGCCTCATTTTAGTGCTGCGTATAAGTGCCCATCAGTGCCACGTATCAGTGCCCAGCAGTGCCGCCTATCAGTGCCCATCAGTGCCGCCTATCAGTGCCACCCTATCAGTGCCCAGTAGTGCCGCCTTTCATTGCCCATCAGTGTCGCCCATCAGTGCCCATCAGTGCCAACCAGTGCCACCCAGTGCCACCCATCAGTGCCGCCTATTAATGCCCATCAGTGCTGCATATGAGTGCCACCCCTCAGTGCCGCCTACCAGTGCCCATCAGTGCCGCATTTTAGTGCCCATCGTCAGTGCCCGTCAGTGCCCGCTCATTGGTGCCACCTCATCGGTGCCGCTGTATCAGTGCCTGTCAGTGCCTGTCAGTGCCATCTTATCAGTGTCCATCAGTGAAAGAGAAAACTTACTTATTTACAATTTTTTTTAACAGAAACAAAAGCAAAACTTTTATTTTTTTCAAAATTTTCGGTCTTTTTTTATTTGTTTAGCAAAAAATAAAAACCGCAGAGGTGATCAAATACAACCAAAAGAAAGCTCTATTTGTGGGAACAAAATGATAAAAATTTAGTTTGGGCACAGTGTAGCATGACCGCGCTATTGTCATTCAAACTGCGACAGCGCTGAAAGCTGAAAATTGGTCTGGGCAGGAAGGTGTCTAAGTGCCCTGTATTGAAGTGGTTAAGTACCGATGGCTGTAGAAAAAAATCTATGTATTTCCCAATTTTCGAGGTAACCGAATCGATACCACTAATTATGGGTCAACCTGGGGGATGGAGAGGGTCCTTATGGACCTTGGGCAGGTAATATATAACTGGGATACGTGGGGCGAGGGGGACTAGAAACGATCTCTCCTTCTTATTTAAAATACAAGAATCAAAACCTTTAGCTACTAGATTCTTCAATTCCTTTTTGTACTCAAGTGTGGGATTTTTTTTGTAATTCTATATAATTCTCACAATCTCCCAAAATGCGATACATTTCATCCATGTAATCAGATTTATTCTGATTGTGTGTGGGCCTGGTACATAGACAACATCCTCCTCCTTTGGACAGGTAGCCATGATAGTTTGGTTGATTTTTTTGCAACCTTGAATAACAATGATAGGGGCATTGCCTTATCTTTTGAAGCTAGTACCACTTCAATCCACTTTCTAGATCTTGTTATTGAAAGAAGGGAACATACATTCACATTCAGTACCTATTTTAAATCTACTGACAGGAACGGGTACATATCGACTGATAGTTGCCATCACAGTTCCTGGATCAGATCCGTTCCTAAAAGTCAGTTTTTACGACTGCGTAGGAACTGTACTGACCTCGACACTTTTAGGGTTCAGGCCATAACCTTGAAAGATAGGTTCCTGGAGAAGGGCTATAACTCTTTAGATCTAGATAAAGAGATTGAGAATGCCTGTGTAATTGACCGTCAGATACTATTAGAGGATAGACCTCGACAATCAAATGACGAATTTAAATGGTCTTTTCTGATGTCTTTTTCCATGCAGCACAAGCAAGTTAAGAAAATCTTTGAAAGCCACTGGGATGTTTTGAAAACGTATAAAATCCTGGGACCTTTGTTGCCCAAGACCCCTAAGGTGGTTTTTAAAGGTGTTCCATCCCTTCGGAATAAGTTGGCACCTAATGTCATCAATCAGAGAAACCATCCTTTTTTCACGATTGGGTTGGATTCTATCCCTGCAAAAAGTGCTTGGTCTGCAAGTTTAACACCTGCGGCAGAAAGGCCAGTCGTAGTTTTTCTTCCACTGTAACCGGCCGTACATATAAGATTAAACAATTTTGTACTTGTGCCACTACAGGAATAGTTTACCTCCTGACTTGCCCTTGTGGCAAGCAATATGTCGGCCGGACCATCAGATCCTTCACTACACGAGTTTCGGAACATATCAATCTCATTAAAGCAGGTATTACTAAACACACTGTCCCTAGGCACTACAGGGAAGTTCACGATCGTAATCCTGCGGGGACCCAGTTTCTCCTTATTGATAGGTACGTGGCCCCCTGGCGGGGCGGGTCGACTCTTAGGGGTGTCTCCCGTTTAGAGACATATTGGATATATGAGTTGGGGTCCCATTTTCCGCAGGGTATTAACGTGGAGTGGGACATCAAGTCTTTTATCAATCAAGCTTAAGCATAATTATGATCTCTTCTTTGCAATTTAACTATTTTAAATTACTGCTACATTTTTACCATCTAAGTTGAATATTGGCCAATTTCATATATGTTATGCAGTTTGGGGTGTTTATTGGTCATTTCAATATGTGTAATGCATTTTCGGAATTGAATGCAATCGATGCCCCCCATTGGTAGTGTCACTTTAGATTTAGTTCTTACGTCTTTAGATTTGGGCACTAGTAGATGTCAGGGAGATGCCCCGGTATTACCTTTTTTAAGCTAATTTCATTCTGGGCATCACCCTTTTATATCACCATTTTTATAATTTATTTTTTATTTTTAATTTTCAAAATTTTGTCATAAGCGCCCTTTTTTCATATTTAGTTAAAGTCTTTCTCTGCTGACACTCTGGAGGTTGTGGCCGGCCTCAGATTGAGGCTTGGTTTTATCCTGTGGAGCGCAGCGGCGCTTCATTCTCCTTATGGGAGGGGAAGTGCTGCCATTATGATAGTGAGGCTTGGGAAGCAGTCTGGTGTGCACTGACGCCGCACATGTAGTGCGGACTGACGTCATGACGCTCTCCAGAGATGATGCTGGACTATATGGGTGGAGCGCGACGGCGTTGTTGTGCCCATACAGGAAGCTCTGCCTAGCTATCTAGAGTGAGGCTTGGCTTGTGCTCGGAACGTTTCCGGGTAGACGGTCAGAGCCAGTGCGCAGTCTATTAGGTTTAGAACACTTTTAGTTCTTTGGTAATTTTTAATTTACAGTTTTAACTCTTGAGGCATGTGGTACAATGATCCCTACTTCGAAATTCCTGTTTATAATAGACAGTAATCAGTTACCTTATGACCCTTAGAACCGGACGTGACTTTCATTTTTTCACTTCCGGTATGAGAACACTCTCAGTGGGGGTCATCTTTTGTTTATAGAGCAGTGAGGGGAGGGTGGTCCATACCCCAGATGACGGCTCCTTAGCTGAAACATGTTGGGTGGACCCCTCACGATTGCCACTATATGATATCTAAGCTATTTTCGATCTTCAACATGTGAGTTTGTTTTCTAATTATTTTAATAAATTGGTGTTTTAAACGTTATCACGCTATGTGAGTTTTTCTTGCTCCTCGCATGGCATTTGAATTATACAAAAGAGGCGTTTCACCAGGCCTACAGAAACCCCACTCAGCGCCAGGTAGCGATGCTAGTCGCAGAGCTGCTAACAAGCATGCAAGTAAAATTTCATAAATGAATAATAATAAATAGCACCCACTTTGTAGAAAGGGGGGAATATAACCTAAACACAGAGAGCAGCTGTTTAAACACAAAAGATCACATACAGATATAATGTTTCAAAAAATCTAAAAATAGACTATAATGACACACTAAAACAGCGCTAATGTTGGACTATCATCCAATAGACACGTGGCCAACTACACATGCATAAGGAAATCCATTATAGGAACATCCTTAAAGAAAAAGTCCCTTGAAGAAATAAGTGATGCAGAGTTCAGGGTGTACTTCAACCAGGTCATCAGTTGATAATAAAAAGAATTCTTAACGTGCACCTTCCACCGATCACTCAGGATTCCACCCAGTGTAGACACACTCCCCCTAGGGGGTTAAACTCACCAGAGTTGGAAAATAATAAAACATTCAGAATGATCCAAATCAGCAAACTGGAGTTGACATCACTCATAAGGGATCAGGGATGTTCAGGGCTCATAATGCATCAAAAACAAGAAGAGAAGCATAATAGCGTAATCCTGTTTATTGATTAAACCCCTTCCACCACATAAAAAACTCCCCTTCAATATATACACGTACATCAAATCATAAAATCAATAGGCAATCATAGAAGCAGGTAGTAGGAGCGTGTTTTACTTCACCATGAACCGTCAGCGCCGCCAGATAGGAACCGCGATTCACTTCCTAGTTGTGCAGTAGGCTCAGGTGGAGCGCACACGTCACTTCCTACGTCGCGTAAGCCACGCCCTGACGCGTTTCGTCATACCCTGACTTCGACAGAGGGCGTGGCTACGCGACTGTCTCTTAAGCTTAAATACCCCCATCCACCCCATCCAGCCAATCACAGTACGACATAGAGAGCGGCGGGTGCACGTCGCCAGTCACTGTCAATACTTACGGCTGCTTACAGGAGGGGGAGAGGGTCAAAAAAGTTCTGCACAGTTTGTTCAATCATTAAAAATATTAAAAACGAGCTTCAAAAATACCACAACAGGATTTACATACCCACGCTCGCACGGACACTTCTATAGGCATGCAAATCTCTAAAACACATCAGTATACAGCCATAAACACTGTCTGTAAGACTAGCTGTAAGCTGAATTCAAGCCTATCACGTTTGACCATTAAGCTAGCTTACCTAGATAAATCAATATTGAGCACAAACATCGATGCTCTACATTTTTTATAAATATATATAATAAATCACATAAAAATATTTATAGTTACAAAATGCGAATAAACAAGGTTAAAAAATAAGGAGTACCACAGAACAATAAGAAAAAGACACTTACGGTCATTAAATTCTCACTGCTCAAAAAAGTCACCTTAGTAGATTCAAGGCTTATAGCTAGATACTAATCTAGGTGACTATCAAATGGGAGACATAATTGGAAGAGACCGAACTCCAAAAAAGGGGAGCAAAACAAAGTAAAAAACACTGAAAATAAAAATACAGATAGAAATACAGGTAACAATACTCAGCATATTCATAAAAATCTAAACAGAGCAAAAAATATATAAAATACCAAAATATACCAATACAGGTCAGTTGCATAGCTAGAGTCGCATGGCAGGAGAGAAGGTCCCAGAGTCTCCAAGGAGACACCAGGAATAATCATAAATCAAAAAAGCCCCTATCACAGATATTGATAATCGCTTGTAAGGCGGTTAATATCAAGATCCATTAAAATCAGTACTCAACATAATAATAGCAACCGAAACTTTATACCAGAGTAACACACAACGTAAAGACAGGCCAAACTCAAAGCCAAAATCACATAATAGGACAGAAGTCGCATGACAAAACAAAAATACCCCAAAATCCTAATAGCATACCTAGGAGTGATCCAATGAGAAAGACGTTGATCGTAGACATCAATAGTCACTTATAAAGCAATTGATATCAAGATCAACGTTTAACCCCCTTGGTGATAGTGTGTCTACCAAGAAGATCCATTGGGTCTCTCTCTTAGAGAGGTCTCGGACCAAATTAGACCCTCTCCATTTAGGTTTCAAATGATCCACACCCCAAAATTTAAGGCCCGATGGATCTTGGTTATGCTTTAATTTAAAATGGAGTGATAGATTATGATCTTTAAAACCATTTTTAATATTAGCTATATGTTCTGCTATTCTAACCCTCAGCAGCCTTTTAGTCCGTCCTATATAGATCAGACCACAGGGACATTGTATAGCATACACCACGAAGGCTGTATTACATGTGATGAATTCATTTATAGTGAATTCCTTACCATTTGTAGTGGACATAAAGCTTTCTAACGCCCTCAATGGTCTGTCCACTTCCCTGCATGCACGGCATCTCCTACAACTAAAAAATCCTTTTTTATCCCAAAAGGTAGGAGGCCTAGAGGGAGGATCAAGTATTTTATGTACTATCTTGTCCGCAAAACTGTTGGACCTCCTGTATACGAACTTAGGCCTAGAGGGCAAAACTGGACCTAACGTCTTGTCCATACATAACACGTGCCAATGGGCATTAAAAATATCTTCCACCTCCCTGTACTGAGCGTGAAAGCCCGAAATAAAGCTCCATTCATGATTATCAGTATTTTGGGTTCTTGGCCGATCTTCTAAGCAGGCATCCCTGGATCGCATAGCTAATTCTTGGATAGTGGAGTCGAGTGATCCCTCCACATATCCCTTTTCCATAAATTTTTTCTTAATAACCTGGGCCTGAATCAAAAAATCAGCATCCTCTGTACAGTTCCTTTTCACTCTCGTGAATTGCCCCTTAGGTATATTCTTTAACCATTTAGGGTGATGTCCACTTATCATTGGTAGGTAGCTGTTAGAGTCTGTGGGCTTGAAGTAAACTTTAGTCCCCAATCTATTGCCTTGCCTAAAAATGGTGACATCTAAAAAATGTATGTTACTCTGACTAAAATCGCTGGTAAGTCTAATGTTGTTACTGTTAGAGTTGAGCTCATTTAAAAATTCCTGTAAACTTGTGCTGGACCCTTCCCAAATAAAAAACAGGTCATCAATATACCTCTTGTATAGCAAAAGCTGGGTACGGGCGGCAGAAAATATCGTTTTGTCCTCCCATTCCCCCATAAACAAATTTGCTATACTTGGGGCAAATTTTGCCCCCATGGCAACACCTCTACGTTGGGAAAAAAAACACCCATCAAACCAAAAAAAGTTATGGCTTGAACAAAAGTCAAGCGCATTTCTGATGAAAACTTTTTGGTTGTGTGGCAGGTCATCACGCTGACAGAGAGCCCAATTAAGGGCTAAGAGGGCGTCATCATGTTGTATGATTGAATAGAGTGACGCCACATCCGCCGTTACCAAATATAACTCTTGCTTGCCTGTTAGATCTACCTGCTGAAGGATCTGTAGGAGACTTTTAGTGTCCCTCAGATACGCCTTCGTGCGTACCACACTTTCCTGAAGAAAGTGGTCAAGGTATTGGCCCATCCGAGACGTGATGGACCCAATCCCATTAACTATCGGCCTCCCTGGAGGTTTATTAAGATCCTTGTGTATCTTGGGCAGGGTGTATATTATAGGGATTCTGCTATCACTCGGCACCAGATATCTTCTTTCTTTGTTAGACAGAACCCCAGTTGAATAACCCATTTCTACCAAATTCCTCAAATCCTTTTCATATTGGGCAGTAGGGTCCTTTGTTAATTTGGCATATGTTACATCATCGTTTAACATTTCAGTGAGCTGATTCACATAAAAGTCCTTATTCAAAATAACTACCCCCCCCCCTTTATCAGCCGGCCTGATCACTATTTCCTTCCTTTTCTCCAATGAAGCAATCCCATCGATAATATGTTGGGGATTAACATTCTTTTTAGGCATAAGCTGTTCTAGATCACGCACCACCAACCCTTTAAACACCTCCATGTGTTGGCTGGCGCTATTAAGGGGGTTAAACAGGGACTTATTTCTAAGTCCACTATCAATAGGTCCTGAGTTATTCATAACAACTGGCCGAGGGCCCTTATTTAAAAAATATTTTTTAATATTGACTTTCCTCATGTACCTATGTACGTCAATAAAAACATCAAACTTATTGATGGGTCTATTTAGACCACATTTCAACCCTAGATTTAAAATGTTGGTTTCTTTATGAGATAAAGTCACCTTACTTAAATTAAAAATGCCTCCTAGTAGGGGTAATACAGGTTATGGTAAAAAGAATGATGGGAGGAATGGGCTTAACCAACCTTACTATCATACACCTTCCAATAACCAGTATCAGGTTCCCGTTAATAATAGATTTGACCCGCTGAGAGGGAATGGTGATAGAACTGGATATCAATCTCCCCGTCCTTTTTTAGGGAGGGGGAGAAACTGGCAGAAACGAGGCCGGGGGGACTCGCATCAGAGGGGGAGGCCTCCGGGTCGGGGACGGCCAAGACAAGACCACCGCAACTTTCAGTGGAGGGAATATCCGCGAAGAGAGGAGGTTCACCCTCATTACCCCAACCAGTGGGGAGACGAACAAGGGGGTGCAGAGCAGGAAGAAGGGCCCAGAAAAAGAAGGAGAGGGCAGGATTAGGAGGCATTTTTAATTTAAGTAAGGTGACTTTATCTCATAAAGAAACCAACATTTTAAATCTAGGGTTGAAATGTGGTCTAAATAGACCCATCAATAAGTTTGATGTTTTTATTGACGTACATAGGTACATGAGGAAAGTCAATATTAAAAAATATTTTTTAAATAAGGGCCCTCGGCCAGTTGTTATGAATAACTCAGGACCTATTGATAGTGGACTTAGAAATAAGTCCCTGTTTAACCCCCTTAATAGCGCCAGCCAACACATGGAGGTGTTTAAAGGGTTGGTGGTGCGTGATCTAGAACAGCTTATGCCTAAAAAGAATGTTAATCCCCAACATATTATCGATGGGATTGCTTCATTGGAGAAAAGGAAGGAAATAGTGATCAGGCCGGCTGATAAAGGGGGGGGGGGGGGTAGTTATTTTGAATAAGGACTTTTATGTGAATCAGCTCACTGAAATGTTAAACGATGATGTAACATATGCCAAATTAACAAAGGACCCTACTGCCCAATATGAAAAGGATTTGAGGAATTTGGTAGAAATGGGTTATTCAACTGGGGTTCTGTCTAACAAAGAAAGAAGATATCTGGTGCCGAGTGATAGCAGAATCCCTATAATATACACCCTGCCCAAGATACACAAGGATCTTAATAAACCTCCAGGGAGGCCGATAGTTAATGGGATTGGGTCCATCACGTCTCGGATGGGCCAATACCTTGACCACTTTCTTCAGGAAAGTGTGGTACGCACGAAGGCGTATCTGAGGGACACTAAAAGTCTCCTACAGATCCTTCAGCAGGTAGATCTAACAGGCAAGCAAGAGTTATATTTGGTAACGGCGGATGTGGCGTCACTCTATTCAATCATACAACATGATGACGCCCTCTTAGCCCTTAATTGGGCTCTCTGTCAGCGTGATGACCTGCCACACAACCAAAAAGTTTTCATCAGAAATGCGCTTGACTTTTGTTTAAGCCATAACTTTTTTTGGTTTGATGGGTGTTTTTTTTCCCAACGTAGAGGTGTTGCCATGGGGGCAAAATTTGCCCCAAGTATAGCAAATTTGTTTATGGGGGAATGGGAGGACAAAACGATATTTTCTGCCGCCCGTACCCAGCTTTTGCTATACAAGAGGTATATTGATGACCTGTTTTTTATTTGGGAAGGGTCCAGCACAAGTTTACAGGAATTTTTAAATGAGCTCAACTCTAACAGTAACAACATTAGACTTACCAGCGATTTTAGTCAGAGTAACATACATTTTTTAGATGTCACCATTTTTAGGCAAGGCAATAGATTGGGGACTAAAGTTTACTTCAAGCCCACAGACTCTAACAGCTACCTACCAATGATAAGTGGACATCACCCTAAATGGTTAAAGAATATACCTAAGGGGCAATTCACGAGAGTGAAAAGGAACTGTACAGAGGATGCTGATTTTTTGATTCAGGCCCAGGTTATTAAGAAAAAATTTATGGAAAAGGGATATGTGGAGGGATCACTCGACTCCACTATCCAAGAATTAGCTATGCGATCCAGGGATGCCTGCTTAGAAGATCGGCCAAGAACCCAAAATACTGATAATCATGAATGGAGCTTTATTTCGGGCTTTCACGCTCAGTACAGGGAGGTGGAAGATATTTTTAATGCCCATTGGCACGTGTTATGTATGGACAAGACGTTAGGTCCAGTTTTGCCCTCTAGGCCTAAGTTCGTATACAGGAGGTCCAACAGTTTTGCGGACAAGATAGTACATAAAATACTTGATCCTCCCTCTAGGCCTCCTACCTTTTGGGATAAAAAAGGATTTTTTAGTTGTAGGAGATGCCGTGCATGCAGGGAAGTGGACAGACCATTGAGGGCGTTAGAAAGCTTTATGTCCACTACAAATGGTAAGGAATTCACTATAAATGAATTCATCACATGTAATACAGCCTTCGTGGTGTATGCTATACAATGTCCCTGTGGTCTGATCTATATAGGACGGACTAAAAGGCTGCTGAGGGTTAGAATAGCAGAACATATAGCTAATATTAAAAATGGTTTTAAAGATCATAATCTATCACTCCATTTTAAATTAAAGCATAACCAAGATCCATCGGGCCTTAAATTTTGGGGTGTGGATCATTTGAAACCTAAATGGAGAGGGTCTAATTTGGTCCGAGACCTCTCTAAGAGAGAGACCCAATGGATCTTCTTGGTAGACACACTATCACCAAGGGGGTTAAACGTTGATCTTGATATCAATTGCTTTATAAGTGACTATTGATGTCTACGATCAACGTCTTTCTCATTGGATCACTCCTAGGTATGCTATTAGGATTTTGGGGTATTTTTGTTTTGTCATGCGACTTCTGTCCTATTATGTGATTTTGGCTTTGAGTTTGGCCTGTCTTTACGTTGTGTGTTACTCTGGTATAAAGTTTCGGTTGCTATTATTATGTTGAGTACTGATTTTAATGGATCTTGATATTAACCGCCTTACAAGCGATTATCAATATCTGTGATAGGGGCTTTTTTGATTTATGATTATTCCTGGTGTCTCCTTGGAGACTCTGGGACCTTCTCTCCTGCCATGCGACTCTAGCTATGCAACTGACCTGTATTGGTATATTTTGGTATTTTATATATTTTTTGCTCTGTTTAGATTTTTATGAATATGCTGAGTATTGTTACCTGTATTTCTATCTGTATTTTTATTTTCAGTGTTTTTTACTTTGTTTTGCTCCCCTTTTTTGGAGTTCGGTCTCTTCCAATTATGTCTCCCATTTGATAGTCACCTAGATTAGTATCTAGCTATAAGCCTTGAATCTACTAAGGTGACTTTTTTGAGCAGTGAGAATTTAATGACCGTAAGTGTCTTTTTCTTATTGTTCTGTGGTACTCCTTATTTTTTAACCTTATTTATTCGCATTTTGTAACTATAAATATTTTTATGTGATTTATTATATATATTTATAAAAAATGTAGAGCATCGATGTTTGTGCTCAATATTGATTTATCTAGGTAAGCTAGCTTAATGGTCAAACGTGATAGGCTTGAATTCAGCTTACAGCTAGTCTTACAGACAGTGTTTATGGCTGTATACTGATGTGTTTTAGAGATTTGCATGCCTATAGAAGTGTCCGTGCGAGCGTGGGTATGTAAATCCTGTTGTGGTATTTTTGAAGCTCGTTTTTAATATTTTTAATGATTGAACAAACTGTGCAGAACTTTTTTGACCCTCTCCCCCTCCTGTAAGCAGCCGTAAGTATTGACAGTGACTGGCGACGTGCACCCGCCGCTCTCTATGTCGTACTGTGATTGGCTGGATGGGGTGGATGGGGGTATTTAAGCTTAAGAGACAGTCGCGTAGCCACGCCCTCTGTCGAAGTCAGGGTATGACGAAACGCGTCAGGGCGTGGCTTACGCGACGTAGGAAGTGACGTGTGCGCTCCACCTGAGCCTACTGCACAACTAGGAAGTGAATCGCGGTTCCTATCTGGCGGCGCTGACGGTTCATGGTGAAGTAAAACACGCTCCTACTACCTGCTTCTATGATTGCCTATTGATTTTATGATTTGATGTACGTGTATATATTGAAGGGGAGTTTTTTATGTGGTGGAAGGGGTTTAATCAATAAACAGGATTACGCTATTATGCTTCTCTTCTTGTTTTTGATGCATTATGAGCCCTGAACATCCCTGATCCCTTATGAGTGATGTCAACTCCAGTTTGCTGATTTGGATCATTCTGAATGTTTTATTATTTTCCAACTCTGGTGAGTTTAACCCCCTAGGGGGAGTGTGTCTACACTGGGTGGAATCCTGAGTGATCGGTGGAAGGTGCACGTTAAGAATTCTTTTTATTATCAACTGATGACCTGGTTGAAGTACACCCTGAACTCTGCATCACTTATTTCTTCAAGGGACTTTTTCTTTAAGGATGTTCCTATAATGGATTTCCTTATGCATGTGTAGTTGGCCACGTGTCTATTGGATGATAGTCCAACATTAGCGCCATTTGAATTATACGTTTGGCTTATGCTGGATTGTCCATGGGTGAGGAAGCCGTGCTGTTACTCCTTTCTCCACCATATGCTGATGACATCTGATAAGACGCACTCCTCTGAATCGTTGGTCATTTAAGCCTTTCTGACTTGTTTGGCGTATGCCACTTCAGGTCATTAAGATCCGGTAAGCCTTTTCAATTCCTGGTGATGGCCCCGGCACTGATGTAAAATCTTTGCACACTTGTGGTTCTCCTACTGTCTACCCATTTGCCAGATTTGGTGAAACCATCCATTTGTGAACTTGGGAGATTTTTTTCCATCACTGATCATATACTACCCCCATAGACCTTTTTTCACAATTTTTTCACAACTTTGCACATGTTCAATATGGACTGTTATGCTTTATGAGTTTTGATTTTATTTTATTTTTTATGTTCGAGGTGTTTGGTTCATGGAACCGTCACGGGTTTCTCAGTACTAGTCACTGGTACACTTGTTAACAAAGTACATTTATTATTTTTTAATTTCTCTTGTGATTAACACAGTATTTTCCATATTTATGGTCATATATGTTTTGTCAGCATTTCACCTTATATATGCACTTATGTATTGTGATACACATGGGTATGGATTATAGAGCTACACTTTTATTTTTTTGATGCCTTGAGTCTATAGGTGTGTTAGCTGCTATTCTACCTTCCTTTGGCTTAGCGCAGTGCTGTACTTATTTCCCATTAAAGTTATAATTAGGAATTATTAAAATCATATTTAATTCAGGCACACATGTACCAAAAGTCATCGTAAACCGGACGACTTTTGGTGTTTGTGTACTCTT
Organism: Aquarana catesbeiana; assembly: GCF_042186555.1. NCBI lineage: Eukaryota > Metazoa > Chordata > Amphibia > Anura > Ranidae > Aquarana > Aquarana catesbeiana. The sequence goes on along the minus strand of NC_133329.1, from coordinate 72,227,676 downwards.
CTCTGTTTAGCAGAAGTTGGTCTAATGTATGACTTCTGTCGAACAGTAATGTTGGAAAACCAGTGCCAATGGCTGCAATTGCTGATCAGTGTACTCTGGTAGGGGGAAGTGGAGTCTCCCTGTAAGAATACAAAAATACAAAAGCACAGCGAGAGAGATCCCCACATCAACATCACTTCTGGTTGAGCGAAAAAAACCTGCGTGTATCCAGCTTTAGGCATACAAAGACCCGTTTAACTATCTATATTACATAAGAATAAGACCAGTTTTCCTTTTCGGAAAGATCTTTGTGTTACGTTTTTATGACAGTGAGATTAGTTGCTAGACCTAACTTGAGACACTGTTTTGTAGGTGTAGCACCCTGGAGTTTAGGCAGGGATGCTCCTCACAAATTTACTTGTCAGGAGTATTTACCCTGGCCGGGCACTTGGTGGCACTAGATATGAGAAGGACAATCCAAGGTCAGGTTATGGGTATATGGGATATCGCAGCCAATGGGCAGGGGTTTTCTTGAATCCCTTGGCCTGCTGGGAGAGCTTATATATTTGGGTGGAGCCAGGGGATCTGTGTAATGTGCCACCTAGATGGCTATCTGGGTGGGTGTGTGTCATGTGCCCTGGGATGCTAGGCCAGAGATTGGGCCTATCCTGGGGGTGTCTGGCTGATAGGCTGTGTGAGGGCCTATTCAGAAGCAAGAGAGCAATGCAGGGTTGGGATTGCAGCTTGCAGTCCAACCAGAAGTGACAGTTCTGACAGTCGGAGAACCTGTCATGGTCTGAGGTAAAAGGGAAGCTGTCGCCACTAAGGGACCAACCACCTTATTACCAGGGACCACACTGAGTAATTGAAGCAAGTACCAGAGCAGGTGATCAAGTCAGGGACCCAGCCAGCGGAGGTGATGCTTGTAGAGCAGCCTTGCGGAAAAGATCAGCCGGGTCTTTTGACACTTCCCGCCAGCACTGTGAGGGTTAATACAGACTCCAAAATGGACTCTATTACAGTTTTGGCGCGTTGCAGCAAGAAGAAGGTGGAGAACATTTGCACCAATCTGTTAGCAGGGGGAGGAGCCCCCGCTCTGCAGAGGAGGATAAGGAAGTGTTGCCACGTGCGTCTGATTTTGGGTTAGTGAAGGAAATGGCGCGGTTTGTGAGTGAGATGGCGGATTGGAGAAAGTACGCTTCCAGTGGCTGTTTTAGCTTCGATGGTGGGAAACCAGTTCTAACTGACACCGGAGTGAGGTATGCAACAAAGGGGTAAGATTGCCCTATATACCGCTGGAGGCTATGAGGCTCTAGGACTGATTTGTGAACGATGTTCTGGCCTGACCACACAGTTAAGGCCTTGGATCGTCTGTGGAAGTTGTGGGGTTGTTTGAAGTTATCGCTCCAACCAAACCTCCTCGGATACTACAGGTTGATTGGGACAAGAATGTCACTATCCCAGCTGAGAGTGATATCCAGGTCCCACTGGCCATCATGATGCTAACCTTGCATCAGTGACCACCTCAGGACCCAGCGCCCCAGTCGCTCCTAGAAGCCGAGGTCAGGCCCAGATGCTCGTCTGAGCTACCCGAGAGGAAAATACCGGGGTCGGGTAAGCAAGTGAGAAGTGAGAGTGGTGTGCCCGTGGGGGAGGTGATGCCTGTGGCCGTTAAAGGGAATGAGAAAGTTGTGCCGGTCAAAGCGAGTGCCAAGCGCAACTATATCCCCGGCTGAAGAGTGCTCTACTATGACTGATTCAGACATTCCATCTGACGGTCTATCTGAACTCTTTTCCGATGCATTGTCTTGCACCAGGAAGTGGAGTGATAGCGATGAGGAACAAATGAGTGATGGGCAAGAGAGTGAAGTTCCCCCGGCTGTTGCTACTAATGTGGAGTTCAAGCTGTCTGCCAATGCAGCCCCGCTGATTAGCATCTCTAGATCTTTTGAAGAAGATTGTTTAACTCATTGAGTTCCCAAAGTCTGCCCTATCATGCCCATGCCTAGCATCAACATTGATCCCAATCCGGATGTGGTCGCTGGGTGCCCAGTTCAGCGTGCACCAGACAGGGATCCTAAAACCCTGCCTAGGGTGTCTAAAATACAGCCAATCATCATAAAGAAAGTAGCGGCAGGATACGGGTACTTGTATCCATATATACCAGCTCATCTGGAAGACAAGATCTTTGACAAAGAGGTCCAGTGTGATATTGAGACATCGACACAATTCTAATCTTTTTGGCTCTATACACCACCACAATGGATTTGAAATGAAACAAACAAGTAGTGCTTTAACTGCTGACTTTTAGCTTTAATTTGAGGGTATTTACATCCAAATCAGATAAACGGTGTAGGAATTACAACAGTTTGTATATTGGCCTCCCACTTTTTAAGGGACCAAAGGTAATGGGACAATTGGCTGCTCAGCTGTTCCATGGCCAGGTGTGTGTTATTCCCTCATTATCCCATTTAAAAGGAGCAGATAAAAGGCCCAGAGTTAATTTCAAGTGTGCTATTTGCATTTGGAATCTGTTGCTATCAACTCTCAATATGAGATCCAAAGAGCTGTCACTATCAGTGAAGCAAGCCATCATTAGGCTGAAAAAACAAAACAAACCCATCAGAAAGATAGCAAAAACATTAGGTGTGTCCAAATCAACTGTTTGGAACATCCTTAAAAAGAAAGAACGCACCTGTGAGCTCAGTAACACCAAAAGACCCGGAAGACCACGGAAAACAACTGTGGTGGATGACAAAAGAATTCTTTCCCTGGTGAAGAAAACACCCTTCACAACAGTTGGCCAGATCAAAAACACTCTCCAGGAGGTAGGTGTATGTGTGTTAAAGTCAACAATCAAGAGAAGACTTCACCAGAGTGAATACAGAGGGTTCACCACAAGATGTAAACCATTGGTGAGCCTCAAAAACAGGAAGGCCAGATTAGAGTTTGCCAAACAACATCTAAAAAAAGCCTTCACAGTTCTGGAACACAGGTGGGAGGTGCTTCGTGTTCGGAGTATGCAAGCATACTGATGAAGAGCATAGCCTGATGAAGGAGCACGCATACTCCGAACGCGAAGCACCGCCCGCCTCACCCTCGAAGTGAAGACGCAGGTAAGCACGGCTCTCCACGGAGGATCCATGACCGACATCCTGGCCGCCCGGAGGCTCTGAAGACCCTCGGCACCACCGGAACAGCTACAATGACCCAGGTCACAGGACTCACATTCCAGGAACCATCCCACTGGCCCGTGACACCAACATCCCGAGAGAGCATGCGGATGAAACTACTTTACATGCTGGTTTTTAGCAACTCAAATGTGAGTGTTTGTATCTATTGTAATAAATATTTTTAACATACATGCTGCACTCAGAGGGCGCCGTCCTTCTTTCTTTTTTATTGATACAGAAGGATGTCAGCTATCTTTGGTCTTAAAAGTTCTCATTAGACTGGAGGAGGCCGGAGACCTTGCTACATAGGATTAACAGAATAAATCCCATGCTCTGAGAAATTTGTTTAGGCATTTTTTATTTGCATGCATATTTTGTTAAAATACTATTATTTGATTAACCATTATTTTATTTTTTTGTGCAATGTACAGTATATAGTTGGGTGACCATGGGTTCATCAACTTCATAGGTATACGGCTTACAGACAAGAACAAGAAAATTTGGGGTATAATGAGGCCACTTTCATTAAAATGTTCAAAAAGCAGCATTTAGGGGCAAGTAGAATATTTCAACAGAAACTAGTAAAAACAGGACATCTCCAGGTCATATGCTTGGATTCAGTCTGTGGGTGCTGATACCTTATTCTATACTAGCCACTCTAACTTTCTCACCTAGTTGCATTGGAGTGCGAAAGTTTTGAAGAATAATGTAAAGTTGGAGAAGTTTGTTGTACATAGCCCAAGGAAAAAACTATGTATGAGGCACAGATTTAATTCTCATTTGACAGACATTAGAAGTTGCAATGTCTTTCTCCAAAAAATCTTAATTCTACCAAAAGGTGTTACACCTAACTTTGTTTAGATAAAATATGAGTACAGTTTTAAAGTAGGACCTCAAGGACCTTGAGATATACAGTAAGTATTCTTATCGCATATTTATTAGAAATCCATGCAGCTGCTTTGCCCTTGTGCAGTACTGAAACTAGCCAGCTCCAGAGAGACCCAGGTAAACAAATCTGAGGGTGCAGCAGGTCTGCCAAAATGCAAGATTCTAATGTTAATGCTAATCTGTATTTTTAATCACAATGGGCTCCATTCACAGAACCAGATTGCATGCGGTATTTAGATGTTTTCCCAAATCACTACTGCTTTATGCGGTGTTTATCACATAAAGCAAAAATGCTTGATAAATACCACATAAAACAGGAGTGAAAGTAAATTCACAAAAAAAAAAAAAAAATGCATGTGGTAAATAGGTAGTGATCCCCGGCATGCGTTATTTATGGAACGACAGCCGCCGGTGATCTGTCAGATTAGGTGTCCATCAGAGTTGGTAACAGGAGTGATGTTTCGTCACCACCATCTTGCTACACCCCGCACTCCTACACAGTAAGGATACAGTGAGAAGGCGGCAACCGGACATCTTGTTACACCCACTGCCGTCTTGCATTTTACACTTATTTTTACAGTTAAAATGTGTAGTGTAAAAAAGTTATTAGACAGTTTTTGACAAGTCCTTTATTAAAAAAAAAAAAAATGGCCCCCCAGGGTGTAGATCCATCATCAATCATGATGCCCACCGCTGATCCGAAAATAAATAAAATTAGGTCCGCTCTTGCCGAAGGCTTCCACAATCTGACAGCTCCGCTGTCTGACAGTTCTTAAATAGCTAATGGGCCGGGGCCACCTGGTGACATCACCGGGTGACTCCGCCCCTTGTAATGCCAGGGGCATGCTAGGTCAATGACCCCATGCCGTTTTTGTCTTAACTTTTCTTGTTGGAATTTTTTTTTTTATATTCAGCTGTCAGCAAGGAACCCCACTGACAACTGATGACTCATCGGTTCTTAAGGACGCGGCGGCCGCCCACTCCTTACTAACCAGCTAGTGACAGCCTGTGGTAAGGAGGCCAGTTACCACTGGTGATAAATTAACGCAGGCTTGCTCTTCTATACCACATGACTTCATAAAATAACTCATGCAGTATTTTAGTAGTGTTTTTTAACCACTTGAAGTCCGGGCCATAGCCGAATGACGGCCACAGCGCGGACCTCAATTTATGGGAGGCCATCATGGGACGTCCTTCCCTGTGCACGTGCACCGCACCCTGACAAAAAGCCAATCACCGGCTTATGTTAAAGGGACATCGGTCCCGAAGAGGAAGGAGGCACATATGCCTCATCTGTGCCTGCCAGTGCCACCTGCCATTGCCACTGGCCAGTGCCCGAAGTGCCCAGCAGTGCCACCTATCAATGCCCACAAGTGCCACCTATCAATGCCCACAAGTGCCACCTATCAATGCCCACCAGTGGTGCCAATCAGTGCCACCTAGCAGTGCTGCCATCAGTGTAAGCAATCAGTGCCCATCACTGCCACCCATCAGTGCCCATCACTGCCACCTATCGGTGCCCATCAGTCCCACCTCAGCAGCGTACATCAATGAAGGAGAAAAATTACCTGTTTGCAAAATTTTATAACAAAATATTTAAAAAAAATATAATTTTTTTTTTAAATTCAGTCTTTTTCAATTTTTTTAATAAAAACTAAAAACCGCAGAGGTGATCAAATACCACCAAAAGAGAGCTCTATTTGTGGGAAAAAAAGATAAAAATTTCATTTAAGTACAGTGTTGTATGACCGCGTAATTGTCATTCAAAGTGCGACAGCGCTAAAAGCTGAAAATTGGTCTGGACAGGAGGGGGGGTTTAAGTGCCCAGTAAGCAAGTGGTTAATGAAAGCCAAAAAACTTTTTGAAAAATGCTATGCAGTATCTTACCACTTACTTGAATGAGGTAAGATACCGCTTTGTGAATGGAGCCCAGTGTGTACTGGGAAAGGTAAAGGGGTTTTGTACAATTTTGTAAAATAATTTCAGTTCTACTTTAACAACCAGCTACAGCAGTCTCTGCTGGGATAAGGTCATTTTGCACCAGAGACAAAAACATTAACGTGCACCATGCCTCCTTTCACCAGAATTGATGCAGATCATGTTGTATGTCTGCATGTATAGTCTCCGTCCGCCAGCACTTGGATTGTCACCATTAGGTCAATAGAATACTAAACAGGAAGAGGGGGTGTTGTCGTGTGATTAAGGCATAACATGCATTGTAAAACAGCAAGGATTTTAACATGACAATAAATAAATTTGTCCTTCATTTGGGAACTAATCTAGCTTTTAACTCATCAAAAGTGAAAATTTTATCTACTATTTGTAAACATGTTTCTGGTTCAAGGCAAAGAGACTGTATATACAAATGTTCATTTTTTGAAATATGGCGCAAGAAAATTGAACAAACAGTAAAACTCACCGTTTACCCTGGCAGGTCCTGTGCTTCGTTCTATTGGGTGTTCCAGGCTGGGATGTTCCACTCTGCAGATAAATTCCAGATCCTCCTTGTCTGATATCGGTGTGAAGGATAAGGAAGGGGAGCACTGATAGGAGTTATCAGCCATTCTCTCATGTCTTATATCAGGTATATGGTAATTGTGTCTGTTCTGTGTACAGTCCGTCACAGCATCTCCCTTCTTCTCTATCCAAGTCACTCTTAGATTTTTCGAGAAGTAACCAGAGATTGTACATCTAACTGTGGTCTTCTGGTTTAACTGCAGAATGAGTGGAGTTATTCCTATAATTTTTGGCCACCATGGGAAATCTATACAATATGGAGATGAAATTGTTAGTATCAAGCACATACACAGAGGTTAGGTTATACACATACTGTATGAGTGTATTTGAGTAGTGTAGTTGTGTCTGTGTTGAATATAATTTGTTTTACGCATAGTAAAGTGTATGACAAAATAAATAAAAACAAAAAAACAAAAACATATGCAGTACATATGTGCAATACGTGCTATACAGGCCTGGTGCAAGGATTTTTGACACCAGGCCTGCGGCTCCATGACACGATCGCCGAGAGACCGGCGGACATAGAGTCCGCGGGTCCCGCTGGCACGGACACGCTGTACGCAGCGAGCACGCAAGTGCCCGCTAGCCCCACCATTTAAAGGGGTACGCCCATTTGCCCACCACTGCCATTATGCCGACGTATATCGGCGTGCAGCGGTCGGCAAGTGGTTAAGAGCTATGGGCGGAAGCGGCGTTTTGACGTCGCTTCCGCCCTGCAATGGGTTGGGGGCCATCTTCCCATCACTCATCTCCATACCACTTAGGAGACAGGATGCGATCGCCTCCACCGCTGCCGGCGACTCCGGTAAGTGGCGGAGGGCAGCGGAGCACGGCTCAGTTTAGACCGATATGTATTCTTCTACATATTTTTGGTAACAAAAATTTGCAATAAGCGTATATTGATTGGTTTGCATGTTTGCGCAAAAGTTATAGCGTCTACAAAATAGGGAATGGATTTATGGAATTTTTATTATCATTTTTTTTTTTACTAGTAATAGTGGCAATCTGCAATTTTTATCGGGACTGCGATATTGCGGCGGACAAATTGGACACTTTTGACACATTTTTGGGACCATAGACAATTATACAGCAATGTATAAATGTCACTAGCAGTGAAGGGGTTAACACTAGGGGGCAATCAAGGTGTTAACTGTGTTCCCTGTGTGTGTTCTAACTGTGGAGGGGTGGAACTGACTAGGAGAGGAGAGAGATCGGTGTTTATACTTAGTATGAACACACGATCTCTCTCCACTCCCCTGAGAGAACCGGGATTTGTGTGTTTACACACACAGATCCCGGTTCTCGCTCTGTCAGGAGAGATTGTGGGTGCCCAGCAGCTATCGCACCTGCCGGCATGGCTGGACTTTCCATTGGGCTTGACGGGGCTCAATAGGGGGGCCCGCCGGCCCCGCCCGTTCTGAAAGCCGCCGAGAGCCGCCTCTGTATGGTTTGAAACAGGAAAATCTGGATGCCGTACACCGGATAAAGTTGAAAAAATCTTCTTTATTGTATAACTTGGATCATCAAAAAATACAGGACAATCAGGCAGATAGTACAGACACAGCTGATGCGTTTCACACTCAAATTTGAGCGCTTACTCGGCGGCGCCATTTTTAAACTGAAAGGCTGTAATGACAAGGCAGCAATGACACTGGATCAAGACTACACTGACAAGTCTGCAAATGACACTGGGGCAAGGCTACACTGACACTGACAAGGCTGCAACGACACTGACAAGGCTGCAATGACACTGACAAGGCTGCAATGACACTGACAAGGCTGCAATGACACTGACAAGGCTGCAATGACACTGACAAGGCTGCAGATGGACACTGATAAGGCTGCATTGATGGGCATTTAACTGTAAGTTTTTTTCCTTAAACTTCCCTCCTAAAAGTTTTTTTCCTTAAAATTCCCTCCTAAACTTGGGGTGCGTGTTATACGCAGGCGTGTGTTATACGCTGATAAATATGGTAATTATCATTTTTTCCATTTTTATTGCTTTTATTAATTGTGGACCCAGGACAAATACCAGTACAGTATCCCCCACTTATACGCTTATATATGATCTACTTTTGTGAGTAGCCATTTGGCTGTTTTGTCTTGTCCAATTAAACAGAAATTCTTTAATACTGCACTGAGTCTGGCGCACCTTGTCCTTTTCTATTTCTGTTTTATAGAGCTGTGCATATGTATAGAAGGTAGGGCCTGAAAGTGATTCTAGCCCAGGGGCCCCCACCACCCTAAGTCCTGCCCTGCCTGTCAGGCATTCGCATCGGCTCCGAGCACCTCCTACAGAGTCTTAAAGGGCTGACGTACAGCTACGACAGGGGAGCTGTCGTAGCGGTTAAAGTGGTTGTAAAGTCAGAAGGCTTTTTTATCTTAATGCATTCTATCTATTAAGATAAAAAACCTTCTGTGTGCAGCACCTCCCCCCAGCCCCCCTAATACTTACCTGAGCCTATCTTGATCCAGCAATGTTGCAGGAGTATCTCGGCTTCCCAGGACTCTCCTTCCTCATTGGCTGAGACGGCAGCGCAGCGTCATTGGCTCCAGCTGCTGTCAATCAAAGTTAGTGAGCCAATGAGGAGAGGGAGGGTGGGTGGACCACAGCTGTCGGAATGAACACAGAGCAGCAGCTCGCCTCAGGTGCCCCCATAGCAAGCTGCTTGCTGTTGGGGCACTCAGCAGGGGGGAGGGGCCAGGACCAATAGGGAGGGACACGAGAAGAGGAGGATCGGAGCTTCTCTGTGCAAAACCATTACACAGAGCAGGTAATTATAACATGTTTGTTATTTTTCAAGAAAAAGAGCCTTTGCATCACTTTAATATTGTTTTAGTGGAAAGCTTTTTGTTTCCTTTGTGTCCACCTCTCCCTAACTTTTCTGGTTATTTGCACTCAACAACAAAATGTTGTTGTGACTGTTTACACACTGGAATTACACATTGACCACTGCATGTAGAGCTCAGTCAACATATACCAGTCCTCCAGTAAAAAATGCCTAAAACAGGAATGTCTGTGTTGCTCATAACAGTCTTGCATTCTGATAGTTCAGCGCACCACCGAGAACATTTCAGTCCCTTATAACCCGTACACACGATCGGACTTTCCACCAACAAAACCGGGGATTTTTGTTCGAAGGTTGTTGGCTCAAACTTGTCTTGCATACACACAGTCACACAAATGTTGGCCAACAATTACGCATGTGATAACGCGGTGACGTACAAGACGTACGACGAGCAGAGAAAAAGGAGGTTCAATAGCCAGTGCGGCTCCTTCTGCTTGATTCCGAGCATGCGTGAACTTTTGTGCGACGGACTTGTGTACACACGATCAGACTTTCCGACAACAAAGTTTTTTCTGACAACAGAGTTTCAAACATTTGTTGGCGGAAAGTCCGACAGCAAATGTTGAATGGAGCATACACATGGTCGGACTTTCCGACGACAAGCTCACATCCAACATTTCCCGTCAGAAAGTCCGACCGTGTGTACGCGGTATTAGATTAAGAAGAATCAGCACGTTTGTGATAATTTTCTTTCCTCACCTGAATCTTGTACAGATAATTCTCTGTAGTCCTCACTCTCCATGGATGGATGGTCCCATGTCACTCTGACTCTGAATTGTGGGTTCTCAAAGAGATTTGCAGGGATTGTACACTGACTGGTGACAGAATATGTACCATCTGGATTCTCACTGATTGCGTCTGATGCCTGCTTCTCCTGAGTTTGTCCATATGTCCAAATCATCCTTAAATCTTTTGGGTAAAATCTGAGAAGGCTGAAAGATGTCACCATATCTCCTGAGTCATTAATGAGGAGTTGTATGGGCTGCTGGACATCAGGCCTGGCTGTAAAAGAGAAACACAAAATAAGCAAATAATACAATATATGCTAGATGTTCTCAAAACAAAGAAATGCTTTTCATACAAACCTGTCCATTTTTGTTTCTACAAGCCATACTGCCTTTTTAGTGGCTAGACTCTTCAAATGGACATGGTGGGGGAGATTTAATAACACTGGTGCACACAGAATCAGCTTTTACATTTTATTGTCAAACAGAGGCGTAACTAGAACCTTCAGGGCCCTGGTGCAAGAAAGAATGAAGGGCCCTCCTGACCTCTGGTACTGGGGCCCTTCCCACCAATCCCAGGGCCCTTTAATCCCATTGCGGGGCCCTTTACTACGGTCCTGCAAATTGACTCTTTTACATGACCTACAGCAGGCCCCCTTCCTGCAGTCTTAGGTAAGGTTGCCACCTTTTTCCATTTTTTTTTGTAGTATACGATATGCATATATTTTGTGATTAAATAACATTTCTAATCAAATGGATTTAATGAAAAGTGTCCCCTATAGCAAAGGGTAGAAATAGCATAGCTCCCAACTGTCCCTGATTTGGAGGGACTGTCCCTGATTTGAAGCAATGTCCCTCTGTCCCTCTTTCTTCCTCATCTGTGCCTCATTTTGGTCTGATCTATATAGTTGTGTATAAAAAAGTACTTTTTATCTTTCAAAAAGTGTTTCCCAGTGCTAAACCTTTCATCCAATTTCTAAATTGCTGCCTTTCTACATTTTAAAAGCCAATACTGTTCTGCCTGTGTGCCAAGGACTTTAACCCCTGCAGTATCAATCTCTGCTCTGCCCGTGTGCCAAGGACTTTAACCCCTGCTGTGCCATACACTGCCCTGTGGACTATCAACCCTTTGCTGTCCCATACTGCTGTCCTGAGGCACACTTTTCATTGCTGTGCCTTCTGCTTGCCCTGTGACTACCTCCCCTTTGCTGTCCCATATTGTAGTCCTGAGGATCAGTCTTCATGGCTGTGTCTATTGTTTGTTCTGTGGACTAGTTTTTCTACTGTCTGTACTCCGAGGCTCCCCAATAAACGCCCGTGGTCCGGTTTTGTGTTATCTGCCCCATGTGCTCTCTCTCTCTCTCTGCACTCCTATCTCGCACATCCACCTTATCCACAGAGTTCCCCTTTACATCTGAACTTGCAGAGTTTCCCTTTTCATCTGAATCCACAGAGTTCCCCTTTACATCTGAATCCACAGAGTTCACCTTTACATCTGAATCCACAGAGTTCACCTTTACATCTGAATCCACGGAATTCCCCTTTTCATCTGAATCCACGGAGTTCCCCTTTTCATCTGAATCCACAGAGTTCCCCTTTTCATCTGAATCCACAGAGTTGCCCTTTTCATTTGAATCCACAGAGTTCCCCTTTTCCTCTGAATCCACGGAGTTCCCCTTTTCATCTGAATCCACAGAGTTCACCTTTACATCTGAATCCACAGAGTTCACCTTTACATCTGAATCCACGGAGTTCCCCTTTTCATCTGAATCCATGGAATTCCCCTTTTCATCTGAATCCATGGAATTCCCCTTTTCATCTGAATCCACGGAGTTCCCCTTTTCATCTGAATCCACAGAGTTGCCCTTTTCATCTGAATCCACGGAATTCCCCTTTTCCTCTGAATCCACGGAGTTCCCTTTTTCATCTGAATCCACAGAGTTCCCCTTTTCATCTGAATCCACGGAGTTCCCCTTTTCATCTGAATCCACGGAGTTCCCCTTTTCATCTGAATCCACGGAGTTCCCCTTTTTATCTGAATCCACAGAGTTGCCCTTTTCATCTGAATCCACAGAGTTCCCCTTTTCATCTGAACTGGCAGAGTTCCCCTTTTCATCTGAATCGGCAGACTTCCCCTTTACATCTGAATCCGCAGAGTTCCCCTTTACATCTGAATCAGCAGAGTTCCCCTTACATAGTTACATAGTTGGTAAGGTTGAATAAAGACACCAGTCCATCCATTTCATCCTGTGTAAGTGTGCGTATTCATAATCATTTCCCATATCCCTGTTTTCGCTAAGATATCCATCCAAGAGTTTATTAAAATTATCAATTCTTATTGCTGACACCACAAATTGTGTAAGTGAATTCCACATCCTTACTGTGCTAACAGTGACAAACCCCCTTAATCTGCACTTGCAGTGTTCCCCTTAATTTGATCTCACAGAGTTCCCCTTTACATATGGAGACTGAAGTCTACTCTGCAGACTATGATGTAAGGAAAAACTCTAAAGACTCTGATGTAAGGAGGGGACTTTGATGCAAGGGGGAACACTGCAGATTCTGTTGTAAAAGGTAACTCTGATATAAGGGTGTCTCTGGTAACCGGAGCGCCCACTTACATCATAGTTCCCAGCATTCCCTTTTAATCTGGGTTTCCATAGCCCCCCCTTACATCAGAGTTCCCCTTTAGATATGGAGACTGAAGTCTACTCTGCAGACTATGATGTAAGGAAGAACTCTGGGGATTCTGATGTAAGGAAAAACTCTAAAGACTCTGATGTAAGGAGGGGACTTTGATGCAAGGGGGAACACTGCAGATTCTGTTGTAAAAGGTAACTCTGATATAAGGGTGTCTCTGGTAACCGGAGCCCCCACTTACATCATAGTTCCCAGCATTCCCTTTTAATCAGGGTTTCCATAGCCCCGCTTACATCAGAGTTCCCCTTTACACCAAATTTCACAGCATTCTCCCTTACATCAGAGCCTCCCCCTTAATCAGAGTTCCCAGAGCCCCGCTTAAATCAGAGTCTTTATAATTTCACTGTAAGTGGGATCTCTGTGGACTGTAATGTAAAAGGGAACTCTGAGGTAAGGGGTGCTCTGGGAACCCTGATTTAAGGAGGGGCTCTGATGTAAGGGGGAACTCTGTGGACTCTGGTGTAAAAGAGCACTCTGATGCAAGGGGGGCTCTGCTCACCAAAGCACCCACTTACATCAGAGTCCACTGAGCACCCCTTACATCTGAGTCTCCCTAAATTACTGTAGAGACAGGAGAAAGAAGGGAGGGGAGGGGACACTTCAGTCACCATGGAAGGTGAGCTCACTCATCCCCAGAAAGGAAGTTCAGCCAGTCTGCACCCTGCATAGTTCCTCCACCATGTACAGTAGTTGCCGGCTGCTGGGCTTTTCCGCCCACTCATTACCTTTCCCTGTACATTGCTACTAGGGATTGGAATTTGGAGGATAGGGGCGGGAGGAGAAGGAGCAGGTCAAGCGGGGGGGGGGGGGGGCAGCTTTCAGTGCTGGGTCTGGGCAGTGTGAGAGAGAATGTAGACACTCTCTGCTTATAACTGCAACCAGCAACCCCACCATGGAGCCATAGTCCAGGCTCTTGGGAGCCCGCCCACAGTGGCGGAACTCCAGAGCCTTGGCACAAGCGCAAACCTTCCGCAAACCTTCCAACACTGTTGTCTAAGCTTAGAGCGGATTTCCACCCAAAAATGGAAACTTCAGCTTTAAGTGAGGGTGACCACCCTGACATCTGACATGCCACATTTGGCATGTCATTTTTTTTTTGGGGGGGGGGGGAAGCAGATACCCTCTTCTTAGAGGCATCCAGCTCCTACATCCTCACGGGGCTCCGCGGCACCGGAAGGAAGTCCACCTCTCCCCCCCTCCTTCCCTGCAATCTTCTGGGATGCATCACAGGTCCCAGAAGATAGCCTTGGCCAATCACAGCGCGCAGCGCGGCTCAAGCATGCGCAGTGCATGCCCGGATGTGAAGCCACAGCCTGGCGCCCACAGTAGTCGCAGGGAGGAGGGGGAGAGGAGCGGGGGTTCGCACTGATGGGCACTGATAAGCTGCACTGGTGAGACCACACAGATAAGCTGCGCTGGTGAGCCCTCACTGCTAGGCACTGATAAACTGCACTGATAAGCACTGATAAGCTGCGCTGGTGAGCCCACACTGCTGGGCACTGATAAACTGCACTGATGAGCACTGATAAGCTGCACTGTTGAGCACTGGTGAGACCGCACTGATGGGCACTGATAAGCTGCACTGGTGAGACAGCACTGATAAGCTGCTCTGATGGGCACTGATAAGCTGCAGCGATGAGTCTGCACTGATGATCACTGATAAGGCTGCACTGATAGGCATAGATAAGCTGTACTGGTGAGCACTGGTGAGACCACACTGATGGACACTGATAAGCTGCACTGGTGAGACCGCACTAATAAGCTGCACTGATGGGAACTGATAAGCTGCACTGATGGGCACTGATAAGCTGCACTGATGAGGCTATACTGATAAGCTTCACTGATGGGCACTGATAAGCTGCACTGATAAGGCTGTACTGATAAGCTTCACTGATGGGCACTGATAAGCTGCACTGGTGGGCACTAATGAGACCACACTGATGGGCACTGATAAGCTGCACTGAGGCAGCACTGATAAGCGGCACTGATGAGACCACACTGAGGTGCAGCTAGGGATGTGCTCATATACAGCATACAGGCACTGATTACTATTAGAAAGATCTCAAAGCTGTCTGTGTTGTGCTCAGCAGTGTGGCTGCAGAATGAGGGGTGTGATTTCGGTTGAAGTGGGCTTGTTTACATTTATTGTAGGCCTAGTGTACCTCCCACATTCAGTGCAATATGCAAAGCATGAAGGGAAATGTCATTTAATGACAGTGTAAAGAGATAGGACAGGATATGATGCAATCACTGTTCTAACACCTCCTCTCTAGCAGAATACATGATGCATTTTTTGAACTACAGAGCTGACTTCCTGAAAATTCATTTCAACATTTCTCATGATCGGTAAGGAATTTCACAAATGTAATAAATGTTTAGTGTTTTGTGTGGGGGGTGTACTAATGGGGGATATTTTTGCAGATCCCAGAGTTCTGCTTTAAATTTGTAAGGGACAGGTTGAATTTAACCACTGTCCAGGGCAATTTTTTAATTTTTCACACAAATATTAAAGCCATCTTTTTTTTCTAAAAAAATTACTTAGAACCGCCAAACAAGTTAATTTTTTTCTGAAAACAGAAACTGTAAAGAACACAATTTTTTACGTCACACATTATGCGTGCAGTTCCACATATGCGCAGGGGGGTTGGGGTACTTTTAACATTTTATATTTATTTTCATTAAAAAAATAATGTTTTACACTCACCTTTATTGCTATCACAAGTGGGCTAACAAGCCCCTTATGTGATAGCATTTTTAGCAGGTGACAGGTTCTCTTTAGACATCAGAGTTCTGTTATACCCCAATATCTCCCTCCCCTCCAAAGCAGCTAACTAAGCATACATCATGCTTGATTATGAACCATATATCCCCTGCTTAGCTGCTTCCCTGGCTGTAACATCCAGGAAATGACAGCTCTGAAACTGGAAGTGAAATCATTGCTTTCAGCTTCATTAGTCATAAAAGAGAAGGAGGAATGCATTCTCCTCTATCTCCTCTGTGTGAAGCTGTCCTGTCTGTTTACCATGGTCCCGGGCTTAATGGAGGAACAGGAAAGCCTGGGAAAAATCCTTAAAGTGGGAGTAAACTCCCATGCATGACTTTTACCCAGGGCTTTTTTTCTGCGGAAATGTGGGGGGAACACACCTCCAGCACCTCCAGCACTAAGTGTTTGAACTGGCAAGGGATGCTAGGGTGTGCTGGAGGGTCTATTGATACTGGGGGACTATTGTTGCTGGTAGGGTCTTTTGTTGCTGGGTTGAGTTTACTGTTGCTGGGGGTATATTGTTGTGTGGGTTCTATTGTTATTGGGGGATCTATTGTTGCTGGTTGCAGGGGATCCATTTTACTGCCTTTCTTGTTATCCTTAACAAATTCGATACCTTAACACCACAAAATGATACTTGGTTCTGTATTCTCTAAAAGAGGCAGTATTGGGCAGTAAGTAGGAGGTGGAACCAAGGGACAGTGCTCAGGGGTGGATAGGGGGCGGAGACAAAGCGGTGAGTACCTGCACCTTTTCACTGAGAAAAAAATCCCTGCCTTTACCTATAGGTACAGTAAATATCTCTTAAACATTCACAGTTTCAGAGGTATTTACTTTTTGATGCAGCCGGTGACATCAGCAGCGCATGTGCTCTGAAGGAACGGCGTACCGTGCCATTCCTTCAGAGTACGGTGCCGTGAACAGTGGTTCCCGCACGCATTTGCGTGGGACTGACGTCCTCGCAGCTCTGGCCACTCACACAGTCAGAGTCTGCAAACCTGGAAGGAAGACTGCTTGAAGATGGAAGCCCCTTCAGTGGTGACCGCACGCCGCTGCAGGGCTTTGTTCTAAGGTAAGTTTCACATAATGCAATAAATTATGGCATTGCCTTTTTAGGATTAAAAAAAAAAAAACATTGGTTTACTACCGCTTTAAGACAAAATATTTAGTACCTGCACATTAACCCTGCTTTCTTCCAAAGCACCCTGGGATTC
Source organism: Aquarana catesbeiana (assembly GCF_042186555.1). Classification (NCBI taxonomy): domain Eukaryota; kingdom Metazoa; phylum Chordata; class Amphibia; order Anura; family Ranidae; genus Aquarana; species Aquarana catesbeiana. The sequence goes on along the minus strand of NC_133329.1, from coordinate 72,210,867 downwards.
CCCAAAACAGGGCACTTTGTTTTGTACAGACCAACCAAGCTGCTGTATTTGTGGACTCTTGCCTCTTCTGATAGATTGGTCAGTGAGACCGCTGATCACAGGGATAGACAAATAGTAAGGCAAAGGAGGTGGCCGATGTTGTTTGCTAACACAGTCAACAGATAGTTAGGTTTCAGTAAAGGATTACCTTGAATACCCAGATGGAGGAAATAAAATACAGGCAGTCCCCGAGTTACGAACACGTTAAGGACTGTAGGTTTGTTGGTAAGTGAAATTTGTTCGTAAGTCGGAACCCTGCTTGTAAGTGTAACTTCTGCCTGTGCAGGGATGTGGGATGTTCCAGCGTCCGCCTGTGCAGGGATGTGGGATGTTCCGGCTTCCGCCTGTGCAGGGACGTGGGATGTTCCGGCTTCCGCCTGTGCAGGGATGTGGGATGTTCCGGCGTCCGCCTGTGCAGGGATGTGGTATGTTCCGGCGTCCGCCTGTGCAGGGATGTGGTATGTTCCGGCGTCCACCTGTGCAGGGATGTGGGATGTTCCGGCTTCCGCCTGTGCAGGGATGTGGGATGTTCCGGCGTCCGCCTGTGCAGGGATGTGGGATGTTCCGGCGTCCGCCTGTGCAGGGATGTGGGATGTTCCGGCTTCCGCCTGTGCAGGGATGTGGGATGTTCCGGCTTCCGCTTGTGCAGGGATGTGGGATGTTCCGGTGTCCGCCTGTGCCGGGATGTGGGATGTTCCGGCGTCCGCCTGTGCCGGGATGTGGGATGTTCCGGCTTCCGCCTGTGCAGGGATATGGGATGTTCCGGCGCCCGCCTGTGCAGGGATGTGGGATGTTCCGGTGTCCGCCTGTGCCGGGATGTGGGATGTTCCGGCGTCCGCCTGTGCAGAGATGTGGGATGTTCCGGCCTCTGCCTGTGCAGGGATGTGGGATGTTCCGGCGTCCGCCTGTGCAGGCATGTGGCATGTTCCGGTGTCCGCCTGTGCCGGGATGTGGGATGTTCCGGCGTCCGCCTGTGCAGAGATGTGGGATGTTCCGGCCTCCGCCTGTGCAAGGATGTGGGATGTTCCGGTGTCCGCCTGTGCAGGCATGTGGGATGTTCCGGCTTCCGCCTGTGCAGGGACGTGGGATGTTCTGGACGCTTCTGGGGCTCTTCTGGCCATGCAGTACATGAAGTACTGCAGTGTGGAATGTGGCAAGATAGCTGCTCGGAGGTATCCAGGACCAGCATGGAGCACAAGCAGCCGGCATTGAGGCCGTTCGTAAGTAGGAGTCGTTCGTAAGTCGGGCGTTCGTAAGTCGGGGACTGCCTGTACATTATTTAACAAGAATAATCTACACAATCCTTCAGCAGCTAATCCATAAAATACTAAGATACAGCTAAATGTACTCACCCAGCACATGTAAGGGTCCAGTTGTCCTCTCTATCGGTTCCGCCAGACTGGGATGGCTCACTCTGCAGATGACCTCTGACCCATGATCCTCTATTGATGGGGTGAACTCCAGAAGAGCTGTGTAGGTAAATGTTTTATCTGTCTGGAGCTGAGATCTGCTATTGGGAACTTTGTATTTGTCATTGTTAACTATATAATTTAATTCATCCTTTCCATTTTCTTTATTAAACCAATCCACAGTCAGCTTATCAGGATAAAAGTGTGACATTCTACATCGCAGCTGTGTTTGTTTGTCGAAAAACAATTTTGGCATTTGTATCATCTCCACATCCGGCCGTGCAAGAAAACCTAAAAAGAAGAAAAAAATAGAACCCAGCAGAGGAGTTATCACATACAGTTCAAAAGTATTAGTTCAGAAAAGTTATGTTGTGTAATAGTGCACTGCAGTACAAGTGATTGCTAACTAGGTGACTACACAAATCATTTGGCTGCTCCTTTAGGGGAGATAACAGCATCACATTTGTAAATAGCTCAAATATTAACAAAACCCCTCCTAGGTCAAGGTAGTGTTGACACCTTTTCTCCAGGTCAAACCCGAACACTTTAGCGATGCACAGGATTTTTTTCCTGTAGTATACACTATACCAGGGATATGCAATTAGCGGACCTCCAGCTGTTGTAGAACTACAAGTCCCATGAGGCATAGCAAGACTCTGACAGCCACAAGCATGACAGCCAGAGGCAGAGCATGATGGGACTTGTAGTGTTGCAACAGCTGGAGGTCCACTGATTGCATATCCCTGCACTATAGGATTGTAAAAGATCTGGGACACCTTTGGGTGCCCCAAGGAGAGTAGTAATGTGTCGCATACAGCGCGCCACCAGCGAAGAGTGGGCGTGGCCAAATTGTGTTAACAGTGGAAGGGGCATTGTTAAAGAAAACAAAAGCGTTCTTGTGTCCTTAAAATAATCTTACTTTGCTGTGCCACAAGTGTCCCACAGGCATGTATAAACCTCAGCACAATCATAAAAAAAAATAAAACTCTTCCATTACATATGATTTCGTGTACTTTGAAAATAATCAGAGAGCTAACATTTTATCTGAGCCGACCTTCGTTAAAATAGTCAGGCACTGCTTAGCAACCAGCTACTAATAAGACAATGAACACTTTGGCGAGAAGTATGTAATGTTCAGTATAGTGTATATAGTGCAATGTGGCATAGTATATAGCACAGCACAATGTACAGATGTGAATACTGTATGATGCAGCACAATGTGTGGATGTAAATACTGTATGATGTAGCACAATGTACAGACGTAAATAATGTATGATGCAGCACAATGTACAGATTTAAATACTGTATGATGCAGCACAATGTACAGACGTAAATAATGTATGATGCAGCACAATGTGTGGATGTAAATACTGTATGATCCAGCACAATGTACAGATTTAAATACTGTATGATGCAGCACAATGTGCGGATGTAAATATTGTGCATTACAGTACAATGCTTAGGTATGATGTAAAAAATCAGGTGTACAAAAATCCGCCCACTCATACACCCAAAAACGCTGCGCTGATGGAAAAAAAGTTGAATCTGAGCTGCTGCTTAAATAATAACAAGCATAAATTAAAAATTGATTCACCATAAACTCGCCCCAAGTGAACTCAAAATAGCAGCGCTAAAACAATCCCTAATCATAAAGTGTCATAAAGTGAAAAGTGATAAAAAATTCAATCAACTAAATGATATAATCATATATCATTTGCATGTCGCATAATTATTTTTGGTGGAATGGTCATTTTTTCTCTCAGCAGGTTGGCGTGGCTATGGGAGCTAGATACGCTCCCAGCCTCGCCAACCTGTTTATGGCTGAGTGGGAAGACAGATACATTTTCAGTAAACGACTGCCTCAACTCAGATTTTATCGAAGGTTCATAGACGACCTCCTATTGATGTGGGAGGGGTCTAGGAAATCTTTGGACGAATTTTTGAGTTACCTTAACACTAGGGGAATAACATCAAATTGGAGGCACAAGTAAGTGACATGAGTGTCAACTTCCTCGATGTAACTATTGAGAAAAGAGGTGACTCTCTAGGTACTTATGTATTTTTCAAACCGACTGATCGAAACCATCCGAAGCGGTCATCACCCGGCTTGGATAAAGAATATTCCAAAGGGCCAAATGCTAAGAATCCGTCGGAATTGTTCAGAACAGGAAAAATACTATACACAGGCCAATATATTAAAGGAGAGATTCATGCAAAAGGGATACTCTGAAGGATCCCTAGATAGTGTTATAGAACAGGTGGCCAATATCCCAAGGGAAGAGCGCTTAAAAAGCCACGGAAAAGAATTACGCACCTCCAATGAACACCAGTGGGGATTTGTTTCGAATTTTCATTACCAATACAAAGAAATTGAAGATATTTTTAAGAAATATTGGTATATTCTTTGTAGAGACCGCCATTTGGGGGAAGTTCTGCCTGAACACCCTAAGTTCATCTATAGAAGGGCCCCCAGTTTTGGAGATAGGGTGGTGAGAAAGATCCTTGATCCCCCTGGGCGCCCATCTATAAAGATAGATTTAAATGGATTCTACCCATGTAGGAAGTGTATATGCTGCAGAACAGCTAGAATTATTAATAGAGGAATGAAGAGTATCACTAACTACGAAAATGAAACCTTTGAAATAAGGGAGTTCATTACATGCAACTCATCGTATGTGGTGTATTTAATGTGGTGCCCCTGCGGTCTGTTTTATGTTGGGCGCACCAAACGACTTCTTAGGGTGCGGATATCTGAACACATGTCTAACATTAGAAATGGATTCAAATACCACAGTGTGTCCCTCCATTTTAAAGAGAAACATGATCAAGACCCTAGTCTTCTCCAATTTTGTGGGATTGATATAGTTTACCCTACCTGGAGAGGTTCAAATCGGGTGAGGGACTTATCCCAACGTGAGACCTGATGGATATTCCTGCTCAAGAGTCTTTTTCCGAGGGGTCTCAATATAGAACTGGACCTTAACTGCTTCATCAATGATTATTAATTTTATTTTTTTTTAATTTTTTTATGGTGCAGTGTGGGTTCATGTAAATATTTTGAGATAAAGATACGGTTAGATATAACCCTTTTAGGGGAAATATCCATTTGGCTTAAGGGAAGTTAGAAATTATATGCTGGGTTAACGTCATATATCTGTTCGATGATAGATTAATAGTAATGGATTTTTTATTATACATTTACTGTTTGTTTTTATGTTTCATAAAAGGAACTTTTTTAGATCTAACCATTCGCTCAAGGGAGTAATCACCCTGATTTTTTAATTTTAGTTTTAATTTATATACGGGAGAATTAGCCTGTTTTTTATTAAAATATGGAGGATAAAACCTAATTATAATAGCACTAATGTTGGCAACAATATTAGGAGGAACATTATAAGACGAAATGTTTTGATATTTGTAGTAATGCGATATTCAGAAGTATATGTTGTGTTCTGCTGAATTGTAACAGTGTTAAATGGTGCGAGCGGGGACACAGGGAATGCGCAGGCGCAGTAATGCGATCTCTGCTCGGATCAGACATTGGGAGCGCGCAGGCGCAGTTATGTAACTTCCGCTCGGATCGGAAGCTAAGGGTATAAAAGAATGATTGTCGTGCCATGTAGCCAATCCCATGATTAAGTCTTTATGACGAAACATGTCGGGGCGTGGCTACACGGCAATCGAACGCTAGTGACGTAGGACGCTGTGACAGGGAGCGCCATACGAGGAAGTGCGGAAGTTGGTCCTATCTACACCAGGGATCGGGTGAGACGGGTATTTTGAGAGCGCAGTACCTGGGTCCGCCACACACTGGTTTACTGATTTGAGTTGATGCTGTGACAGTTTGCTGTGCTGTGCTATTTTTGAGCTTGCAGTGATTTTTAAAGATGTGAGTTCAATGGTTGAGGAGTTTGTTAATTTTAAAATAAATATCAATATGTTATTGCACTATTGGATTATTTTCTTTTTTTCATGCGGAGAGGGCTCTTTGGCATCACACTCTGGATATGTAAAGGTGTACCATTGGAGATCATATATTTCCCCTTATTGTGTGGGACAAAGGCTTGGTGGCCCTGACACGAGAGTGTGGGCAAAAGGAGCCGGTGAGTTTATTTACCTAAGGGGAGTGGATTCACAGTCACAGAGGTGCGGTGGAAGATTCAATTAAGTGGAAGATCTGCACTGTATTACGTCACGGAATTTTTTTGGATTATTCATTTTTGGATTGTTTGTGGACACATATTTATTTATTTATTATTTTTTATAAATTTTTATATTTTTGTGGATTGATTCACATCGATTCACACAGCTTATTATTTATTGTTTATATATCATATTTTGTGTGCACAGTTATGTTATTCACTTTATTGGTTTGCGCACCATTTTTTGTGAATTTTTGATCATATCACTTTATGCACATTAATGGGGAGGAGTGATGTTATGATTATATCATTTGGTTGATTGAATTTTTTATCACTTTTCACTTTATGACACTTTATGATTAGGGATTGTTTTAGCGCTGCTATTTTGAGTTCACTTGGGGCGAGTTTATGGTGAATCAATGCTTAGGTATGACTACTATGTGAAGCGACACGCTGTGCTGTCCGAATTCACACAGATGCGATGCAATGCATGGTAAGCGTGTTTGCTCTGCATGGAGTGGCTGACTGCAAAAACACACTGGTAATACCACACATAGCTGTCATATCACTTGTGAACTCCTATGGAGAACTTGCAAAAAAAGGCAGAAGATGAGTAAACTTCATAGAATAATCCATGCAGAGATCTGGGCTATGACCTAATTCGGCCCCTATATGACAGGTCACAGCTCAGACTATACCAAGCACAAGTCAGGGGAAGTGTGGGCAGAGGAGACCTGGACAGAGACAGCAGAGGACAGCCCAGAGACAACCCCCTCTCCCCAGCAGGACACATGTCTGTACCGCTGCCCCAGGGGACATGTATCAATGCAAAAAAAAGTTTTAAAAACTGCAGTTTTTTCGGGAGCAGTGATTTTCATTTATGCTTAATGTTACAATAAAAATGAAATATTCATGGGGGTCCCCCAAAATACATACCAGGCCCTTCAGGTCTGGTATGGAAAGTAAGGGGAACCCTGTGCCAAATTAAAAAAAAATGGCATAGGGGTCCCCCCAAAATCCATACCAGACCCTGGAACGCAAACTGGCAGGCCACAGGAAAAGAGGGGGGGACGAGAGAGAGCCTCCCCCCCTGAACCGTACCAGGCCAAATGCCCTCAACATGGAAAAGGTGTTTTGGAGTAGCCACCAAAAGCATCTTGTCTCCATGTTGATGGGGACAAGGGCCTCATCACCACAACCCTTGCCCGGTGGTTGTGGGGGTCTGCGGGTGGGGGGCTTATCAGAATCTGGAAGCCCCCTTTAACAAGGGGACCTCCAGATCCCGGCCCCTCCACTATGTGAATTGGTAACCGGTACATTGTACCCCTACCATTTCACAAAAAAAGTGTCAAAAATAGTAAAAAAGACAGGAGACACTTTGGGACAAGTCCTTTATTAAAAAATAAAAAAATAAAAATGTCCCATGATGTGCACCTCTGCCTCCATGGGAGGCTCCCGCAGAGTGACGCTTCTTCTCGGTGACAGCTGTTATATAGCTGAGGGTGGGGCCACTCAGTGACATAAACGGGTGACCCTGCCTTCCTCTGACGTCACGTGGTGTCACAGGGGGGCGGGGTTACGGGGGCGCTGATTGGCACCATTATACTGCAGTGATGCCCAGCAATGCCACCCTTAGGGGCATAAGTGCCACCAATCAGTGTCATCAGTGCCACCCATCAGTGTCCTTCGGTGCCACCTGTCAGTGCCCATCTGTTCCCATCAGTGCCCACCTATCAGTGCCCATCCGTGCCACCCATAAGTACCCATAAGCGCCACCCATAAGTACCCATCAATGCCACCTATGAGTGTCCATCAGTGCCGCCTATGAGTGCCCATCGGTGCCACCTATGAGTGCCCATCAGTGCCGCATACCAGTGCCACCTATCAGTGCTGCCTATCAGTGCCCATCATCAGTGCCCATCAGTGCCACCTCATTAGTGCCACCTCATCAGTGCCCATCAGTGCCGCCATATCAGTGCTCGTCAGTGCAGCCATATCAGTGCCCGTCATTGAAGAAGAAAACGTACTTATTTACAACATTTTTTAACAGAAACAAAGAAAAACTTGTTTTTTTTCAACATTTTCAGTCTTTTTTTATTGTTGCACAAGCAATAAAAACCGCAGAGGTGATCAAATACCACCAAAAAAAGCTATATTTGTGGGAACAAAATGATAAAAAATTGTTTGGGTACAGTGTAGCATGACCGCGCAATTGTCATTCAAATTGCGACAGCGCTGAAAGCTGAAAATTGGCCTGGGCGGGAAGGTGTCTAAGTGCCCTGTATTGAAGTGGTTAAAAAAGCTGAACACAAACAAGGTTGGGCTCAGCTGAAAGCAGCTAGGCCCCAGGATCAGTTGCTAGTTTTGTTGTAAAGATTCATATCACAACATAACCTTTCTTGTATACAGTTTGCAATAAGAATTTTTTTTCTTTGAATCATTGTCCATGACATATTTTAGAGTTTTGTCAATGCAGAATAATTCCCATACCTTTACTATCTTTCTCATCATTTCTCCATTCTCTTTGTTTCGGGTGTTTCATTTTGTTATGTTCCACCACGGCTCGCACACTATAAGGCTCATCCTCCCGGATCACCCCTCTGAGGCTTTCACAAGTGCTGGTGGCATTGAAGGTTCCATCTTGGTTCTGTTGCCTTAGAATGGTAGAGTCTATGGGTCGGGGCTCTGTGCTTGATGGTGGTTGGATCACCTTCCAGGATACATTAATAGCTTCTGGGAAGAAATGATCTACATCTAAACTAAAAATACCACCAGGGGAGCGGGTGATATCCCTCACCTTTGGAAATCCTGTAACACCAAAGAGGTGAATAAAAGACATACAAATAAAAAAACTACAATCTCAGAATTGAATCAACTGGTAATACATTGAACAGCAAAGATTTTAGTGGAAGAAAATGGAGGGGTAAATAACAAAGAATATCACAGACATAAACATATCTAGTATCTGAAGTTTCAAGATACAATTGTACACTGGCCAGCAATCTGGTAAATTAGATTCGGACAAAATCTGTAAATACTGTTTTATGTATTGCCAGATATGAAAAAATAGATAGTGTCAAATCTAAGCAGTGCACAGTTTTCATTAGGGATCATCCTGCAAAAAAATAGCACCATGGGATACTGTCACCGAGTGGTCCCTGGTTTAACCCCACTGGAGGCAGCTGATGAGCCTACATGATACCAGACAAAATAAAAAAATCAATAAAAGGCATAGCTATAGCGCTACTAGCGGACAGCTGTAGGAACACAGTAAAATTTAGATTTGGGTATCAGGAAATAAGCCAAGCTGTTACTGAGCAGATTAGGATCAGATAACAGACAGTTTAAAATATCAGAAAATACAATTGCAGGACAGGAATCTTTGATTAGCCACAGTCTCAGTACACTTAGAAAAAATTGTATTTGCCACTTGATAGCACAATAAACACATTGAAACATTTCCAACACTGCCAAACCAATCAAGCCCTACAGGGGGAAACACTAATACCAAAAGTGCCAGACCAAGAATAAAACTACTTGGCAGTAGGGTGACACCAAGATTGGGTGGTTTAGTGAGTCATTGATGGTGAGCAAGAGGTAGACATCCATTGGCAGCAAGTTACATGTATGAGGCTTAAATATCTTTTAATATTGCATATAAAATGGCCATGATGGTAAACCTGATCCCACGATCACCGTATCTGTCAATGCATGACGTAATTTTACAAAACATTTTCATTATTCCATGCACAAACCATACTGTTGGCTATGATTCTGAATAATCCAGACTTGCTACTGACAAATGGGGATGGTGCTGCGCTAATCCTACAATAAATTATACTATCTAGGTGTACTGGGTATCAACTCTTGTCTTTACTGAGGTATAGGATGGTGATCTAAACCACCATGGGGAATATAGCACTATGTGGACGTGCAGGCAGTATGTGCATAATAGAAAAAAATATTAATAAATAAAGGGTGGAGCCCCCCAAAAAAACTATACATATGTATCTCTCAGCTTAAATAATATCAGGCTAGTCCAATTGTCTCTCTTTTCATCTGGCTAATGTGCTAAACTGCAAATGAGTATCGGTGTGCCAAGATAGATGCTGTTTGTGGTTCTGTAAGATAAAGATAATTGCCAATATCTCAATCCTTTTCAGGCCACCTTCCCAGATGCCTGATAATTGTATAATAATTTATGTCTACACATGTACATACAGTATGTGCATGCTCACTGCAGGCTGCTTCAGGTGTTTCCAGGATTCATGGTCCTAACTTACTGACTAGTATATAGCCAGTTGAATCAAGAAGGCTAGCATATATGTGAGGAAATCACCATGATACATGTTATCCTCATTGTTTTAGAATATTTCAGATTGAAGACAATAGCAAATATATTGCATAGATAGCTGGGCTCTAATTATATATCATGCTGAAGTATTACACCCTTTTTTAAAACTCTACACCATGACTTATGTGCCACGAATGAACTATTGGAGGCAACGTGGTGCCTGATTTAAATGTAGATCTATTTTGTAACTCTATAGGCCAAAAAATCAAGAGAAAGGTGTTACGGGTTTATATTTCTTGAGCTATAAATGGCCTGCTGATTCCTGTTATCATCCCCTACATTGTGTTTTTTTTTTTTGCAGAATTTAGCCACAAATGCCTGGAGGTACCCAGAAAAAAAAGTTAAACGTTATCTTAATTTGTAAAATGTTGAGTAGTAATGCCCCTTCTCTGTCCCATGAGTATCTAAAAAAGTAAATAAAACCCTGACAGAAAATTGGAGATAGACCACCATAAGGTGACAGTATAGAGTTAAATAATTCCGCCAATGGAACCTCTCTCTATTAGGCCTCATGCACACAAGACGCTGTTAAACTCGCGTTCAAAGGCAGTTGGACACTTTTTTCAACTGCCCCTGAACCCATTCAATGTTATCCTATGTGTCCATGTACACAGTCTCATTTTTTGGTGTTTTTAGGCAGTTGTGTTTAACCTTGTTTTTCCAGAAGCAAAAAAATGGGTTCAGACGTTAAAGTTTTCCACGGTTCAGATGCCAAACGCGGCTAAATGCATCTAAACGCCGGCACCGCGTTTAGCCGCGTTTGCGTTTATAAGTGTTTTTACAAACCGACTTTGGGGCCCCATATCTCGGGGCCACTGAGGGCTAGGAACCCCACATTTGGTGTGCTTACACATGTGGACTAACACTATAACATATCTAAATTTGGGGTTCCTAGCACCAAGTGGCCCCAAAGTCAGGTCGGAAAATGTCATTCTCTGCTGCAGAAGTGCTTGACATTTTGCGACCCGACTTTGGGGCCCCATATCTCGGGGCCACTTGGTGCTAGGAACCAATTTTGAGGTTCCTAGCACCAAGTGACCCTGAGATACGGGGCCCCAAAGTTGGGTCGCAAAATGTCATTTTCTGCTCTGCAGACGCTTCTAGGCGCAAACGCAAAACGCGGCTAAACGCTGCTAAACGCGGCATGCAAACACGGCAAAATGGGCATTTCTAAATGCCAGTTTCAGCTTTTAAAAACATGTGTTCAGCAGAGTTTGCACCAGCGTCTCGTGTGCATGAGGCCTTAAAGATGAAATCCAGGTAAGCTCAAAAGTTATCCTTGTTGGTAGGTTCCCTCTGCAATGCAAGCGTAAAATGATTATTTTGGTTTAGGGGGAAAATACATAGCAGTTTTACTTATTCTATCTCTCATTCCCCTGGCAGCTGGTGAAGTCCTCTTTAATCCAGGAATGCTGCTCCTGCATTGTATGTGATGACATCAGAGTGCTTGTGACCAAGGTAGCTCCAAAAATAAACAGTTTTTGGAGACTGGTTGTGCCTCTGGGAGGAAGTCAACGAGATTGAGAAATAGGTTTAGTGAACCTGTTTTTTATGTTATCCCCAGTCAAAAACAAGCATTTTAAACTTGAAGTGTAGAGGAGCCCCACTGCAAGGGTAACTTAATTTTTCCAGTCTTAGTTCAGTCTTAAGTAATGAAATATTTACGGTACTTACTTTTTTTTTTCCTTTTACTGTGTAGCACACCAATAGTTAACAATCCCAAAATCGTCACCAGAAGCGGAGAAGCAAATATGACAAATTTTTTGTATTGGGCCTTCAGATCTAAAAGTAAATACAGATCGGTTATGCTCAGTAGTGAGACAGAAAGGAAGATAGGGCAAGAACTCAACTCTGCAAGCATTACTTCTATGAGAGAGTTACCAGGTTTGGTATTTTTTAGGGCACTCAGGAAGATGTTTAAAGGTAAAGGTATATGCAGACATTTCTGGTAGCCCATTTTTTAATTTCTTATTCTTAATTGTTTTTTTTTTTATTTAAAATTCTCAGGCTCTTATTTAAAGTGGTGTTCCACCCAAAAAAAAAAAAAAAAATACATGAATGTGCCTAAATAAAAAAATAAAAAAAAATTTGGAAATTTTTTTTTTACTCACCTCTAAATGCCTGTTGCTAGGGGGTCCCTCGTAGTCTGCCTCTTTCAGTGCCTGGGCTGGTGACATCACTTCCCCTCGGTGCAGGAAGGGCTCAGCTCTGCTCCCTCCCTCTTGTCAATCATCTGGGACCCATTACCGGTCCCAGATGACTGAGCGGCCAATCACGGCGCTAGGCGCCGCTCGCGCATGCGCAGTGGGTGCCCGGCTGTGAAGCCACAGCCCGGCGCCCACAGTTGCAATGCTGGCGCCGCCGAACTGAGGGGGAGACGAGCGGGGCTTTGATCCCCCGCATCGCTGGACCCTGGGACAGGTAAGTGTCCAATTAAAAGTCAGCAGCTGCAGTATTTGTAGCTGATGACTTTTAATTTTTTTTTTTTTTTTAAATGGGAACTCCTCTTTAATGTGTTTAAGCTTGGTAAGTCTGGTATGTTAATTTGAATGACAGTCATGTCCTAAACCTCTGCCTACGTATTTATTAGCAGAGATCTCTTAAAAAATGTATTTATATTAAAGTCTAAGTTTAGCTAAAACCAAAAACATTAAAAATCATCACAAAGGACATAACTGTCAGTTAGTATGATGTGTACCCTGCGCTGATTCTTCTTTATTTAGAAGAACTCTGCCTCTGCTCTAACTTTACCCCCACCCCTGCCACCATAATCTTCTGGTGCGGCAGGGGTTAATAAAACGAAAGGGCTATCAGGAGCTCTTATCAAGAGATCTCAGATGCCTGCCCTTTCTTGCTAGATCTGCTATTCATAGAAGGGTGTGTGAATGGAGAGAGCAGAGCTATCAATTATTTGCCCATTCCCTATTCAGAGATCATTTTTCATTCAAAGAAGCAATAGTACGGCTTCTATGAATGGCAGATGTGGCAGGCAAGGGTCAGGCATAGTCTGACTGGCTTGATGAGAACTTCTGACAGCCCTTTAGTTGTAATAAACCCCACCACACTGGAGGACTGTTTTGGCCAGGGTAGGGGGTAAGAGGGAAGAACATTGCTTTTAAAAAAAGACGCACATTATATTAACTGTAAGTTATGTACCTTGTGTTGATTTTTATGCTTTTGATTTTTTGATTTGAGCTAAACTTAGGTTTTAATATTTAATGTATAGTACTGTGTAAAGTTCAAGGCAGGTGTGAATAAATTCTGTAAAGTAAGAATGCTTTCAGAAACATATATTTTAATTGTTTATTTTTATCATTTTATAAAATGAAAAGTGATCGAACAGAAGAAAATGCTTACCAAATCAATATATGGTGTGACTTCCCTTTGGCTTGAAACCAGTATCAATTCATACACTTACACACTTTATACACTTGCACAAAGTAGGATTAGAATCAGGTGTATGATTAATCAGTTATAGCAGGTGCTAATGATCATCAATATCATATGTAGGGTGAAACACAGTCATTAACTGAAACAGAAACTGCTGTGTAAGAGGGGTTAAAACTGGGTGAGGAACAACCAAACTCTACTACTAAGCTGAGGGTGTGGAAGACAGTTTCATGTCACAGGTCATACACCATGGCAAGACTGAGCACAGCAACAAGACACAACAGTGTATATCTAAAGGCTTTAACATTTAACCACTTGCCGGCCGCCGCACGCCGATGTACGTCCCTTTTTTGGGGACGGATATCATTGTTATGGCAGCAGATAGCTGCCATAACCCCCGTATCCCCGTTTTCGGCCGCCGGTCGGCTACAAGATAAAAATGGTCTCTGCGGCAGATTCGCCACAAGATCACTTTTATCGGTGGCGGGAAAGGGACCCCCTCTCCCGCCATGATCCGGTGCCCTCCGCCGCTTACCAGAGCCACCGGCAGTGGCGGAGTCGATAGCGTCCTCTCATTTGCTGTGCATGGAGACGATTGAGGGGAAGATGGCCCCCACCCATCTCCATGACACTGCAGGGCGGAAGCGACGTCATATCGTGGGAGAACACTTCTCCGACGGGGCACTCGAGAAAAGAAGGAGCCAGGAGCGCCACTGAGGGACCCCAGAAGTGGAGGATTGGGGCCACTCTGTGCAAAACCAACTGCACAGAGGAGGTAAGTATGGCATATTTGTTTTAAAAAAAAACAAAAAAACGAACGTTTATGTCACGGACCCCCATACTCAAGATGAGTCTGTCCGCCGTGTACGCTTCCTTTCCGGTACCAGCACGATCCAAGACCCCTTAGCCTACCCAGTCACTAGCCGTAACTCATTCTAAGGTGCCTTCTGATGCTGGGAAGGGAAGCCGGCTGCTTTATCTCCCTTACTTTTATCTGGCTGCTGGGACGACATGTCCCTGGTACTGTCTCCCAGGTGCACGGATCTTTGCTGGGGAGGAAAGACCGCTTCCCCCACCTTGGCTGACTATTCAGGAAGGAGGACAAACACCTCCTTTCCCTTCTCCACTGGATCTTGATCTGCTGCTGGGCAGTGACCGCTACCTTCTCACCCTGGGCCTCTGGAACTGCTGCAGGTGTAGGGCAGATGTCTTGGGCTCTCTGTCCAGTTGTCAGCTCTTCAGCTGGAGAAGTTTCTGGTAACTCTACAGATGTGGCTGGCAGAAAATCCCATGTCCGACTGCCTCTTCTCCCAGGAAGGCTGAATCTGTTGTTTGTGCTGGGCAGAGCTCAGTGATGTTAGGCCCTGATGCCAGCTCTTCTGCTGGAGGCTAATTAGTAGACGTGCAATTTGTTTTGCTTCAAATTCGTTTTGAAAGATTTTCGACAAATTTGTTAATTCGGAAATATCCAAATTAACGAAAACCCATTTAACGAATTTTCCCGAATATTCGTAACTTCGAATATTCGAAAATTTGTAAATTCATACATTTGTAAATTCGTACATTCGCACATTCGTAAATTCGTACATTCGTAAACTCATAAATTCGTGCATTAGTAAATTCTTAAATTCGTACATTAGGAAATTTGTACATCCGGAAATTCGGAAATTAAAAAATTCGGAAATCTGAAATAATAATTAACTAATAATAACTTAACTATTAAATTATAGGTATCAGAAGTTACGAATCATCCGAAATAACGAATGCCGTATCTAAACGAATGGAATGTAATGAATTAATAATAATAAATAACAATAATAATAATAATAATAAAAACATTTTATTATTATTTTTTTATCATTAATTTGTTTAGTTCCATTTGATTAGATGCGGCATTCATTATTTCGGATAATTCGTAACTTCGGATAAATTCGTATTCGTTACGTTCACTAGCAGCCAAATTTGAAAGGAAATTTCAATACCTATAATTTAATAGTTACCGTATATACTCGAGTATAAGCCGACCCGAATATAAGCCGAGGTTCCTAATTTTACCACAAAAAAACGGGAAAACGTATTGACTCGAGTATAAGCCTAGGGTGGGAAATGCAGCAGCTACTGGGTAAACAATGCCCATCTGCAGCCTCGCTGTGCCCATTTGCAGCCTCACTGTGCCCATCTGCAGCCTCACTGTGCCCACCTGTATCATCAGTGCCCAACTGCAGCCTCACTGTGCCCATCTTCAGCCTTATTGTGCCCATCTGCAGCCTCACTGTGCCCATTTGCAGCCTCACGATGCCCATCTGCAGCCTTACTGTGCCCATCTGTAGCCTCACTGTGCCCATTTGCAGCCTCCCTGTGCCCACTTGTACCTTTGATTACAAACAGCGGGTGTCTCCCGCTGTGTCATGCAACTACAGTCTTAACTGTTCGGCGGCCGTCCACTGTAACAAAGCCTCGCCTCCTCCTCGTCCATAATAGACGGAACACTGATTCAGTTTCCAAGCATTGTATTAGTGTTCAATGTTTTGTCTATCACTGATGAGGAGGAGGCGGAGCTTTGTTACAGTGGACGGCGAACAGCTAAGACTGCATAACACAGCGGGAGACCCTCACTCGAGTATAAGCCGAGAGGGGCTTTTTCAGCATAAAAAATGTGCTGAAAAATTTAGCTTATACTCGAGTATATATGGTAGTAAATTTTCAGATTTTCGAATTTCCAAACTTCCAAATTTTCTAATTTATGAATGTATGAATGTACGAATGTACGAATTTTCTAATTTACAAATGTACGAATTTGCGAATTTACAAATTTTTGAATTTACAAATTTACGAATGTACGAATTTACAATTTGCGATCATAATGAATGACCTGAAAAAAACCCCCAAAAAACGAATAAAACTAAAACGAACAAATTTTTGGGCAGTGCACATGTCTACAACAGGTTGTTCTCCCTCAGCAGAGGAGTCTATTAAATCTCCAGTCTCTGGAACTTGTGTCTGGGGATAGAGGTTCACCATCTCCTGTCCGTAGAATGAAGATGTTATTGGTGCTGGGCAGAGGTTAGCAAAGCTCTGCCCTGTTGTCAGCAATTCAGCTTTGGGGACGGGAATCTCTGGAGTTTCCGCTGCTAATTCTAGGACATACAAAAATATATATATGACTGCACTTAGGACAGCGGATAGGTCTGCTGCCTTCCCTAATAGAGCTCCCCTAGGGGGTCTCCAGGCAAACACAAACAATAAATTGGGGTAGATGGCGCTAATTACTGATGGTTAGTATCAAAACGTGGGCAGAAAAGAGAAGGGGGGGCCTAAGTGCTACACCACTGGTAAGTGTGCCACACCTATCCTCGGTGTGTATGATCCCACCTCAAGTAAAATACCAGTGATTCAAATATAGCTGTGTCTATGATCTATCACTGAGTGATATGTTAGCATCCTATGCCATATATATAATCCCAAACTCAATTATAATACCATTACTTCAAAAATCAATATGTCTATGATATATATTAGCATTCTGTGTACCATAAGAGTGTATATCTAAGTGACCTTGCAGAAATTTTCAACCTCTTAATGTGAGTTAAATAAACTAAACGTGATCCATGACAGATATGTCCCAGTGATTTAAAAGAACATATGGAGCACACTCTACACAGTAGGCTTATAGTGATTCCCTAATGGTTCCCTGGTAGTGGTGCCTCCAATTACCAGAGTATAGGACCTGATACCAGTAATAAAAATAAAATCATTAAATTATTAGAAACAGACATAAATATATCACCATGTGTATGTCCAAAGTGCAAGTAGCAAATTAAGTGAAGCCACACAGTGCAGACATGCTATGCGTCCTTAAAGAGTATAAGAAAAAGTTCACATATAGATGTGCAAATCACAGTCCATATAATGTGCATTTAATATTCTTCAAAAATGTGACAAATAGTCAAATGATGACTTGGGTGCTCGCAGTATCCTCTGGTGACTTTGTGCTCCCCCTCAAAGGTCCCCACTCACCAGATCCACTCACCCCAAAGGAGCAATGCGCATATAGATGTAACTGCTGCAATCACTTCACCGCCGTAGTTATTAGGATTCCAAGGATGAACCTCCCGGAGCCTGATCTTTAATTTGTCCCTCATAGGAGAAAAGAAATATAGATTCCCATAGTGTAGTAAAATGATGTAAATTTATTAAAAGCCATTAAACAGGTAAAAAGAAAAGTCCAGCGGCAAAAACTATCAAATAGGCATTCCAAAAGCCATATGCTGCAATGTGTAGTTATATATGGCAGGCTCCTAGATGGCAGTCAGGCCTCTGAACAAACAACAAGCGCTTAGACGTAGGATGGAGACATTAGCGGTGCTCTGCGTTCCATCTGCGTTCCAGCAGTTCGTAAACCAGGAAGTGAGGTAGCGCGCGTGGCGCCGTCATATGCGTTTCGTCATAGATGTCCTCAGCGACGGTACCAGCACGCCACGCACCACGTCATTTTGTGGGAGAGTAACCATGCCTGTCCCACCCCCCAGTGTGGGGACAGCCAATTGTGATTATATACCAAGGCGGAGCATCAAGCCCATAACTCCTAGTGCAGTGTCCGTGATGTTTAATATTTAAATAATAGATAACATGCGGTGAGTTTAATATCTTTGATTGGACGCCATGGCGGACTCTCTATAAGTTTACAGTACACACATTAATACATTAATTGGTGTAAATAGCCAAGTAAATCCCAGAAATTACAGGCTGTTGTGAACAGCAGCCCATACACTGGGTTCCCCCTGGAGGTAAATCTAGTAACTACAAGGCATAGTATACCAGATATTACCTGGTAAACCTCAACACATGGATAAGGGGACACGTAAAGGTTACCATTAAATACTATAGGCCTAGTATAGCAGCATGCCCAGTGCATCTCTAGGGGAGGAAAAAGATAAATAGCTGGTAGGTTAAAAAAATAAAATAACAATTACTAGATACTACACATAGATTAAATAATATAGATGGGATTAATTACATATTATAATATAATATGCTTGGATCCCCCACCATACTACTATAGTGATCGTGAATATGTATGTATACATACACATAGTGTGTGCATATATACATGTGAAATATCAATATGGATATTGATAAACAAAACCCTTACGCAACTAATGTCACACCTAATTACTACAGATATAGCATCCCATATTCAGATGGTGGGCCTAAGGTGTATGGGTAAATCATCATGCTATGGACTGGGGGTGGGAGGTATTAAATCTAGACCAGGGCAATGATAAATATGTAGAGTGTTAGTTGAGGTACCACAGAAACATTACAAACCCTGTCACGTGTAAAGGGAACAATATTGGTGAAATGAGGGACAGGGAAGGTACTCCATCAACATAGACTACTATTCATATCCACATTGTAGCATATATGGTGTACATATTGTCACTCCAGCCAATCCCACAAATCTGAGGTGCCCTACAATACACACCTCATGGATTGGCAATGAAACAATTCAAGTCAATATCTAGAGGATAGCAAGGGACCCCAACCGATATATCCAGGCGGTTTAGTTTTGTGAAACAAGTGTGGTTTTGTTTCCACCCCTCCAGTGGTCCCTGATACAGTCAATCCCATAGAAGATCAGACCCGTAGGGTCACGATTATGCACTGCATCAAAGTGACAGGTGGTGTTTTGCAAACCCCTTCCTTATGTTTTTAATATGTTCCCGTATGCGTACATACAAGGGACGGGTAGTTCTCCCCACGTATTGCAATTGACATGGGCACTCAATGACGTAGGTCACGTGGGTGCTCTGACAAGTTATGAGTTCCCTAATGCGATATTCTTTGTGATCAGTTCTAGACCTAAAAGTTTCCCTTTTCCGAGGTTGTTTTTTACTGACCCTGCATGGTAGGCATCTTTGGCATTTGTAAAAGCCTTTCATATCTGGGAAGATTTTTGTCGATTTGGGTGGGTTGATTACATTATGGACTAGGTAATCTCTGAGAGTAGGGGCTTTTCTATACACAACCTTAGGTTTATTAGGAAGTAAGTTTGCGAGAACACAGTCTTCTTTTAAGATGGGCCAATATTTTGTTAGGATATGCTCAAATTCTTTATATTGAGTGTTAAACCCTGTGACAAACACCATATCTGTTTTATTTTCCCCTTTTTTAGATTTGGTGAACAGATTATTGCGGTCCATGTTTGCTATATTGGTCTTCAATTTGAGCAGTAGGTCTAGCTTGTATCCTTTTTCATAAAATCGCTCAATCAAGATGTCCGCTTGCTCTAAGTAGTCTTCAATTGTGGCACAGTTTCTCCGCAGTCTTATAAACTGACTTTTGGGAATATTCCCTTTCCATTGAGGGTGATGGCAGCTAGTTATTGGGATATACCCATTTCTATCCGTTACCTTAAAAAGGTACCTTAAAGAACCCCCCCAAACACCAAGATACAATGTATCCACTCGAAATAGATTTTCACCTTTAAGGGAGGACAGGCATGCCTATTATGGGAGAAATTACGGAGACCCTATGGACTCACAACATAGAAGGAACTCTAGGCAATTTAGGGATTTTCCCAGGCGAGGACCCCAAGACAGACCACCAGGAAGATGGAAGGCCCAAGCTGCCTACAGGAATCCCGGATGAAGAACAACGAATGGAGGACCCCGAGACAGACCACAAGGAAGATGGAAGGCCTGAGCTGCCTACAGGAATCCCGGATGGAGAAGAACGAATGGAGACAGAGGAGGGCCTCGAGGAGGACAATACAGGATGATGGAAGATCGACAGCCGGAATCCCACCAGCAACACATGGAACAGGGGTATCCCAGGGAAGACCGGGACAGAAGCTATGGAAGAGAGATGGGGTATATACAGAGATTTGAAGAAAGAAGAAACCGACCAGAGGAAACAGAGGAGGGAAGAAGAAAGCGAAGAAGGGAACATTAGGAAAGGGCATATTCAACCTCAGTGATGTTCAATTCACTGAGGACGAAATGCAAATTTTAAATCTAGGACTTAAATTTGCCCCTGAAAAATCTTTAGATAAGTTTGAAACTTATATTGATCTAAAAAAAAATTATGAGGAAGCTCAACCTTAAGAAACATTTCTCAATGAATAAAGATACAAAAATAAGAGAAGAACCATTCTATGTACAAACCAAAAAAAAAATAATTCTACCTTTAATCCCACAACATCAGGGAATCAATGCTTGGGGCTTTTCAGAAAATGGTCGAGGATGACCTGAGGAAACTAGAAAAACAGAGGAGTCACAAAACAAAGAATATCTGGAAAACTATCAAATCCCTGGGTGAAAGAAAAGAAGTGGTAATCCGGCCCGCAGACAAGGGTGGAGGATTGGTGATCTTAAATAAGAGGGACTATGAGGAGGAAATGGAGAAATTACTCCAGGTGGAGAATACTTACAATAAACTCAAAAAGAATCCCAAACGCCTACATGAGAAGAAGTTGAAGGCCTACGTTAAGAAAGGAAAAGACACAGGTATTCTTAATAGTAAAGAAGCTGAATACTTGGTATCCAGTTCCACCAAAACCCCAGTTATTTATTACAAACCAAAAATCCACAAGAGACTATACAAGGCCCCTATACAAGACCTATTATTAGTGGTATTAATTCAGTGTTCTTCAGATTGGGTGAATATCTGGATACATTTCTTAAATCATTGGTCAGTATGGGGAAATCTTATCTACGAGATAGTGCCCAGCTCCTAGAGGAATTACAGCAAATAAACGGGGCCCAGGATTATCTATTAGCCACCATTGACGTGAACTCCCTATACACAAGCATTGTACAAAAAGATGGAATATTGGGTGAAGAAAAAGCCCTTCATGAGCCCACTTCTATGAAACAAGAACAGATTGACTTCATACTTGAAGGTCTACAGCTCGCCATGACATGTAATTATTTCTGGTACAAGCAAGAATATTATGTCCAAACAAAAGGAATTTCTATGGGCGCACGTTATGCCCCGAGTGTAGCTAATCTCCTTATGACCATGTGGGAAGAAGAGTATATCTATGCTAGGAAAATTCACAATTGAAGTTGTACCGCAGGCACAAAGATGATCTTATTATATTCTGGGAAGGCACACCTGAGACCTTTGAAGGTTTCCTGCAGGATTTAAATATCAACAGATATGGTCTTACTTTTACCAGGAAATGGGATAATCACAATATTGAGTACCTTGACCTTGAAATCTTTAAGAGGGGGGATGGCCTGTATACCAAAACCTTTTTTAACCACTTCAATACAGGGCACTTAGACACCTTCCTGCCCAGACCAATTTTCAGCTTTCAGTGCTGTCGCAGTTTGAATGACAATTGCGCGGTCATGCTACACTGTACCCAAACTAAATTTTTATCATTTTGTTCCCACAAATAGAGCTTTCTTTTGGTGGTATATGATCACCTCTGCGTTTTTTTTTTTTTTTGCGAAACAAATAAAAAAAGACTGAAAATTTTGAAAAAAATAAAAGTTTTGCTTTTGTTTCTGTTAAAAATTTTTGTAAATAAGTACGTTTTCTCTTTCACTGATAAGGCAGCACTGACAGGCACTGATAAGGCGGCACCGATAAGGTGTCACCAATGAGCAGGCACTGACGGGCACTGACGATGGGCACTGGTAGGCGGCACTGATGGGTGGCACTGATATGCAGCACTGATGGGTGCACTGATATGCAGCACTGATGGGCATTGATAGGCGGCACTGATGGGCACTCATGGGTTGCACTGGTGGGCACTGATAGGTGACACTGATGGGCACTGAAAGGCTGCAAAGATGGGTTCTTATGGGTGGCACTGCTAGGCACTGATAGGCGGCACTGCTGGGCACTGATAGGCGGCACTGATGGGCACTGATACGTGGCACTGATGGGCACTGATATGTGGCATTGATACGCGGCACTGATAGGCATCCCTGGTGGCACTGGCAGTGGTAGGCATTGGAGTGGGCACTGATTGGCAGCTGCCTGGGCATTGATTGGCAGCTGCCTGGGCACTGATTAGTATTTCCCTGGGGGTCTAGGGGGCATACCTGGTGGTCCAGTGTGGATGGTTTCCCTGGTGGTCCTGGGCGGCTTCCCTGGTTGTCCAGGGCGGCTTCCCTGGTGGTCCAGGGTAGGATCCGAGGGGGGGCGGGTGGTGCACAGCGGCTCAATATCCTGCTGACGTCATATGATGCCCAGTCAGGATATTGAAACCACTTTGCCGCCGTCATTCTGCTATATGGCGGGCGGCAAGTGGTTAAGGTAACGGATAGAAATGGGTATATCCCAAAACTAGCTGCCATCACCCTCAATGGAAAGGGAATATTCCCAAAGGTCAGCTTATAAGACTGCGGAGAATCTGTGCCACAATTGAAGACTACTTAGAGCAGTGTTTCTCAACTCCGGTCCTCAAGGCGCCCCAACAGGTCATGTTTTCAGGCCTTCCATTACTCTGCACAAGTGATTTCATCAGTTTCACTGCCTTAGTAATTACCACAGCTGTTTAATCTGAGGGAAATCCTGAAAACATGACCTGTTGGGGCGCCTTGAGGACTGGAGTTGAGAAACACTGACTTAGAGCAAGCAGACATCTTGATTGAGCGATTTCATGAAAAAGGATACAAGCTAGACCTACTGCTCAAATTGAAGACCAATATAGCAAACAGGTGTATTCAAATTTCTCATCAGCAGACTGTCTTTGGGAGGGACTGCTGGAGAACCCCCCACACAGATAATCCACATAGACATACATCCCATAATACTTTGCTCCCAAGAATCCTAATAACTACGGTGGTGAAGTGATTGCAGTGGTTACATCTATTTGGGGTGAGTGGATCTGGTGAGTGGGGACCTTTGAGGGGGAGCACAAAGTCACCAGAGGATACTGCGAGCACCCAACTCACCATTTGACTATTTGTCACATTTTTGAAGAATAATAAATGCACATTATATGGACTGTGATTTGCACATCTATATGTGAACTTTTTCTTATACTCTTTACGGACGCATAGCATGTCCGCACTGTGCAGCTTCACTTAATTTGCTACTTGCACTTTGGACATACACATGGTGATGTATTTATGTCTGTGTCTAATAATTTAATGATTTTATTTTTATTACTGGTATCAGGTCCTATACTCTGGTAGTTGGAGGCACCACTACCAGGGAACCATTAGGGAATCACTATAAGGCTACTGTGTAGAGTGTGCTCCATATGTTCTTTTAAATCACTGGGACATATCTGTCACGGATCACGTTTAGTTTATTTAACTCACATTAAGAGGTTGAAAATGTCTGCAAGGTCACTTAGATATACACTCTTATGGTACACAGAATGCTAATATATATCATAGACATATTGATTTTTGAAGTAATGGTATTATAATTGAGTTTGGGATTATATATATGGCATAGGATGCTAACATATCACTCAGTGATAGATCATAGACACAGCTATATTTGAATCACTGGTATTTTACTTGAGGTGGGATCATACACACCGGGGATAGGTGTGGCACACTTACCAGTGGTGTAGCACTTAGGCCCCCCTTCTCTTTTCTGCCCACGTTTTGATACTAACCATCAGTAGGTAGCACCATCTACCCCAATTTTGTAATTCTAGGATATGCTGCTGAACGTGTTCTAGCAGTTCCCCGTATGCCCTTTCCAGATACTGTTCCTTCCTTAGCAAATATTCCAGGTCCGGTTTAAGCTCTGAGACCCCTGCAAGACCGAGCATAGCCTCTATATAATCTCGCAGGTCCTCAAGGGTAGGTTAGTCTCCTCTTCACTGATTCTTTATCACCAATCCTTGTTTCACTAAAAACCCCAAATTTTCAAAAAACATTTCTCATTGGGACAGAAAGTGAGGTGAAATCTTCTGAAGAGTTGCACAGACAGCAAAACAAATGTCACAGGGGTGATAACCCTTCCCTATGTTTTCCAAAAAGCTTAAAAATAGATTTTTTGGCTGGAGCTACACTTTAAAAATGTACCAGTTCAAAATTACAAACAGATTCTACTTAACAACAAACCTACAGTCCCTGTCTTGTTTGCACCGCCTGTATACTGCTGTTCAGAGTATATAGGGCCTGGGGGCCCCACGCCTTTCCTTTTTTTAATTTGGGTGCGGGGTTCCCCTTAATATCCATACAAGACCCAAAGGTCTTGGACTGGTAATGGACTGAGGGGAGTACCCATGCCGTTTGTCTCACTGATTTTCATCCATATTGCTGGGACCGGACATTACATTAAATCCACAAGCAGTTTTAAATTACTTTTATTCCTTTACAAATGTAATTTTGTGCAGGGACTGTTCTAAGCACGGGAAACACGCGCCACTTTACAGGCATACTATAGACACTTTTATATTTCACTTTTTTTTCACTTTAAGCATCATTAAAATCACTGCTCCCGAAAAAACGTCTGTATTTAAAACCTTTTTTTGCATTGATACATGTCCCCTGGGGCAGGACCCGGGTCCCCCAACCCTTTTTAGGACAATAAGTTGCATATTAGCATATTAGCCTTTAAAATTAGCACTTTTGATTTTGAACGTTCGAGACCCATAGACTTTAACAAGTTTCTAAAGTTTGCACAAACTTTCAGTCTGTTCGCAGGTTCTGGTGCATCCTTGAGCAGCCTTGAGTGTCTATGTGAGAAGGGGAAGGGGGGATGAAAAAGCCCACGCTGCTGCTAGCAGACAATTCTCCCCTTGTAATTAGATCCACTTGAGGATATGCCTGCTACATTTACATTTTATATTTTATAGAAAATTTATGGAGAGAGCTGAAACTCCGAGTTGCCAAGAGACAGCCAAGAAACTTTAAAGGAGAAGTCCAGCCTGAGCTCGTTTGGGTGGACTTCTCCTATAGGTCACAGGAGTGCAATTCAGAGTCTGAGATGGCCGCTCCCCGCCCCTCCACATCCCCACACACCAGTGAGCATGGAGGAGCAGAGGAGCAGAGCTGCTGACTGACAGGCAGCAGCTCTCCGCTCGAGGATCTGAGAGAACCGAGCCATCGGTTCTCAGTGCAGATATGCCGGAGAACAGATGCAGCATCAGACCAGTGCTGCATCCACCGAGGTAAGTATAAATGGGCAATAAAAAAAACATACTTCTCTTTTAAGGATTTAGAGAAGATCTGTAAAGAAGATTGAACCAAAATCCCTCCTTAGTTGTGTGCAAACCTGGTCACCAACTACAAAAAACATCTTACCTCTGTGCTTGTCAACAAGAGTTTCTCCACCAAGTACTAAGTCATGTTTTCTTTGGGGATCAAATACTTATTTTACTCACGGAACTGTAAATTTAATTTATAGCATTTTTATGTGTTTTTTCTGGATTTTCGGTTGATATTCTGTATCATTTAAAATACACCAATGATAAAAATTATAGACCCTTCATTTCTTTGTAAGTGGGCAAACTTACAAAATCTGCAGGGGGTCAAATAATTATTTTCCCCACCGTATGTAATGTATAGCCTAGTGTACAGTGTACATTTCAAATAAGTGGTGTCCAGGATGGAACACATTTCACTATTTTCTCTGCTCTACAGAGACAGCGAGACTGGTACATTTTGTCTAGAGAGACAAGTTTACAGCCTACAATTTTCTGCGCAGTATGAGTACTTTCACACTGGGGCGGTGAGAGCGTCGGCGGTAAAGCGCTGCTAGTTTTAGCGGGGCATTACCGTCGTTTTAGCAGTGCTTTTCGGCCGCTAGCGGGACGTGTTTAACCCCCGCTAGCGGCCAAAAAGGGGTTAATACCGCCCGTGTAGCGCCGCTGCCGAAGCGCTTTGCAGGCGCTTCGGCAGCTCTGCCTCATTAATTTCAATGGCCGCTGTATACAAAGATGCTGCTTGCAGTACTTTTTCTAGCATCCTACAAGCGCACCGCTCCAGTTTAAAAGAACTCGGGCTCTCACACTGGATTGACAGGAGAGACACTTTACAGGCACTTTTCAGGAGCTATTTTTAGCGCTAAAACGCCTGTAAATCGCCTCAGTGTGAAAGCGGCCTTATGATTATTTTCTGGATGGCTATCGTATCTGCCAACATACAGTTGGGATACCAGACCAAGATGCAGTACCTCAGTTCACTATCAATAGAATAATGACTGAAGGTCTCCAATACTTTCTTCCCTATACCACTTTTCAAAAGTAATCTCAGAAAGTATAAACATTGATGAGATTTTTTTTTAATGACAGAATTCACATTTATTGATCATGTTAGGTTTTCAGAAATATATATTCCAAGAAACATAAGTCTTCTTCTTCCTGAAATCTAATCCATTCCTTAGTTTTCCCCATGTTTGGAGAAAGATTGTTTACTACTCACCACTCAACTCCTACCAACCTCTTTTCTATAGGGCTGCTCATCCCCTCCTGTAATACATCCAACTACAGTGGTGTCATCTCAAAATGTGATAATATTGTTAGTGTGATAGTAAGGGGTTAGTTATGCACAGACGGAGAATTCCTATTAGCCAAACCTTTTGTCAGGAAAGACCAAATGTGCATAGGCACATAAATATGCGTGAACGGCAAATTCCTGTTAGCCACAGCCGCACTCGTGCAAATGCGCATGCGTGCACTTCTGCCACTAGATTGGCGCCAAGTGGGCTTGTTAAACACCTCTGCTATACTAGGACCTTGACTTATGGTCTACAATGTTCTATTACCTGTTCCTGTGCTTGATCTACTGTTGCCATTCTGATATTCATCTGACCACACTTGAACTCTGCCTGAACCGACTCCTGGCTCTTTGACCACGTCCCTGCCTGATCCTTCTGAAAATCTGCTTACCGTTACCAACTCCAGCCTGTACCTGACTATTCCTCCGTCTGCTGCTCTGTACTGACATGCCTGCTAGTTACTGTGTCCAACCCGTGGAGGCCATCCCTACCCCTGCAGCCTGCCAAGTACCTGCTGTCTGCCATCTGCAGAGTGCTTCCTGCCCATGACCTGTCAGCCGTCAAGTGCTTGCTGACTGTCTTCCAGCCTGCGCCTGCTCCCCTGCATCACGATCCAGCCTGCAAGTGCGCACCACAGATTTCTCATCTGCAACCACCATCACCAGAACTGCCAGGCACTCATGCCACTCCAGACTCTTGTACCTCCTATTACCTTATCAGGGGTACAGAGCCGGAGGTGCAAGAGATCATCTTCCTATCTACTTCAGGCTACATCACCAGGTACGTGACACTCACCTCATGTTCCTATACAGTAAGTGTGAAGTTATCTGAACCTAAAGAATGCCCCATATTATGCTTGAATATTTTTCCTGAAAGCATGTAAAAAACCTTTTCAGGAAGGAAGTCTATAAGGGTTCTCATTTTTTAAAGTGATACTAAAGTCTTGTTTTTTTTTTGTTTAAAAATAACAAATATGTTATACTTACCTGCTCTGTGTAATGTTTTTTCACACAGCAGCCCAGATCCTTCTCGTCTAGGGTCTCTTACCGGCGATCCTGGCCCCTCCCTCCTGCCGAGTGCCCCCAGAGCAAGTAGCTTGCTATGGAGGCACCCGAGCCGAGCTGCTGCTCTGTGTGGCCATTCAGACACGGAGCCTTGGCTTGCCCTTGCCCCCTCTCTCTCCTCATTGGTTCACTGTCTTTGATTGACAGCAGCGGGAGCCAATGGCGCCCCACTGCTGCATAGCCAATGAGGAGGGAGAGTCCTGGAAAGCAGACACTATTGTTCCACATCGCTGGATTGAGATGGGGCTCAGGTAAGTATTAGGGGGGCTTAGGGCTGCTACTGCACACAGAAGTTTTTTTTTATTTTAATGCATAGAATGCATTTGTCATGAATCTGCAGTAATACTTCCATGCCCTTTCTGTCTGTTTACCTCTGGTCTGGGTATCAGCCTTAGGGCCTGCACTCTCACACCTGCATGGTTAAGTAATCTTCCCTCAGCATGGCTCAACCCTAGCCTCTAACAGGAACCAATATTTAACTGCGTGCTCCCCAAGCCTGCCTTGCCCAAGCAATATTGTGTGTTTGGCTTCCTGTGTGCTTCTTGCTGTGTGCTCTACTTCTGATTCTGTTTACTGATCTTGGCTTGTTCTTTGACTATCCCTGCCTGCTTGATACCCCGATCTTTGGCGTGTTCTTTGTCTATCCTTGTCTGCTAGTTGCCCCAACCTTTGGCTTATCTCCTGACTATCCCTTGTTGTTCTGGACTGCTGCTTCCTTTCTATCCTCCAGTAGCCTACAGTGAGCGTGAGCTGGGAGACCCTGGGGGCTGCGACCTGGAGCCAGTTGCAGCACAGGCCATCCTCACCACTAGATGCTCTGGTGAACACCTGCTGGCTCTTAGACTCTGCGCCCTGGGAAATCTTACGCTCTAGCTCCCAGTGGGATTCCTGTTGGTGCTCCAGTGGACCTGCTTTCCTGAACCACCCAGAGTTCCATCAACAGGAGTCAGCGGTGGAGTTCACTACCTTAGCGGTGCAGTCCTGACCCCAACGGTGTGCATCTTTCACCTGACCCAGGTGACATGACAGCATTAAGATAAAAAAACCTTCTGACTTTAGAACCACTGGTATAGCTAGTAGTAGAACCACGTGGTATAGCTAGTAGTAGTTAGACGCATTCAACTAAACCTATTCTGTAATTTTTAAGATGTTTCACAGCTTATCCAATCATCTTCCTTATTTCTAATGCCTTGTTAAAAAAAAAATAATTCTGATGGTGCGTTTTGTTTATTTCTGATGGTAAAAGTACTGTAATTGCTTCAGAAAAAGTGAAATGATCATGCACCACAAATGAGTGTGATGTGTAATGGTGCCTAGAGTGGCATGTAGAAAGCTAAGAGAGGTTTACTGTAGTTAAAATAATAAATGAAAAAAAGAAAAGGAACAAGGTGTACTTTTAAGGTGCCAACAAGAACTCACAAATAAAATTTATATATTTTATTGTTACCAAAGTAGATAAAAACATTTGTTCGTAAAAAACAAGGCCAATAAAATGGACCTCCCTCAGATGGGTGAAGAGTCTTGCTCAATCTCAACGTGTTTTATGGGACTACCCCGACTTCTTCAGGTGGTGAGGGGAGCTAAAAAGTAAAACATAATAATTCACAGTACACATTAGATACATACTGTATGGTTGGAAATCATACCAGTTTAATATCGTGATTGTTTTTATGAACAAATGTTTTTATCTACTTTTGTAACAATAAAATATACAGTATCTCACAAAAGTGAGTATATCTATCACATTTTTGTAAATATTTTATTAGATCTTTTCATGTGACAAATTACACTTTGCTACAATGTAAAGTAGTGAGTGTACTGCTTGTATAACCTTGTAAATTTGCTGTCCCCTCAAAATAACTCGACACACAGCCATTAATGTCTAAACCGTGAAAATGCCCAAATTGGGCCCAATTAGCCATTTTCCCTCCCCGGTGTCATCAGGGCCAGATTAAGAGCATCATGGGCCTGGTGCTGAGAATTTCGGTGGGCCTTTTTATGGAAACAAAATGAAAATGCAAACAATTTTTCGCTAAAACGAATTAAATAAACTCTCACCAGTAATACCAGTCGGGCAGCCTCTGAGCAGCAGCAACACCACCAAAACCACCTGCTATGCGGTCTCTCACCAGCAGCAACATAGGGAGACCACATTTCCAAACTGTCATTTAGGGACATCCCCCTTTTCCCAAAAAAAAGATGAGGGTGGAGGATGTAGTCTCGGGGTTGGCAGGGAAATCGGCGGTGGAGGTGATTTGTCAGGCAAATGGCTGGTGTTAGTACTTAAAATCAATCATCCTGACACCATGCTTGATATGGTGTCAGGATGATCAAATTCCATTATTTCAGTTACTACATTGTAATATATAGTGAAATAGTTCAACTCACCATCGTGCAGAATTAGTGGGACCTGAGCTTGTCACTTGCCACCAGATGCAGCTTGTCACTTGCCACCCATAGCCTGCCACCAGATGTAGCGTATCACTTTCCACAGTTGCCTGCCGCTAGGTGCAGCATGTCACTTGCCACCAGCAGCCTGCCACCAGATACAGTGTGCCACTTGCCACCAGATACAGTGTGCCACTTGCTACCCACAGCCTGCCACCAGATACAATGTGCCAATTGCCACCAGCAGCCTGCCACCAGATACAGTGTGCCACTTGCCAACAGCAGCCTTTCACCAGATACAGTGCGCCACTTGCCAACCACAGCCTGTCACCAGATACAGTGTACCACTTGCTACCGACAGCCTGTCACCAGATACAGTGTGCCACTTGCCACCAGCAGCCTGCCACTAGATACAGTGTGCCACTTGCCACCAGATACATTGTGCCACTTGCCACCAGATACAGTGTGCCACTTGCCACCAGCAGCCTGCCACCAGATACAGTGTGTCACTTGCCACCAGCAGCCTGTCACCAGATACATTGTGCCACTTGCCACCAGATACATTGTGCCAATTGCCACCAGATACAGTGTGTCACTTGCCACCAGCAGCCTGCCACCAGATACAGTGTGTCACTTGCCACCAGCAGCCTGCCACCAGATACATTGTGCCACTTGCCACCAGATACAGTGTGCCACTTGCCACCAGCTCCCTGCCACCAGATACAGTGTGCCACTTGCCACCAGCAGCCTTCCATCAGATACAGTGTGCCACTTGCCAACCACAGCCTACCACCAGATACAGTGTGTCACTTACCACCAGCAGCCTTCCACCAGATAGTGTGCCACTTGCCACCAGCAGCCTGCCATCAGATACAGTGTGCCACTTGCCACCAGCAGCCTACCACCAGATACATTGTGCCACTTGCCAGCCACAGCCTACCACCAGATACAGTGTGCCACTTGCCACCGGCAGCCTGCCACCAGATACAGTGTGCCACTTGCCACCAGCAGCCTGCCACCAGATACAGTGTGCCACTTGCCAACCACAGCCTACCACCAGATACAGTGTGTCACTTACCACCAGCAGCCTTCCACCAGATAGTGTGCCACTTGCCACCAGCAGCCTGCCACCAGATACAGTGTGCCACTTGCCAACCACAGCCTACCACCAGATACAGTGTGTCACTTACCACCAGCAGCCTTCCACCAGATAGTGTGCCACTTGCCACCAGCAGCTTGCCACCAGATACAGTGTGCCACTTGCCACCAGCAGCCTGCCACCAGATACAGTGTGCCACTTGCCACCAGATACAGTGTGCTACTTGCCACCAGCAGCCTGCCACCAGATAGTGTGCCACTTGCCAACCACAGCCTACCACCAGATACAGTGTGCCACCAGCAGCCTGCCACCAGATACAGTGTGCCACTTGCCACCAGCAGCCTGCCACCAGATACAGTGTGCCACTTGCCACTAGAAGCCTGCCACCAGATACAGTGTGCCACTTGCCACCAGCAGCCTGCCACCAGATACAGTGTGCCACTTGCCAACCACAGCCTACCACCAGATACAGTGTGCCACTTGCCACCAGCAGCCTGCCACCAGATACAGTGTGCCACTTGCCAACCACAGCCTACCACAGATACAGTGTGTCACTTACCACCAGCAGCCTTCCACCAGATAGTGTGCCACTTGCCACCAGCAGCCTGCCACCAGATACAGTGTGCCACTTGCCAACCACAGCCTACCACCAGATACAGTGTGTCACTTACCACCAGCAGCCTTCCACCAGATAGTGTGCCACTTGCCACCAGCAGCTTGCCACCAGATACAGTGTGCCACTTGCCACCAGCAGCCTGCCACCAGATACAGTGTGCCACTTGCCACCAGATACAGTGTGCTACTTGCCACCAGCAGCCTGCCACCAGATAGTGTGTCACTTGCCAACCACAGCCTACCACCAGATACAGTGTGCCACCAGCAGCCTGCCACCAGATACAGTGTGCCACTTGCCACCAGCAGCCTGCCACCAGATACAGTGTGCCACTTGCCACTAGAAGCCTGCCACCAGATACAGTGTGCCACTTGCCACCAGCAGCCTGCCACCAGATACAGTGTGCCACTTGCCAACCACAGCCTACCACCAGATACAGTGTGCCACTTGCCACCAGCAGCCTGCCACCAGATACAGTGTGCCACTTGCCAACCACAGCCTACCACCAGATACAGTGTGTCACTTACCACCAGCAGCCTTCCACCAGATAGTGTGCCACTTGCCACCAGCAGCCTGCCACCAGATACAGTGTGCCACTTGCCAACCACAGCCTACCACCAGATACAGTGTGTCACTTACCACCAGCAGCCTTCCACCAGATAGTGTGCCACTTGCCACCAGCAGCTTGCCACCAGATACAGTGTGCCACTTGCCACCAGCAGCCTGCCACCAGATACAGTGTGCCACTTGCCACCAGATACAGTGTGCTACTTGCCACCAGCAGCCTGCCACCAGATAGTGTGCCACTTGCCAACCACAGCCTACCACCAGATACAGTGTGCCACCAGCAGCCTGCCACCAGATACAGTGTGCCACTTGCCACCAGCAGCCTGTCACCAGATACAGTGTGCCACTTGCCACCAGCAGCCTGTCACCAGATACAGTGTGCCACTTGCCACCAGCAGTCTGCCACCAGATACAGTGTGCCACTTGCCACTAGAAGCCTGCCACCAGATACAGTGTGCCACTTGCCACCAGCAGCTTGCCACCAGATACAGTGTGCCACTTGCCACCAGCAGCCTGCCACCAGATACAGTGTGCCACTTGCCACCAGCAGCCTGCCACCAGATACAGTGTGCCACTTGCCACCAGATACAGTGTGCCACTTGCCACCAGCAGCCTGCCACCAGATACAGTGTGCCACTTGCCACCAGCAGCCTGCCACCAGATACAGTGTGCCACTTGCCACCAGATACAGTGTGCTACTTGCCACCAGCAGCCTGCCACCAGATAGTGTGCCACTTGCCAACCACAGCCTACCACCAGATACAGTGTGCCACCAGCAGCCTGCCACCAGATACAGTGTGCCACTTGCCACCAGCAGCCTGCCACCAGATACAGTGTGCCACTTGCCAACCACAGCCTACCACCAGATACAGTGTGCCACTTGCCACCAGCAGCCTGCCACCAGATACAGTGTGCCACTTGCCACCAGCAGCCTGTCACCAGATACAGTGTGCCACTTGCCACCAGCAGCCTGTCACCAGATACAGTGTGCCACTTGCCACCAGCAGCCTGCCACCAGATACAGTGTGCCACTTGCCACTAGAAGCCTGCCACCAGATACAGTGTGCCACTTGCCACCAGATACAGTGTGCCACTTGCCACCAGCAGCCTGCCACCAGATACAGTGTGCCACTTGCCACCAGATACAGTGTGCCACTTGCCACCAGCAGCCTGCCACCAGATACAGTGTGCCACTTGCCACCAGCAGCCTGCCACTCCCTCCAGGACTCTTCCAGGATGGGTAGAAGGGACAGGGCCTGCATAGTCAAACAAATCCCTGAAGCCCCCACCCCTCCTCATCTGGGATGGTATGGCTGTGTGTAAAATGAATGCCAGGAGTATTGATCAGACCAAGTTCTATAGAGGGTTGTGTGTACAGCCTTTTGGCTCACACTGTTTTGCTGCAGTTTGGGCGCACTGCTTGTGTATCTGCAGTTTTAGCTTGCAGTCCTATTGATTTTGGTGCGCTTTCAGAAAAAACATGCAACCTAATAGAAATCAATAGGACTGTGGGTAAAACGCAGGAAAACTGCGGATACACCAGCAATGGGCCAAAACACAGCAAAGCAGTGTGAACCCACCTAAAAGCACAAGGAGCCGAGTCTACATATTGACTGCAGTTATAACAGCCATTGCTGAAGATAAAGGTAAAAGAGGGGGAGAGAAAGGAGATAAGAGTCCAGTCACTGAGCTCACACTTGGATGGGAAGCTTATCACTCACATATCTGTTCACCTTCTATCTGCCGGCTGCTCTGTTCATAATTTCCCAGCCCACACGGCTCCTTCACTGCACACAGAGAGAGAGGAGAGAGGGGAGGGGGAAGGCAGAGCCATTTGTGTAGGGGGGGAACTGTGCACTTTGACACTGTAATAAACACAGTGAGCCAACACAGATGCAGCCAGACACCCCTCCATTTACACACAGCTTCTCCTGTCCCAGAGAAGTTTATGGACAGGAGAAATCAGGCTTATACTGCTGACTGGGAGGGCCGATTTTAAGGCAGGGGCCTGGAGCTGCAGTTCCATCAGCCCCTATGTTAATCCGGCCCTGGGTGTCATGGGACTCATTAGTGTTACAAGGTGTGAATGGGGAGCAGGTGTATTAAATTTGGTGTTATCGCTCTCACTCTCTCATACTGGACACTGGAAGTTCAACATGGCACCTCATGGCAAAGAACTCTCTGAGGTCCTGAAAAATAGAATTGTTACTCTACATAAAGGCCTAGGCCTAGGCTATAAGAAGATTGCCAAGACGCTGAAACTGAGCTGCAGCATGGTGGCCAAAATCATACAGCTGTTTAACAGGACAGGTTCCACTCAGAACAGGCCTCGCCATGGTCGACCAAAGAAGTTGAGTGCACGTGCTCAACGTCATATCCAGATGTTGACTCTGAGAAATAGACTTATGATTGCTGCCAGCATTGCTGCAGAGGTTGAAGGGGTGGGGTGTCAGCCTGTCAGTGCTCAGACCATACACCGCACACTTCATCAAATTGGTCTGCATGGCTGTTGTCCCAGAAGGAAGCCTCTTCTAAAGATGATGCAAAAGAAACCCTCAAACAGTTTTCTGAAGACAAGCAGACTAAGGACATGGATTTCTGGAACCATGTCCTGTGGTTTGATGAGACCAAGATAAATGTATTTGGTTCGGATGGTGTCAAGCGTGTGTGGTGGCAACCAGATGAGGAGTACAAAGACAAGTGTGTCTTGCCTACAGTCAAGCATGGTGGTGGGAGTGTCATGGTCTGGGGCTGAATGCGTGCTGCCGGCACTAGGGAGCTACAGTTCATTGAGGGAACCATGAATGCCAACATGTACTGGGACATACTGAAGCAGAGCATGATCCCCGGAGACTGGGCCACAGGGCAGTATTCCAACATGATAACGACCCCAAACACACCTCTAAGATGACCACTGTCTTGCTAAAGAAGCTGAGGGTAAAGGTGATGGACTGGCCAAGCATGTCTCCAGACCTAAACCCTATTGAGCATCTGTGGGGCATCCTCAAATGGAAGGTGGAGGTGCACAAGGTCTCTAACATCCACCAGCTCTGTGATGTCCTCATGGAGGAATAAAAGAGGACTCCAGTGGCAACCTGTGAAGCTCTGGTGAACTCCATTCACAGGAGGATTAAGGCAGTGCTGGAAAATAATGGTGGCCACACAAAATATTGAAACTTTGGGCCCAATTTGGACATTTTCACTTAGGGGTGTACTCACTTTTGTTGCCAGCGGTTTAGACAATAATGGCTGTGTGTTGAGTTATTTTGAGGGGACAGCAAATTTTCACTGTTATAAGCTGTACACTTACTACTTTACATTGTAGCAAAGTTTCATTTCTTCAGTGTTGTCACCA
This sequence comes from Aquarana catesbeiana, assembly GCF_042186555.1. Taxonomy (NCBI): domain Eukaryota; kingdom Metazoa; phylum Chordata; class Amphibia; order Anura; family Ranidae; genus Aquarana; species Aquarana catesbeiana. Next base: position 72,175,022 of record NC_133329.1, on the reverse strand, counting down.
GTGGCGGCTGGTGTTCAAAATTTGGGGGGGGCACAAACAAACGAAAAAATTCTGCAAAAAAAAAAAAAATTGCAGCCTCACTGTGCCATCAAATGCAGCCACTGTGCCCATCAAACGCTGCCACTGTGCCCAAACGCTGACACTGTGCCATCAAATGCTGCCACTGTGCCAATCAAATGCTCCCACTGTTGGTGATAGAGGGGGTGGCTGGAGAGAGGGGGCGGCATCCATGCGCTCTTATGGACGCACCGCCACTGGTTGTCAAATGAAAAGATGTAATAAAATATTTACAAAAATGTGAGGGGTGTACTCACTTTTGTGAGATACCGTATACACTTTATTTGTGAGTTCTTGTTGGCACCTTCAAAAGTCCACCTTGTTCCTTTTCTTCTTTTTGGTAGTAGTATAGGATGCTGGTGCCCTTTGCTGATCCTCTATTTATTCTTACTTTTAAAAAATAAATAAATACATAAATAATCAAAACTCAGCCATTTCTAGGCTTGTAGCACTGAATATATGCTTTATATTAACATTACCATACACCAGCTTGAAGTCTTCCTGGAGAGGTGTAGTAAGAGACTCATGTTGGACTCTACAGGAGAAGATCCGCTCTCTGTCCTCCTTAGTGGGTGTTATTGTTACCGAGCTGTTCACACTGTATGTCCCATCCAAGTTTCTCCTAGGTGTCCCCACTAGAAAGTTGTTCAGTATCTCTCCGTCCCGGAACCATTTAATGTCAAAGTCCACTGGGTAGAATCCAGAGATGGCACTGTGCAAAACAGTCTCTTTATTTGGAGAAACCATCCGATCTGTGATTGTAATCTGTGGAGGGGCTTCAACATATACAACATGTCATACTAGCACCATGAACTGTTTGACATTTATTGTCTACAAAAATCCTTACACTTCCTATTTGTCAAATTTCCTGTCTATTTTAATATGACAATAAATAAAAATGTAATACCACAGAAGTCAACTCCATCGATATTTTCCCACTGGGCCAATCTGCAAGTGGGAAACAGTGAAGGCTGTAATTATTACTTTTTGATACACTAAAGAAGGGTTAGAACTTCTTTCTTTATTTTAATGTTTTTTTGTTCCCCATTAGGCTAATTTCACTTCCTGTCCTTGGGACACAAAAGGAATAAGGGAAAATACCAACTTCTGGTACTTATTTTGTTCACTGTCCCCATTAGGAGATTTCGACTCTTGTTACATATATAAAATTTCAGATTCCCATCACTATTAGTCTGAGTGACAGTTGTCACCAGGATAAATCCAGAGAATTGTTCTACCTAGTGGGGGCACACACATAATAAATATCTGACTGTTCTTAAAGTGGAAGTAAACTCATCGATCAAACATTTTTAAAAAAAACATGCCAGGAATGTAACTGTCACATTGTGCTTTCAACCATACTGTCAAACCATCCAATGGCTGGTGTCATAACTGATCACACGTGCAGTATTATGGTAGTTGATGATTAACCACGTGCCAACTGGGGATGTTTGTCATGATTTTGATGTTAAATACCATTGTTATGGCAGCAGCTAGCTGTCATAACCCCATTATTGTTTTTTCCCTTAGGCGGCCGCGGCTTTTAGATAAAAGTGGTCCCAGCGGTGGATTCTCTGCAAGATCACTTTTATAGGCAGTAGGAGAGTGAGGTGCCCCATCCCCCGACACCCCCCCCCCCCCCCGCCGCTTCATGGTCGTTTTCAAGCTTACCGGAGCCATCAGTAAGCCCAGAAACGATCCGGTGCTGCCGATGGCTGGGCGGAATATCGAGTGAGGGCAAGATGGTCCCCACTCGCCTCTATGCCCTTGGAGGACCGGAGCGACATCTGACATCCCTTCCTGTTCTCGGGCAGGCAGAAAGGTCTTTTTTTAGGCAAAATAATTTTTTTTTTTGCTTTTAAAGATAAATGAGAGATCTGGGGTGTTTTTTGCTCCTGCACAGTGTCTTGAAAGCCCTGATTGGCTGAAGCAATAAAAACTTTGCCTTTGCCCAATCAAGGAACAGAGCACTGTCAGAGCTATGATTGGATGCTGTCATGATGACATATGTAAATGGTTTCAAACAACACATGTGGGGTATCGCCACGATTGTTACATAGTTACATAGTTACATAGTAGGTGAGGTTGAAAAAAGACACAAGTCCATCAAGTCCAACCTATGTGTGATTATGTGTCAGTATTACATTGTATACCCCTGTATGTTGCGGTCATTCAGGTGCTTATCTAATAGTTTCTTGAAGCTATCGATGCTCCCCGCTGAGACCACCGCCTGTGAAAGGGAATTCCACATCCTTGCCGCTCTTACAGTAAAGAACCCTCTACGTAGTTTAAGGTTAAACCTCTTTTCTTCTAATTTTAAAGAGTGGCCAGGAGTCTTGTTAAACTCTCTTCTGCAAAAAAGTTTTATTCCTATTGTGGGGTCACCAGTACGGTATTTGTATATTGAAATCATATCCCCTCTCAGGCATCTCTTCTCCAGAGAGAATAGGTTCAGTGCTCGAAACCTTTCCTCATAAGAGACCCTTTATTAGCTTTGTTGCCCTTCTTTGTACTCGCTCCATTTCCAGTACATCCTTCCTGAGGACTGGTGCCCAGAACTGGACAGCATACTCTAGGTGCGGCCGGACCAGAGTCTTGTAGAGCGGGAGAATTATCGTTTTATCTCTGGAGTTGATCCCTTTTTAATGCATGCCAATATTCTGTTTGCTTTGTTAGCAACAGCTTGGCATTGCATGCCATTGCTGAGCCTATCATCTACTAGGACCCCCAGGTCCTTTTCCATCCTAGATTCCCTCAGAGGTTCTCCCCCCAGTGTATAGATTGCATTCATATTTTTGCCACCCAAATGCATTATTTTACATTTTTCTACATTGAACCTCATTTGCCATGTAGTTGCCCACCCCATTAATTTGTTCAGATCTTTTTGCAAGGTTTCCACAACCTGCGGAGAAGTTATTGCCCTGCTTAGCTTAGTATCTTCTGCAAATACAGAGATTGAACTGTTTATCCCATCCTCCAGGTCTTTTATGAACAAATTAAATAGGATTGGTCCCAGCACAGAACGCTGGGGGACCCCACTACCCACCCCTAACCATTCCGAGTACTCCCCATTTATCACCACCCTCTGAACTCGCCCTTGTAGCCAGTTTTCCATCCATGTACTCACCCTATGGTCCATGCCAACGGACCTTATTTTGTACAGTAAACGTTTATGGGGAACTGTGTCAGATGCTTTTGCAAAATCCAGATACACCACGTCTACGGGCCTTCCTTTATCTAGCTGGTAACTCACCTCCTCATAGAAGGTTAGTAGATTGGTTTGGCAAGAACGATTCTTCATGAATCCATGCTGATTACTGCTAATGATACCGTTCTCATTACTAAAATCTTGTATATAGTCCCTTATCATTCCCTCCAAGAGTTTACATACTATTGATGTTAGGCTAACTGGTCTGTAATTCCCAGGGATGTATTTTGGGCCCTTTTTAAATATTGGTGCTACATTGGCTTTTCTCCAATCAGCTGGTACCATTCCAGTCAGTAGACTGTCTGTAAAAATTAGGAAAAACGGTCTGGCAATCACTTGACTGAGTTCCCTAAGTATCCTCGGATGCAAGCCATCTGGTCCCGATGATTTATTAATGTTAAGTTTCTCAAGTCTTATTTTAATTCTGTCCTCTGTTAACCATGGAGGTGCTTCCTGTGTTGTGTCATGAGGATAAACACTGTATTTTTGGTTACTGAAGCCCCCCGATTCCCTCGTGAAGACTGAGGAGAAGAATAAATTCAATACCTTCGCCATCTCCCCCATCCTTTGTAACCAGATGTCCTTCCTCATTCTTTATGGGGCCAATATGGTCTGGGATGGGATTTTTTTTGCTCTCCTCCGCTATGTGTCTTTCATGTTCTATCTTAGCCGTCCTAATTGCACCCTTACATTTCTTGTTGCGTTCTTTATAAAGTCTGAATGCTGATGATGATCCCTCAACATTGTATTTTTTGAAGGCCTTCTCCTTTGCTTTTATATGCATTTTTACATTGGATTTAAGCCATCCAGGACTTTTGTTTGCTCTTTTAAATTTATTACCCAATGGGATGCATTGGCTAATGCCCTTATTTAATATTTAAAGCAAACCCATCTCTCCTCCGTGTTCTTTGTTCCTAATATTTTATCCCAATTTATGCCTTTTAGCAAGGTTTGTAGTTTAGGGAAGTTGGCTCTTTTGAAATTCAATGTCTTTGTATTCCCTTTATGTTTCCTATTTGTGTGATTTATACTGAAACAAATTGACCTGTGATCGCTGCTAAATTGCCCCGTATTTCCACATCCGTGATCAGGTCTGTATTGTTGGTGATCAGTAGATCCAGTAATGCTTTATTTCTAGTTGGTGTGTCTACCATCTGACCCATAAAATTGTCCTGCAAGACATTAAGGAACTGGCGAGCCTTAAATGAATGCGTGGTTCCCTCCGCCCAGTCTATGTCAGGATATTAAATTCCCCCATTATGATAACACTTCCCATTCTTGCTGCTAATCCAAATTGTGATAGGAGATCTGTCTCCACTTCCTCCCTCAGGTTAGGGGGCCTATAGCATACTTCCAGTATTATTTTCCCCTTAGCTTCATCCCTTTGGAGCTCTACCCATAAGGATTCCACCTCCTCCCTAGCTCCCTTAGTGATATCATCTCTCACATTCACGTGTACATTATTCTTGATATACAGGCATACCCTCCCCCTTTTTTACCCTCTCTATCCTTGCAGTAAAGGGTATACCCTTGAATGTTTGCTAGCCAATCATGAGAGCTGTAGAACCAGGTCTCTGAAATTCCCACAAAATCCAAATCCACCTCGTACAACAATATCTCTAGTTCACTCATCTTGCTCCTGGCATTGGTGAACATGCCACAAAGTTTAGACCGGTCGCATATTGTCCTCGTATTGGGTGTTCCGAGATTGTAACTAGGACTTGCTACTATACTTACCTTGGGTTTTTGTGCTTTGGTCAACCTACCACTAATGCCCCCAATACTGCCCTCTGTAATATGTTCCGTGCTGACTATCTCTACCTCTGGACCCTCCCCCATCACCTAGTTTAAAAACCCCTCTAACTTTTTGGCCATCTTCATTCCCAGCTGATCTGCACCCTCCTCATTTAGGTGCCGTCCGTCCCTTCTATAGTACCGGTTATCGACTGAGAAGTTGGCCCAGTCCTCCAGGAACCCAAACCCCTCCTTACTACACCAGATCTTCAGCCACTTGTTTACTTCCCTAATCTCCCTCTGCCTTTCTGGTGTGGCTCGATGTACCGGTAGTATTCTCGAGAATACTACCTTGGAGGTCCTTTTCCTTAATTTAGCGCCTAAGTCCCTAAAATAGTTTTTTAGGACACTCCATCTGCCTCTGATTTTGTCATTGGTGCCAACGTGCACCATGACAGCTGGGTCTTCCCCAGCCCCTCCCAGTACTCTGTCCACCAGAATCTGTCTTTCCTTTCCCTTCGCTGCCCCCCCCCCCACTCTCACTGGAGGAGTTCTTCCCCCGGCAGCTAGGAGAGTCCCTCAGCTCCAGCAGTGCTGGTCCCTGACTGGTTTCACCAATGTCACTCAATGGAGCATACTTATTGGGATGCTCAAGCCCTGAATCGGCCTCCCTGGCACTTCCCCCTCTACCCTTCCTGACTGTCACCCATCTACTCTTTTGCTAGTGCCTGCACTTCTTTGTCTCCACCCGCCTCTGTGCTGGCCCCTGCCGGCACCTGCCGTGTACGTTCCTGGCTCTCCTTTAGTATGGAGGGACTTCTCAGTGCTGACAGTTGCTTCCCCAAATTCAGAACCTGGGCTTCCTGGGAAACAATGTGCTTACATTTTGCACAGCAGACCACTCGCAGAACTACGTGCACTCGCAGACCACTCACACAACTAGGTGCACTCGCAGACCTATGTGTACTCGCAGACCACTCGCAGAACTACATGCACTTGCAGACCTACGTGCACTCGCAGGACACTCCCAGACCTACGTGCACTCGCAGACCTATGTGCACTCGCAGAACACTCGCTGAAATACGTGCACTTGCAGACCACTCGCAGACCTACGTGTACTCGCAGAACACTCACAGAACTACGTGCACTCGCACACCTACATGCACTCGCAGACCACTCGCAGAAATACTTGCACTTGCAGACCTACGTGCACTCGCAGACCACTCGCAGACCTACGTGCACTCGCAGACCTACGTGCACTCGCAGACCACTCCCAGAACTACATGCACTCGCAGACCTATGTGCACTTGCAGACCACTCCCAGACCTATGTCTACTCGCAGAACACTCACAGACCTACGTGTACTCGCAGAACACTCACAGAACTATGTGCACTCGCAGACCTGCATGCACTCGCAGACCACTCGCAGAAATACTTGCACTTGCAGACCTACGTGCACTCGCAGACCTACGTGCACTCGCAGAACTACGTGCACTCGCAGACCTACGTGCTCTCGCAGACCACTCCCAGAACTACATGCACTCGCAGACCTATGTGCACTTGCAGACCACTCGCAGACCTACGTGCACTCGCAGAACACTCGCAGACCTACGTGCACTTGCAGAACACTCGCAGAACTACGTGCACTTGCAGACCACTCGCAGAACTATGTGCACTGGCAGACCTACGTGCACTCGCAGAACACTCACAGAACTATGTGCACTCGCAGACCTACATGCACTCGCAGACCTACGTGCAGTCGCAGGACACTCGCAGAACTACGTGCACTCGCAGACCTACATGCAGTCGCAGAACACTCGCAGAACTACGTGCACTCGCAGACCACTCGCAGAACTACGTGGTTAGAGTGAGAGAAATAATTCTAGCATAAGACCTCCTCTGTAACTCTAAACAAGTAACCTGTAAAAAATTTTAAAGCGTTGCCTATGGAGATTTTTGAGTACCATAGTTTAACATGCTAGGTATCTTTTTACTCGGTGTAATATCTTTCCGAACTACATGCACTCGCAGACCTATGTGCACTTGCAGACCACTCGCAGAACTACGTGCACTCACAGATCACTCACAGAACTACTTGCACTTGCAGGCCTACGTGCACTCGCAGACCACTCGCAGACCTACGTGCACTCGCAGAACACTCGCAGACCTACGTGCACTTGCAGAACACTCGCAGAACTACGTGCACTTGCAGACCACTCGCAGAACTATGTGCACTCGCAGACCTACGTGCACTCGCAGAACACTCACAGAACTATGTGCACTCGCAGACCTTCATGCACTCGCAGTCCTACGTGCACTCGCAGACCTACGTGCAGTCGCAGGACACTCGCAGAACTACGTGCACTCGCAGACCTACATGCAGTCGCAGAACACTCGCAGAACTACGTGCACTCGCAGACCACTCGCAGAACTAAGTGGTTAGAGTGAGAGAAATAATTCTAGCATAAGACCTCCTCTGTAACTCTAAACAAGTAACCTGTAAAAAATTTTAAAGCGTTGCCTATGGAGATTTTTAAGTACCATAGTTTAACATGCTAGGTATCTTTTTACTCGGTGTAATATCATCTTTCAGCTAACTTTACTGTTTTGCTTTTTTATTTATTAAAGTGTATTTTTCTGAAAAAATTATATTTGAAAGACTGCTGCGCAAATACAGTGTGACATAAATAATAAAACAACTGCCATTTTATTCTCTAGGGTCTCTGCTAAAAAAAATGTATAATGTTTGAGGGTTCTGAGTAGGGATGGGCGAACAGTTCGGCCCGAGCATGAGTTTGGGCCTAACATTGGCTGTTCGCACGTTCGCCGAACAACCAAATTATCAGGATGTTTGACTGGTTGTTTGTTTGGCCTGCCGAACAACCACAATGCACTGTGCCGCCGCATAGTGCATTGAAAGCCCTGATTGGCTGAAGCAATAAAAACTTTGCCCAATCAGGGAACAGAGCACGATCAGAGCCATGATTGGACGCTGTCATGATGACTCTATCCAATCATGACTCATAGCTGTTGGTCCTGCCCCACACTATAAAAATAATCTTTTATATCGGCGTGTAGTGAGATAGAACATGGCTCTGTTCAGTGTTATTACACACTGTGCTATAATGTGCTATTCTGATTCTATTGTCAGTGTAGAATATCAGTTTAGTGTGAATCTAGGGATAGTTTAGTGTGAGTGTAGCGCAAAAATTCAACTTTATATTAGTTTTGAATGTAGCGATAGTTCAGGTAGTGTGAGTGTAGTGCGACCACCATTTATCTTTACTTTAGTGTGAATGTAGGGATAGTTCAGTCAGTGTGAGTGTAGTGACCGTTTAACACAGTATATTTCATTGTGTTACTGCAAGTTTAACGCAGTACCATTCTGTGCATTACTGCATGTATAACGCATTATATTTCAGTGCGTTATACATGCATCCTCCCTCATCTAAGCAGAGACTGATGTATAGTCCACTGCAGTTGCCAGAGTGGCTAAACCTGCCTCCTTGTCCACAGCTATCGCTGCCCCAGCATCAGGCATGGAGGAGTCAGCTGAGATATCATCAGCCACTTGCTCTTTGAAGATGCACAGCCATTACTTGATTCAGATGTTGGTTTTGAGGTTGAGGTTGAAGAAGACAGGAACATAAGCCTACAGGGAGGGGAGAACACTGGTACACAAATTGGCAGTCATGTTCCTCCAGCCGCAGCATGTTGCCAAGTTGTCTCCAGTGGTAATGAGGATGGAGGAGATGATGGTGATGAGGTTCACTGATGCCACTTGGGTGCCAGATAGAGCAGAGGAGGAAAGTGAGAGTGAGGCACAACCCCAAAGAGGCAGCCATCATGGAAGAGTAGAGAGGAGCCACCCTATTCCATCACATTGTGGAGCTGTTATCTCCTGACCCACTTCCCACAGCTCAGCTGTCTGGGCCTTTTTTAGCACATGTGCACTGTTGCAATTGGCAACTTTGTCTCAAGCACATCAAGCGTGGCAAAAACACCAGCCATTTGTGTACCACATGCTTAACAAGGCATTTAACCTCCCACCACTCAGCCCGTTGGCAAGAGCACCTAAAAGCCACACAAAAGGGGTGTAAATCTGTTCCTCCTCCTTACTCACCTCAGTCTGCCCCCGCTATACTTCATGACCTCTTAGCAGCCTCCACTGACAGGGATGATGGTATAGCACAGGGTGTCCCAGGTCCTTGCAGCACATCTGACAGCAGCACACCACCAGCTGTAGACTATAGCCGGCAAATTTCTCTGCCCCATCTGCTACAGCGGAAAAAAAAATTACAGTCACCGTCACCCAGCATCTAATTGCAAGCTTGTCAAAGCTGCTGGCTCTACAACTTCTGCTTTTTCATCTGGTGGATTCTGCCCCTTCTGTGAATTAGAAGAATGTACTGTACCACAATGGCAGGTTCCCAGGCGCTATTTCTTTTCACGTAAGGCCATTCTAGCTCTGTATCATCACATGAAAGATGTTGTGGCATCATTGGGCAAGGCAGTCAGCCGCAAGGTCCATGTTACTGCTGACACGTGGTCCAGCAAACATGGTCAGGGACGATATATTTCATTCACAGCACACTGGGTAACTCTGCTTGCAACTCAGAAGGATGCAGGACAGGGCTTAGTGCTGCAGCTTGATGTGCCCCCACATCTCCATACAGCTAGTGGTGATGATGCGAAATTTGTCAGCTCTGCAATTGAGCTGCTGGCCTGCCCTGCATCCAGCATGCTTTCCGAACAGGCATTCAGTGCTGCTGGAGGTTTATATTGTTCTTTTTTGTTGTTTTTTTGCACGATCGTTCTCTTTTGCATGATTGATTGGAATTTATAAGGACACTGTGTGCAATAAGGAGTACATTGCATATTGCTAGTTTTAAGGCATATAATTATTTATTTTGCATAATATCAGGATATTTACAGCACTTATATATATATATATATATATATATATATATATATATATATATATATATATATAAATCATTTGTGTATATGCACATTGGATATAATTTTGTATATGCACATTTGATTTTTGATTTTTGGTATAGCACTTATTTTGTATCATTTTGTATTTTCACATATTTTGGAAGTGTGGGAAGTGCTGGCAGCTTTTTGGTACTATATAGCAGCTCACAAGGTTTTACCTAAATTATGGTGTGAAGGCTCCACGGACAGGCAAAGAGTAATTTTTCCACACCTGTTTGACAAGTGCATATCATTGCAATTTTTGACAGCAAGGCCAACTATTTCTTTTGTCAAGAGTACCTCTATACGGTGTAAAGGCACCACGGACACCCGGAGACCAATTTTTCTGCACCTGTTACTTCTATCCAAAGTCTGTGGAAAGAGACACCAGAACCAAAAATCTCTAATTGTGTTCCCAGTGCACTACATTGTAGCCTCATCATACAGACTGGCTCCCCGAGCCGTTGCATACAAAATAAAGAAAGCTTGCAGGGAAAATGTCATTTTTTTGGCTTTATAAATGCAATTATTGCTGCAGCAGCTTCTTTACACAGTACAGATGTGCCACTTTACAGGTAGACTAAGGGGACCCCCAGGCACTATATTGAAAGGAATTTTTCATTTGTATGCTTTACTTTAAGCATCAATAAATCACTGCTCATTTAAAAACTATGTTTTTTACAAACTTTACTACAACTTTTTTTTATTGATACATGTCCCCCAGGGAAGTACCCGCATCCCCATAACCATTGTATGCCCAATTACTTGCATATAAGCCTTCAAATTGGGCATTTTTGATTTTTTACGTTCAGGTCCCATAGACTTCAATGGGGTTCATTATTTGGTTCCAAAGTCCTGAGTAATTTTCTAACAAAAAATACAGATGTTTACTTGTAAACAACAATTGTCAAAAAAAGACACAGTCAGCAAGTGGTTAAACAGAGGCCAAGATGGCAGCTTCCTTGGCTGAAAATGATAAGAGAGTTTGCTTCCACTTTAACGTCTGCCATTCTCCAACACTAGAAAAAATAAAGAATAATGTGGTGTAAGTTTAAAAAAAAAATGCCCATCCTGTTCTATTCTATTGTATTCTATTTTATCCTATCCTATCCTTATTGTAAAATAAGAAGACAGGAAATAAAATTGTGCTTTCGTTTCCCCCTTAGTTTCAGTCTGATATGGAGATTGCACATTTACAATAATAGTATAGAAGGTTCAATAGTTCAGGAGGACTGATAAATATCGGTCTTGCATTTCAAATGAAATGCTCACATTAAAATAAAATAGAGAAAGTAAAAATTTGGACTTCTGAAAAATATCCACTGTATTGGAAGGGCATTGTAGTAATGGAGGTGGTGTGCGCCTTAGCATTTGGCTTTCATTTTCCCCTCAGCCCAGAAGCGTACACCTCTTGCCCCTACCTCAGGATTACACACAATTTGTTCATCGCCATTCACCACAAGAAGACAGACCGGTCTCTACTGGCTGCACTGAGAAGGAAGTGTTGTCACCAGCAGAAGAAGAGCTTAGATATTCCAAGTTTGGTTCAGGTTTAGAGTCAGGTGTAAAAACAAAACGTGTAGCGCTATAGAAAAGTTGGGCTATAAGCCCAAATAACATCTAAAACTAAAACATTGAATGACAAGGTAAATAGTGACGTAGAAACTGACACTATAAATTAAACATACTGGTATATAATATATGCAATTAATTGTCCATATAAGTAGCAGTCCTAATAACAGTGCGACTGAGATATCAATAAATGTGCGATGCCAGTCTATATATTGAAATTTATGAGACTCTATGACAAAAATTCCAGTGAGGAAAGACGTGTCACTCCAAAGGTAAAACAATCTGTGACTGTGATCGAACCACCACCATGAGAAGAGGAGGCTTACCAGAAGGTCCCCACTGCTGCCTTTTGATCTAATATAAGCGCTTTTCTATCTACAATCATGTGAGTGGTTTTAACTTTTAATAAATTTAAACTTTTTATATGGAATTACACTATTGGGTCCATTTTTGCTTCTCCCTTTGCCTCTTTACACCTGTGAATGCTGGAGTACCATTACATATGAGAGGCTACTTTCCACGCGTCCTTACTTGTATGTGAGCGGGGGAGTCTTCAGTACAGAGAAACCAACATCTCCTGCATTGCACATTTGTTGATATCTCAGTCGCACTGTTATTAGGACTGCTACTTATATGGACAATTAATTGTTTATATTATATATGTTTCATTTATAGTGTCAATTTCTATGTCACTATTTACCTCGTCATTCAATGTTTTAGTTTTAGATGTTATTTGGGCTTATAGCCCAACTTTTCTATAGCGCTACACATTTTGTTTTTACTTTTGTCTCTGCCATTTATCCAATTTGGTGTGTTAGCTGCTTGATATTAGGGGCAGCGCAAAATTACTTTTTACACTTTTAGAGTCAGGTGTGTATGGAGGTGCAGGGTCAGGGGTTTAGTGGTAGGGGTGTTGGGCTACAGGGAGATGAAATATCAAGATCAGGAGAACCTGGTTCTTCATAGGCCTGAATAAGGTTGGGCTCAGGCGTGTTCGCAACTCCACATGCCCGAGCCCGGCAGGAAGCAAACACAGCACAGTGCTAATCACAGGCAGTGAGACATTTCCCGATCTGTGGCTGCAGAGACTCATAGACTGTGATTAGCGCTGTGCAGTGTCAGCTTCCTGGTGGGCTCAGGCAGGTGGAGTTGCGAGCATGCCTAAACCCAACCTGAGGCCTGAACAGAGCCTATTTATGCTTCTCCACCCTTTCACTATGCTGATCCACCCCTCCTCCACTGTAACTTACACACCTCTGCAATGATTCTACGGGCATTCTTACACAAAGTTTACCTGTGGCCAGTGCATTTTCTACTTCCTACTGCCTGTGTATGTGCATTAGGAGTCCTGTAGACTTCATGGGACAGGAGATTGCTCTGTCTCCTGGCAGCATATAGGTCTATGGACCCGGACCCAGCATTATTGACAGAGCTGCTGATGTCCTTTAACCTCCACCAATCCCCATGCATACCAGTAATCAGCTTCTGGCACAGGAAGCTTCCCATCGCTAATAATTTTCTTTGCCGCTATCTTCAGTAGATGTGACATGTAGGAGCAACAAATAAGTTATTTGTGGTGGGAGACTTCACATTATGGGAGCTGATGCCTATATCTCCAATGATTGCTGCAGGCTAGAGCAAATACTAGGTCTACTCTGGCAGTAGTGTAGAGTCTTTGGGATAAGCCAAAATGAAACCAAAAGCTTGCACTTGTTCAATAGCAGAAGAAAAAGTGATTAACACTGTGTCCCTGCTAGGCATGCATGATAGCATTGTGTAGACCAGCACCATCCAAAACAGCCATAGTCAGTGGAAAGCACATCCAGGGTGGTTCCTGCAGTAGGTGAATCTGAGTTGGAATGAGACATGGCCTTCTAATCTCTGGCCTGATCACCCCACATCACCTCTCTGATCCCCTGGCTTCTGCTGTGACTTACACAAGCACTGCAATCTTCATCCTGACAGCTCATATCACTGACCCCCCTCCTGATCTGATGTGCTGCTGGCCAACCACATCTGGGCATACAGCTAATAACTCCTCAACGAAGCACCACTCAACTCTGCACCTACAACCACCCCCTCAACACCACTGCACACGCACTCCCGTTTTCAGGACCATAACTGAAACCTCCCCACTTTCATGCAGTGCTACAAAAGCAAAACTGACTTACTTAGAACCATGTACTGCATACTAGTACTACTGGGGAAGTGAAGCTTAATCCGTTACTTCCACACTACTAGTATGTGGTACTTGAGTCAGTGAGTGCTTTCTTTTATCAGAGCCCAGGCATTCTGTCTTCTGACAGGTTTTTTCTATGTGATTATAGTTAGGGGAGCAGCTGAAAAGTGTTTTTAGTAAAAATATGCTTGCATGCACATATTGAAGATCTGCAACTTGGTTCTTGACACCTGAAAGTGCAGTTCATATCTATCAATGGGTAACGGTTTTATTTGGATTAAATTTGAAAAGAGTGATTAAGCAGGAATTTTGACTTACCTATTAATTCCTTAGCTTGGAGTACAGCACAGGACGACAGGACTTGTATTCAAAGACCTTGGGTTATATGCGGGCTACATTCAGGTGGTTGGCCACTGGCAAAATACTTGTAAGGCCACCCCCCTATGCATTCTGTGAGCCTCCAGTTTTTTTGCAAACCATAAAGAGTGATTACAAAAGGCAGAGGGAAGGTGCCTGCGTCCTGTACCACATTCCAAGATAAGTAATTTACCAGTATATTCAAATTCCTATTATCTTAAGTACAGGACACAGGGCTCATATTTACAGTACACACTATGGGATGTCCCAAATCAATAAACTAGGGTTAGGGAACCCAGTAAAACACTCTGATGACAGCCTGAAACACCTTGCTGCTGAAGCTCACATTTGCTGAGACCTGAGCATCCCCTGATAGCCCTGAAAATACCCAAGCAATGCAAGGAAATTTCTATGGTGCATTTTGGAGCAAAAGGAAGGAAGAACAATATTCTCCTTTAGGTGGAAGAAGGAGCCCACCTTGAGCAGAAAAGAAAGTCTTGGTCTCAAGACTACCTTGTCCCTGTGTAATACAAGAAAAGACTGCCAGCTCATGCCTAGCAGACAAAATGGCCACCAGGAAGCAACCTTAAATCTGAGATCTCCCAAAGGGATATCTGTAAAAGGGAGAGAACAGAGAATACCAGGTTGAGATCCTAAGGTCGAATTGTTGGATTTGGGGGATTTATGTGAACAACTCTCTTGAAAAGTCTTGGTTAAAGATTCCAAAGTGAGATGTTTCTGGAAGAAAATGAATAAGGTAGAAACCTGACACCTAATGGTACCCAGGGCTAGCTGCTAGTCAAGACCAAATTGATGAAAGGCCAGAATACAAACAGCAGAGTATTCCCAGGGTCTCAACTGTCTGTCCCTGCTCCAGAAGAAATAAGCCGTCCTTGTGGGAAGTATGTATTTATGCTGTGAGTATGATAGGAAATATAGATTCAGAGATACCCCTATGCTTCAGGACCTGGGTTTCAGCAGCCATGCTGTTAAAGCCTTTAACTGAGTAGCATGGTGGAATAGGGGTCTTGCACCAGTAAGTGTGGTCTGTTTGGAAAAGGCCAAGGCTCACCCGCCAAGAGTCTTGAGTATGTCTGTGCACCTAGTTGTTCTGAGCCAATTCTGTGTGATGAGGATCACTAGAATTCCCTCTACTCTATCTTGCGTAGCAGTGGAGGGACAATCTTTATCAGAGGGAGGGCATAGATCAGTCTGAATGGAATTTAAGCAATCACAAAGGTCAGAGGCTCCTTGGGCCTAGCAACAAATCTGTTCGGTTTGGTGTTGAATCTGAAGGCCAGGATGTCCATATCTGGTTTTCCCTACCTTTAACAAATATTCTGGACTATCTGGGTGGGTAAACCATTCCCATGGGTCCAGGTGGTGGTGGCGGCTTAGGAAGTCCACCTGCCAATTGTCCAGGCCAGGAATGTAAAAAGCAGAAAGTGCTGGAATGCAAATTTCTGCCCAGGGGGGATACTCTGCCCCCCCCGCCAACATGATTATTGGTTGCTAGGACTGCCCTGCCTACACCTGACAGCAGCAGTGGCTGGGGGGGGGGGGGACCAGCAGAGGATCTACAGGGCAGCCAGGCAAGGGTTAAAGAGACCAGGCTCCTAAGTGGAGCAGCCACAGCCCACCGAATCTGGACCATGTTCCGCCATTTAATGCTTGCATTACAGCAAGCATATAGCACTAGTGACTCATAAAATATAGGGGTTGAAAATGCCTCTGCAGCTTCCACTACAAGATTTGCGTCCCCATCACTGTTCTCCATTTCTGCCTCAAAGAGGTTTGAAGGCTCGATCTCTGATTCATGAACAGAGTCGGGGAGAGGAAGTGTAGCGTTTTTTTTCCCTTGAAAGCGAAGGTTTATGAGTTCCAAAAGTTTTCTTAAGAATTCAGAAATATACTTTTTACAGATAGACCTATTGAATGCACCTGAGAGGAATCTAGAGTCAGTGGAGTTGAGCAGTATGATACTTAGACATTGCTGTGGAACAGCAGGCTGCTACCCAGAGTGGTCTTCGAAGGTCCTGTGGGCCTTCTGCGAAATGCATGTTAGTTTCAACTTTTTGTCCCTGCTCCCTTGTGATCCACCATTGCTATGTGAGGGATCCCCAGTGGGGAACTCGCAGAACAGGATGCAGTTGGAATGGGGTTTTGCATGCCTGGAATGCAGGAGCTGCGATAACCCATTTGCTGAACATGTTCCTATGACTGTCTCTTGGTAGCAGAAGGCATCAAGAAGTACGGCAAGCATACTTTGTGTGTTTTCAGCAGATATGGCGGGAGACATGTTGTGACTACCTCATCATCCAGACTAAGTATAGATGGAAGGAAAAAAGAAGTCAAATTAAGTAAAAATTACCTATTGTGCTGAAACATTAGAGACAATTACAACAGGGAGTATAACAGTTAAGTGGCTAACTCCCAATTCCTCCACCAATATATCTGAACTACGTACTAAGTGGTGTGGGTTCTCTATTAATAGCCAGGAACTGATCCAAAAATACAGGGAAACCCTGTTTTAACTTATCCACGTTGATGGGCCCAGTTGAAGCCCAGGCTTTGTCCCTCACAGTGGACATACCCCTGAATGGTTCTTTGTGTTCTAGGAACCATAGAAATGGACCATGGCCCTGGAACTGTATAGAACTTTGCATCTAACTAAACACATTGCACTTCATGCCAAGGTGAGCACCGACTCAGGATCCAGGGCCGAAGCAAACATAACAGGTATAGGTATACCACCAAGGAAGATTGATCCAAAAACTGCTAGATAACCCAATACAGTAAAATCTTGATAAGACTGTCAGAAGAAAAAAGAAAATAAAAATGTATCCAAAGGAGAAGAGTTCCATCGCCTAAGGACACTAACAAAAAACTGGAGTCTCACAGAGTGGGTGGGGTTATGTGAGTGTGCATTTGGGAGTGGCCCTAGCAAGTTTTTTTGCCAGTGTCCAATCACCTGAAGGTAGCCTGCATATAATCTGTGGTCTATGAATATGAGCCCTGTGTTTTGTACTATATGATTAAGATATACCGTATTTTTTAGTTCTGTACCTTGTATATACACTCTGATGTCCTTCTGCTTCCTCTGTGAGCTGTATAGTATGGAGCACCTATAGATTCCACCATCCTTTATATTAATGTTTGAAATAGACAGATTAGCAACTCCATCTTCTACCCGGTCTACATATGACATACGAGGATCTGTTGCAAACACTGTTGAATTTTTTACGCTTAATATTTCCTTGTCCTGAAAGTGCCAAAATATGTTTAGAATTTTAGGATCAATGGAGGAGTTTTTGACTGTGAATGTGCAGGGAATGTCCACGTCTGTTCCCATTCTGGCTCGACAGATCAAAGGAGCAATCACCTCAATAGTGCCACCTGTAGGAAATGAACAGATCATAATTATACAAAAGCAGGATGACATCTGTCACACATAGCCTGTGTTCTATTGAGAGTTAGAAAAGGTCAGTTTCTACCCGATACTTCACACATAGGAACAACATTTTGTTAAATGATAGGAATGACCGGAAAAACCGGTGCCTTTAAGCTGATCTCACTATGAACATGAAAGGGAAGGTGTAGCACAAGAAGCCAATCATGTGCATGCACATGTACTAACAAATATCATAGCATGCTGTACTGAGCTTTGTTTTTCTAGCAAGAGCATGTTTTTTTAACTCTAGCAGACAATGCAAATGTTATGGTACCTAGGGAAACAGGGGTTCCAGCACTGACTACTAAATGTGATATTCTGTATACAGGTAGAAATAGCTTTTGAAAAATAACTTTGCATAAAATGTCTATACATTATAGTTTGGGGACCTACTTGTATGTAGGAATGCTATTGTAGGGATGTGTTTCCTGACAGCTTTATTGTGTTTTGATTTACTTTTCTTGGAGAGCATTATACCCAGGGATGATTGTAGTGATATAGTAGTCAGTAGTGGGATGATGATTATTAATTAAATATTTCTTATAATGTCATTTCTGCAGCAACCCAGTTCTTCCAGAGAATGCATTTATTGAGTCCCAACACAGAACAAAAAGTTCACAAGATACTTGCAAAAGATTACAAAATCCAACAGAGTAAATATTACAATGAGTCCAGAGTGGTAACTATATTCAGGTGCGCTACTAATGTCACAAACAAGCGGACTGAGGGAACTCCCTCAGCCTGGATGTGTGTGTGAATTATACCTTTGAGCAATAATAGTAAATAACAAAAAAGTAACAACACAAATGTTGTATATTGCGCCTTCCAGTGAGGTAAAATGTGAATGGTTACAATGTAGCAAAAAAAGTCCACTGAAGGAATAGATAGTTGAAGGAAGGCAAGTTAAAGTCCTGCAACATAAATATATGTATATGCTTCCTGGGTGAATTAATCCTTTCTCTGTGAACCAGACTCTTGTAATAGAATGAGAAAAGTTGGCCGCTTACCAGATCTGTGGGACCCCTATCACGGGGGTCTTATGGGCTCATAAAGTATCCAGGAACTGCTGTTAAGATCCTCTTATTCAGTTATCCATCCACCCGGGATCCTCCACTGGCATCAAGGTAGCGGTGCAAAGAAATCCCATACACTGGAGCAGCTGATCAGATGGAAAAGCTGATCTGATCACACAGGCTCACTCCTTCACAGGCACTGTTAGTTCTATGCAGCTGGACTGACTTCAACAGTAACTCTCGCCATATGTGGATTAAAAAAAAACAGGAGAAACTCCATAGTGTAATAAGTAAAAACTTCTTTAATAAAACAAGAACATGGCCGGCATCAAAAATGTTAGCAGAAGATCAAAAATATGTAAAGTTTAGCGGCACTGCTGCATTCAAGCTAGTCAGCTGCTATGTGGTGACGTCAGGTTTCTTGGCTCCCCCTACGCTGCGTTTCCCAGTCGATGCCTCTTACGGAGAAACGCAGCGTAGGGGGAGCCAAGAAACCTGACGTCACCACATAGCAGCTGACTAGCTTGAATGCAGCAGTGCCACTAAACTTTCCGTATTTTTGATCTTCTGCTAACATTTTTGATGCCGGCCATGTTCTTGTTTTATTAAAGAAGTTTTTACCTATTACACTATGGAGTTTCTCCTGTTTTTTTAATCCACATATGGCGAGAGTTACTGTTGAAGTCAGCCTGGCTGCATAGAACTAACAGCGCCTGTGAAGGAGTGAGCCTGTGTGATCAGATCAGCTTTTCCATCTGATCAGCTGCTCCAGTGTATGGGATTTCTTTACACCGCTACCTTGATGCCAGTGGAGGATCCCAGGCGGATGGATGACTGAATAAGAGGATCTTATCAGCTGTTCCTGGATACTTTATGAGCCCATAAGACCCCCGTGATAGGGGTCCCATGGATCTGGTAAGCGGCCACCTTTTCTCATTCTATCACAAGAGTCTGGTTCACAGAGAAAGGATGGTTGGTCCAAAAGTGTCAATATTGTGTGGCCACCATTATTTTCCAGCACTGCCTTAACCCTCTTGGGCATGGAGTTCACCAGAGCTTCACAGGTTGCCACTGGAGTCCTCTTCCACTCCTCCATGATGACATCACAGAGCTGGTGGATGTTAGAGACCTTGGGCTCCTCCACCTTCCGTTTGAGGATGTCCCACCGATGCTCAATAGACAGGAGGACTGCATAATTGACAGAGCATTGGGCACAGGACTGCATAATACACAGAGCGTTGGGCACAGGACTGCATAATACACAGAGCGCTGGGCACAGGACTACATAATATACAGAGCGCTGGGCACAGGACTATATAATACACAGAGCGCTGGGCGAAGGACTATATAATACACAGAGCGCTGGGCACAAGACTACATAACACACAGAGTGCTGGGCACAAGACTACATATATAATTTAAAGGCTGCGCTGCTAGTGCAAACACATGATCATATTAACTGAAAACACCATGATTATAAATGAACACAAGTGAATAGTTTCATAACAAAAAAATCTGCACATAAATCGCATGCAAAAAAAAATCGCATGCACAACAAAAAAAATGAGTGGAACATTCAGTAAACAAAAACAATTAAATTGAGTCCATTTGGTCATAGATTGAAATGAACAGTAGATCTTGTGGGTGTAGAAAATGGTTGGATAGAGGGAGAAAGACACCCTTCATTCAAGTGATACAAAGATTATCTCCGTGGGGAGCGTGATGTTAAAATAGAGAGAAGATCCTCCACCTCAAGTAAGGTAAGCCCCTTACCAGATCCAAAGATCTCCTGTCACAGAGGTCATGCACACATGTGGCTGTGTCCCCCAGCCACTGGGTCTCTGTCAGTGCGCAGATCAAAAGCCACCTCTCCAGGGAATCAATCCAAACGTGATTTATCCGCTCACAGACCATGGATAAATAGGAAAGAAATACTCCATAGCGTAATACAGTTAAATTCCACTTTAATTAATAAAAGAAAAGCACTTACAATTTGTGCAGTAAAGATCGCTTATAAAAACATGTAGTGCCGGCCGGCTTCAGCTGCTGCCCGTTCCTTCCGGGTTCAGCGTGGTATGGTGGTGACGTCAGCACGCCGCTCCTCCCTACGCTGTTTTGACAAATCTGTCGTCTTCCTGGGGTACGGGCGGCATGCTGACACACCACCTATATGGGAACTCAAAGCAGAGGAACGCCCCCTTCTGTGATCAGGGCGTCCGAGGCCGCTGCCGCCATCTTTGTATAGGGCAAGCGGAAACTGTATGTTGTTAATTCACTGCCATGTATACCGTCACAACCCGGGCAAAAAGGGTTATAACAGAGCGAATGGGATTATACGCTCCATTGTTGCCAACAGCGCATAGACCACAAAAACAATGGATGTCAGAGGGATGCAGTAATTCAAATCGGAAAATACCGCATCTGATATTAAATGCATAATGAGCAAAAAATGAAAACAAAAAATACAAACTATTTATTAAATAAAAAACATCTATTTAAATGAAAAAATCTATTTAAATAAAAAAGGGGGACGGTGTGAGAAACCATCAGAGTGTTAGCATGTAAAAATGCCCAGGTGGCCTGATATTACCATTAATTGGGGCTATCAAGAATGGATATCAATACCATTCGGTATCAAAACACTATGCTATACATCATAATAGGAATCCTGCTAACACTCTATTTTTGGGGATAGATAGGTACAGTGCACACTGGAGGGGTGGATCCTTAGTCAGAGAATTATCTAGATTGGAAATGCATTTAATATCAGATGCGGTATTTTCCGATGGTGGTGACGTCAGCGGCGTGCTGACATCACCACCATACCACGCTGAACCCGGAAGGAACGGGCAGCAGCTGAAGCCGGCCGGCGCTACATGTTTTTATAAGCGATCTTTACTGCACAAATTGTAAGTGCTTTTCTTTTATTAATTAAAGTGGAGTTTAACTGTATTACGCTATGGAGTATTTCTTTCCTATTTATCCATGGTCTGTGAGCGGATAAATCACGTTTGGATTGATTCCCTGGAGAGGTGGCTTTTGATCTGCGCACTGACAGAGACCCAGTGGCTGGGGGACACAGCCACATGTGTGCATGATCTCTGTGACAGGAGATCTTTGGATCTGGTAAGGGGCTTACCTTACTTGAGGTGGAGGATCTTCTCTCTATTTTAACATCACGCTCCCCACGGAGATAATCTTTGTATCACTTGAATGAAGGGTGTCTTTCTCCCTCTATCCAACCATTTTCTACACCCACAAGATCTACAGTTCATTTCACATCCATAGCTCACCTCTGCATCCTTCTCTCACAGGTTATCTCTGCAGCCACCTCTTAGCCCTTCCCCCACAACAGCTACTGTAAACTCTCCATCTCTCAATGCAGCTGCATCAGCTCTGACCCCTGCTCCTCCACTGCCCCCACCTGTGTACAAACAGACCCCTGTTCCATCAGATATGGCGACCCGTCAGAATTGGTAATGGAAGTGACGTTCCATCGCCACCAACTTGCTACACCTCACACTCCTCCATAGTAATGATACACCGAGAAGGCGGCAAGCGGACATCTTGTTACACCCACCAGAGTTTTGCATTCCACAGTTATTTTTTACAGAAAATGGAGCAGGCATTCATTTCGGCCCTAGCACCCTGCCGGTGTGTTTGTTTCACACTAAGCAGATATGTGAGTCTTACAGGGATGACTATCTTATCCTCCCTGTATGTATATTCTTTCTTTTCCAATTTTTGTCCATGAATGGTTGATTTTGATACACTGTTATATTATAGTGATTTTTTATTATTGAGGACAATATTATTGTATATTCTATTCAAGCTTTTAACACGTAAATGATTTGGATACATGATTTGTTATATTTTGTGCCACTATTGCATGTATTGTCTGCTATGTACCTACTCAATCATGGCAAACAAACAAATACTTGTTCATGTTTTCACTTTGACTCCTTCGATTAGCTACAATATACACACCTCATTTAAAGTCCCGACCCTCTTTTTTTATGAACCTGATTAGGGATGGAGATGCATGTTATCATACGTCTCATTCAAAGTCCCAAAAACCTCCTCTATTGCAACATAATACACAGAGCGCTGGGCACATATTTACATAATACACAGAGCGCTGGGCACATATCTACATAATACACAGAGCGCTGGGCACATATTTACATAATACACAGAGCGCTGGGCACATATCTACATAATACACAGAGCGCTGGGCACATATTTACATAATACACAGAGCGCTGGGCACAGAACTGTATACACAGAGCGCTGGGCACATGACTGCATAATACACAGAGCGCTGGGCACATATCTACATAATACACAGAGCGCTGGGCACATATCTACATAATACACAGAGCGCTGGGCACATATTTACATAATACACAGAGCGCTGGGCACAGAACTGTATAACTCACAGAGCGCTGGGCACATGACTGCATAATACACAGAGCGCTGGGCACAGAACTGTATAATACACAGAGCGCTGGGCATAGGCCTACATAATATACAGGAGGGTGGTAGGCATAGAGTGCAGGGTTCTGAGGTTTGCTATGCACAGAGGACACTTTTGCACCTACATCCATAGCTCACCTCTGCATCCTTCTCTCACGGGTTATCTCTGCAGCCATTTCTTAGCCCTTCCCCCACAACAGCTACTGTAAACTCTCCATCTCTCTATGCAGCTGCATCAGCTCTGACCCCTGCTCCTCCACTGCCCTCACCTGTGTAAAAACAGACCCCTGTTCCGTCAGATATGGCGACCCATCAGATTTGGTAACGGAAGTGACGTCCTGTCGCCGCCATCTTGCTACACCCCGCACTCCTCCATAGTATGATACACCGAGAAGGGGGCAAGCGGACATCATGTTACATCCACCGGAGTTTTGCATTCCACAGTTATTTTTAACACCGACGGGTGCGGTAAGCTTGGAGATGTCCGGGGGGGTGGGGGTCAAAATTCGCCCGGCTTAGTGGGAACCGGACATTTTCAATCTGTATGTAGCCCTCTGTGTTCTACAGAAGCTGGTCATTCGAAATCAGAAAAATTTGCCCCTTTAAAAAAGCTTATAAACATAAGCGCGCATAAATGCGGTTTCAGCTGTTACCTGCGGTTACATGAAGTTACAAGCATTTCTGACTGCAATTTTTCTGCTTTAAAAAAAATGCCTGTAACCTTGAAGCTTAATGTACATGGGACGTTTTTACAATCTCTCCTGAACGATTTAACTTGACGTTGACGGTGTAGTAACCGTCGTTTAACCACTTGCCGACCGCTGCACGCCGATATACAGTGGAACCTTGGATTACGAGCATAATCCGTTACAGGAGAATTCTCGTAATCCAAAGCACTCGCATATCAAAGCGAGTTTTCCCATAGAAGTCAATGGAAACGAAAATAATCTTTTCTGCATTGACTTCAATGGCATGCAATACCGTATGTGGCCAGAGGTGGGGGGGCGCCGGAGAGCCTCGGAAACACTCGGGGACAGTTTGGCTGACCTTGGAAACACCCGGGAACGGAGTATTTAACCCCTTCCCTGCCAGTGTCATTTATAGAGTAATCAGTGCATTTTTATAGCACTGATTGCTGTATAAATGACAATGGTCCCAAAATAGCGTAAAAAATGTCCAATGTGTCTGCCATAATATCACAGTCACAATAAAAATCGTGATAAAAATTAATTAAAAAAATCCCATAATTCTATCCCCTATTTTGTGGGCGCTATAACTTTTGAGCAAACCAATCAATATACGCTTATTGCGATTTTTTTTTTTTTTACTAAAAATATGTAGAAGAATACATATCAGCCTAAACTGAGGAAAAAACTTTTTTTTAATATATTTTTGGGGGATATTTATTATAGCAAAAAGTAAAAAATATTGCTTTTTTTCAAAATTGTCGCTCTTTTTTTGTTTATAGCGCAAAAATTAAAAACCGCGGAGGTGATCAAATACCACCTATTTGTGGAAAAAAAAAGATGTCAATTTTGTTTGGGTACAGCATCACACGACCGCGCAATTGTCAGTTAAAGCGACGCAGTGCCGAATCGCAAAAAGTGCTCTGGTCAGGAAGGGGGTAAATTCTTCCGGGGCTGAAGTGGTTAAAATGTCAGTTTTTCCATGATTACATGCCACGTTTAGCAGCGTTTTGCCGCCTTTGTGTTTAGAAGCGTTTAAAAAAAAAAAAATATATATATATATATATATATATATATATATATATATATATATATATATATATATATATATATATATATTCTTTTCCAAATAGCCAAAAATGAAAAACGCCTGTAAACGAAATGCGGCTAAACGTGATTTCACTGCGATTTATCGCGTTTAGACTCATTTAGCCATACTTAGACGCGCTTGACATTTGAAATGCCTGTAAACTCAGCTTCTGAACGCATTTTTTTGCGTTCTAGAAAATGCCTCTAAACTCAACTGCCTAGAAACGACTATAAACGACCCTGTGCACATGGACAGATAAGATAACATAGAGGAGAGTTCAGGGGCAGTTGAAAAAAAACGCCCAACTTTTTGTAGT
The DNA here is from genome assembly GCF_042186555.1 of Aquarana catesbeiana. Taxonomy (NCBI): domain Eukaryota; kingdom Metazoa; phylum Chordata; class Amphibia; order Anura; family Ranidae; genus Aquarana; species Aquarana catesbeiana. The sequence goes on along the minus strand of NC_133329.1, from coordinate 72,149,903 downwards.
TGCTGACCTTTAATAAACACAAAACGGAGTGAAGTTATATGCACTTTGGCAGAAGCAGTGGAAACCCCTCTTGTTAACAATAAGGGTTGATGCACATAGACATCTGCAAGCATTTTTTAAGCCTAGTGAAAATCGAGTGTAATATATCAGTCAGCAAATAAAGCCTCATCATGCACACGGGCAGAAAAAAACTCCACTTTTATTTTTGTGCCTCTGAATGCAGTTTAATTTTGGCATGCGCATTGTGGCATTTAGATTTGTATTTTAGAACACCTTTCGCAGCATAAAAAAAAATCCCCCAAGCCTGCATTCAGAGAGAAATTTACTGGCACAATTTACACACACACATTCATAAACACATGCATACATTTATTCCAGTTGCTAAAATAAACAGGAAAACGCCCAGCAAAATGGGTTTCCGCTCATACATTCCTATACACCATACTCCTGTAAACATGCATCAAAACCAACATTTTTCTGCTTGATTTTTCTGGCAGGTACATCCATGTGCATGAAACCTTAACAATCACAATATATTTTATAAATCAGCAAAATTGTATCACCTATCCCTATACTATGTAGCATTGTGTGTTGTCCAGAAGCAGTGTTTATTTATTTAGCACAGTATTTATGTCACATATTATTGTTGTGTTATATCAGCAGCATTTCCCCTTCATAACCATTCTGAATAGGAGGGGAGCCTCCCACCTAAGCTGCTTTCCCACTCCTACAGAAAATGGCTGCAACTGATTTTATATTTAAAGGGAACACAGAACGGGTGACTAATTCTTGGCTTGTATTGAAGAGTACAATGCACAGCATTAGGAAATAAAATACAATAATAAAAAAATAATATAATACAAATATAACTGTTCACTTTAGGAAAGCATTGTGTGCAGTCAGTTCAGCTGCAGAGCAGGGACAATAGACAGAACCCTCCATCCATCCATCCATTACTACTAACGGTGTGCCCAGAAATTGGGATTCCCACAAGCTGCATCCTCCCCCTAATTGTTCCCTGAGGTCTCTACAAGTCAGGAAAAATATTTTTGAAAATGTACCTGTTTTTTGCAAGTATAGAAGCAGCAGAAAACGAATGAGAAACATGTTTCCTCTTCAAGATAGTAATCCGATCAAACCGTCTTTCACTTTCACATATGGAAGTATAATGACGCTCTCCTTCACAAGAATAACTTGGGAGGAAAACAAGTGTTTTGTGTGCTGCAATACACTGACCCTGAATTGTGAAGAAGTTCTAGAGCCCCACGTTACAAGGTATTTTTTTGACATACCACCATTTCTAATATCCTCATTGCAAGACCTTTTCTCAGCTACTATGTACTGTGTGTGAACAGTTAAGCAAGGATTTGTCTGTCGGAGAAGTTTATAGTGGAATATTTGGTCTTTCCTTTAGAATTGTACAGTTGCTCAGTCAGTGGACATTTTGAGATTATATTGTTGCTTAACCACCCTTACATGGTCTGGTAAGGATTCACTTATAATCCAAAATTTTTCTATAAGCTCATGTTGTAAAGAGCTGCGCAAACTGTTAGCGCTATATAAGTCCTGTATAATAATAATAATAAGCTACCACTGTAATTCAACTATAGTTCACCATATCTGGATGAGTTTGGAACATTTGGACCAGCCTTTCTCAACCTTTTTACCTCAAAGGAACCCCTAAAATAAAGTTTACATCTTAGGGGAAACCCAAGTCATCTGGAGTTAGTGGAAAAAATGCTTCCCCTTTCACTGGTGGTCATTGGAAAGAATGCTCCTTACAGTGGTGGACATTCAGTGGGAAGAATGCTCCTTACATTGATGGTCAGTGATAAGAATGCACCTTACATCGGTGATCAGTGGGAAGAATGCTCCTTACATTGATGGTCAGTGGGAAGAATGTTCCTTACAATGGTGAACAGTGGGAAGAATGCTCCTTACATTGATGGTCAGTGGGAAGAATGTTCCTTACATTGGTGGTCAGTGGGAAGAATGCTCCTTACATTGATGGTCAGTGGGAAGAATGCCTCCTGCTTTGTTGGTCATTTGGGAAGAATGCCTCTAACATTGGTGGCCATTGGGAAAAATGCCTCTTACATTAGTGGTCATTTGGGAAGAATGCCCCTTACATTATTGGTCATTGGGACACGTGGCACCCTTATTATGGAGGTCAGAGTGCCACCCTTTCATGTAGCTGAAAATATCACTGCTATAATGCCACTGGCTCTGCCCTGGAACTATACAGACACCATCAGATGGGAATTCAATTAGCCACAGTTGAAAAAACCTCTAGCAACCTCTGGAGGAACACTGGTTGAAAATAGCTGATCTGGACTATACATTGATCAATATACAATAGGTCTTCTGTAGCACTCTTGGATGGGTGTTCTGTACATAAAATGTATTATTTGATTGATTTTTAATATGTTTATAATCCATGTGTGGCTGGGGTAATTTAACCATTGTTTTAACCCTTTCACACCTAAGCCTATTTCTGACATTTGTTGCTGACAAGTTAAAATCCATATTTTTTGCTAAATATATATAATTATTTATATTTAGCAAAGACCCTAGGGAAAAAATGGTGATTGGTGCAATATTTTATGTCACACAGGTATTTGCGCAGCTGTCTTTTAAACGCATTTTTTTGGGTTAAAAGACACTTTCACGAATTAAAAAATAACTAAATAGTAAAGTTAGCCCATTTTTTTTGTATAATGTGAAAGATGATGTTACACTGAGTAAATAGATATGTAACATGTCATGCTTTGAAATTGAGCACACACTCGTGGAATCGCAACAAACTACGATACCTTAAAATCACCATAGGCGACGCTTAAATTTTTTTTCACGATTTCCAGGTTGGAGTTGACATGCCGGCTGGTGGCTCGGGTCTCCCGGTGGAACGGGAGGCTCGGGCAGATCTGCGGAAAATGGTGTGAGGGGGGAGTTCCCTCCCACTCCTTTAGGATAACAGCTGAGCAGCTTTTTGCTCCATCGGTTGTTATTACTAAAGAGCCAACCGCCCGCTCTAAAAAATGATACCGGGGTAATGCTTGCAGCTGCGTACATCACCCAGTATACCCCCTTCAAGCCATGAATGCAAATTTGCGTACGGTGAAGGGGTTATTTACCTATCAGAAGGAATATAGCATATTGCCACAAACAATAACACTTTATTTATTGCACATTCCTAAGATTGAAGTGCTTTTGCCTGCTATATATTCATTTTGTTTTATATAATTTCTTTTGAACAGTGTGCGGAATGGTGCCGACAGGCAAGTTCATCAGGAAGTGGCCAAAATACTCTGGGTATGACCAACTTAAGACATCAAAGAAGTTAAGATCTCAATAACAAATCAGAGGTCAGATGCTGTCTTCAACTTTTTTTTTTTCGAGTTAAAGCGGAGGTCTAGTGCTAGAATTATTGCTCTCGCTCTACTGATCGCGGCGATACCTCACATGTGTGGTTTGAATACCGTTTTCGTATGCGCTCGCTTCGGCACCTTTTACCTTTTTTTTTATTTTTGCACTGTTCTTTTAAAAAAAAAACTTTTTCAATTTTATTCCTATTATAAGGAATGTAAACATCTCTTGTTATAGAAAAAAAGCATAACAGGACTGTCACGGACCTGGCCGGAGCAGAGGCTGTTGGAGAGGACTGTATGCAAGCCTGTTGCCCACCGATTATGGGCCCTAGCATTTGAGGTGAATGAGAAATCCAGTCTGAACTGTATTAATCGGACTCAGTCATGTATATATTGTATGGGGACTCCTTACTGTATATTTGTGTCCCTGAAGAGGGAGGGGGGATTCCTCCAGCAGCCCCCTGCTGATAAGACTGATTCATTCTGTTGGGACACATCCTGTGAGGAGATGCTGGTGTTATCAACATGTGTTTATGTTAATTGAGAGAGCTGATCACATTAGCCACCAGCACTGGCTAATAGACGAATGGTCTACGCTGAGAAAGGGGGAGATTGTTGTTTGTATTGTTAATTGTATTAATGTGTGAAGCTCGGTGCCCACAAGACTGTCATCTGGTCTGGGTACATTTTGTAGTAAATTAGCTCATGTTAATTAGGTTAGCTTTGAGTCATCCCTGCTGTATAAAGGTCTGTGAGATCTCAAAATAAAGGTAGTTCTGATGTACTCCAAGACTGGTGTTGTCTAGTTCTTGGGGTTCCTATAGCCAGATCCATTGGACTCGTGTTCCAGAACTTAGGAAGCGGTATATGACGGAAGCACTCAAGCGGAGTGTGGGGCGTTCCGTGACATTGGTGGCAAGCAGCGGGAAAGCTTCCTGAAGTCTGAAGTCTGGGACATCCAAACCTCCAACTGGATCCAAGATCAGCATAGCAGACTTCAGTCACCCCAGCGGAGATATGGACCTGGCATCAGAATTCCCGGGGCTGCTGCGGATCATCCTTTCAACGTACACCAGGACTGTGTCTGAGGATGAATACCTGGAGCTCAGGCAGCTGATTCGGGTGGAGCTCTGGATTGCAGCCCTCCGTCTCGCTGGTATAAAACAGGGCAAGTGCTTTCCAACCCAAGAGCAACGGGCCAGTGACCAACGGGCATTGCGGATGGCATTCCTGGGAGATCAGCCCCAGGAGCAATGGGTGACTGAGTTGGACAGGTTGGTCCAGCAGGAGATAGAGCTGGACAATCGTTATCGGGCTCTGCAATGGCACGCAGAGGAGGGATATTTAGGGGAGACAACAGAATGCTCTCCGGAGGGATATGACTTTGGCGGCCCTGGATTGCTGTGGGAGAACCTTACAGATCTTTTTATGTTTGGCGATGAGGGGGAACCTGACCTTGAGGACATGAGGGACTATAGAGAGTCTATGCTCGGTCTTGCAGGGGTCTCAGAGCTCAAACCTGATCTGGACCATTTGCTAAGGAAGGAACAGCATCTGGAAAGGGCATACAGGAAACTGCTAGAACAAGTTCAGCAGCATGCCAGAGAATCGGCAGTGGAAAATCCGGAGATTGCCGTCCCCAAACCTGAAGTGCTGACAACAGGGCAGAGCTCTGCTAACCTCTGTCCAGAAATGATAACATCTTCTGGGTTCCATGGACAGGAGATGGTGAACCTCTATTCCCAGACATCAGTTGCAGAGACATGGGATTTGATAGACTTTTCTGCTGAGGAAGAACAACCTGATGAGCCTCCAGCAGAAGAGCTGCTATCATTGCCAAAGTTCACTGTGTTCTGCCCAGCACCAACAGTGGCTTCGGCCTTCCTGAGAGAAGAGGTAGTCGGCCTTTCTCCCACAACACTGACAGGGACATGTGATTTTCTGCCAGCAGCATCTATGGAGTTAAAACAAACTTCTCCAGCTGAAGATCTGGTAACTGAACAGAGGGTCCAAGACCTCTGTCCCACACTTTTACCAATTCCAGAGACTGGGGATTTAATAGACGTTTCTGTAGAGGAGGAACCACCTGGCAAACCCCCAGCAGAAGTGCTGGCAACCAGACAGAGGGTCCAAGACCTCTGCCCCACACCTGCAGCAATTGTGGAGGCCCAAGGTGAGGAGGTGGCAGTCTATCGCGAGCTGCAGATCAGGATCCAAGGAGAGAATGCAGTCATCACCTCACAACTGCAGCTTGATCTGGTGTTGGTTGATGGGGCTTCAGTCCCCACCTGTATACCCCAGGGATGCTGGGCAGTCGGCCCAGATCCCCAACAGCAGGATGGAGTGAGCCCAGTCCCCCTGTCTTCTCTCCAGCGGCAGAAAGGATTCCAGGGAGAAGGGCCAGTCCAGGCCTCTCCCCAGCGGCAGATATGTTCTCTGAGAGAGGCAGAGGATGGCTGGGTGAGTAATACACTGTTTGGAATAATTTGTTTGGGGTACTGTGTGGGTACAGGCAGTAGAGGACTGGAACTATGGACTAACTTCGGAGTCAACCCGTCTGGGGTCTCCTCCTGTGTTAGTCTCCTGCCGAAAGGGGAGAAATGTCACGGACCTGGCCGGAGCAGAGGCTGTTGGAGAGGACTGTATGCAAGCCTGTTGCCCACCGATTATGGGCCCTAGCATTTGAGGTGAATGAGAAATCCAGTCTGAACTGTATTAATCGGACTCAGTCATGTATATATTGTATGGGGACTCCTTACTGTAGATTTGTGTCCCTGAAGAGGGAGGGGGGATTCCTCCAGCAGCCCCCTGCTGATAAGACTGATTCATTCTGTTGGGACACATCCTGTGAGGAGATGCTGGTGTTATCAACATGTGTTTATGTTAATTGAGAGAGCTGATCACATTAGCCACCAGCACTGGCTAATAGACGAATGGTCTAGGCTGAGGAGGGGGGAGATTGTTGTTTGTATTGTTAATTGTATTAATGTGTGAAGCTCGGTGCCCACAAGACTGTCATCTGGTCTGGGTACATTTTGTAGTAAATTAGCTCATGTTAATTAGGTTAGCTTTGAGTCATCCCTGCTGTATAAAGGTCTGTGAGATCTCAAAATAAAGGTAGTTCTGATGTACTCCAAGACTGGTGTTGTCTAGTTCTTGGGGTTCCTATAGCCAGATCCATTGGACTTGTGTTCCAGAACCTAGGAAGCGGTATATGACGGAAGCACTCAAGCGGAGTGTGGGGCGTTCCGTGACAAGGACCTCTTAAATATGGGATCTGGGGTCAAAAAGACCTCAGATCTCATATTTACACAAAAATGCAACAAAAAAATTAAATTAAATTAAATGTCATTAAAAAAAAAAAAAGTCTCTTTAAAAGCTATGGGCGGAAGTGACGTTTTGACGTTGCTTCCGCCCTGCTATGGTATAGAGACGGATGGGGGCCATCTTCCCCTCACTCATCTCCATACCAAGCCAGGGAAAGGACCGGATCGCCTCCGCCGCTACCGACGGCTCCGGTAAGTAGCGGAGGGCAATGGAGCGCAACGGGAGGGGGGGCCCCTCTCCCGCTGCTGATAAAAGTGATCTTGTGGTGAATCTGCTGCAGAGACCATATTTATCTGAAAGCCGACTGCCTGCTGAAGGAGAGGCTACAGGGATTGAAAGTGGTTAAAAAACACTGGCGCACTTTGTTTGGATAAGGTGTTAAACAAAACACTACCAGGAAAAACCCACCTTTATAAACCGTAAATCTCCCAATTTGGGTGATAAAGTAGTGAAGAAAGTACTTGACCCTCCTAAAAAGCCACAATCTTTTTGGGATAAGGCTGATTTTTAGACGTGCACTGCCAATTTTTTTTTTCCGTTTCATAAATTTTTTTTGCTCTATTCGTAAATACAAAAATGTAAAAATTCGGAATTCGAAAATTTGAAAATACAAATTTCCGAATTCTGAATTTTCAGATTTTCAAATTTCTGAATTTCGAGTTTTCGGATTTTCGAATTCCGAATTTTTGATTTTAGTTTTTTCAGAATTTTGAATTTTCGAATTTCCGATTTTAGAATTTTCAGAATTTTGAATTTTCAAATTTAGAATTTTGGAATTTCCGACTTTCGAATTTCTAATTTTCTGATTTTTGAATTTCCGATTTTCAAATTTTCAGAACTTCGAACTTTCAAATTTTTGAATTTCCGATTTTCGAATTTTCAGATTTTCAGTTTTTCGAATCTCCAATTTTCTGATTTTTGAATTTTCGAATTTCAAATTTTTGGATTTCGAATTTTTGAATTTCTGATTTTCGAATTTCTGCTTTTAGAATTTCTGATTTTCTCATTTTCAGTAAGATTTAAAATAATAACTAACTAATAATAATAAATTATAGGTATTGGAATTTCCTTTCAAATGTAGCTGTTAGTGAATGTAACGAATACAAATTTATCTGAAGTTACGAATTATCCGAAATGCCGCATCTAAACAAATAGAATTGAACAAATTAATAATAAATAATAATAATATAAAAAAGTTTTTATTATTATTTATTATTATTAGATCGTTACGTTCCATTCATTTAGATACGTCATTCGTTTTTTCGGATAATGTGTAACTTTGGATAAATTCGTATTTGTTATGTTCACTACGGACCAGGGCGCTTTTAAAAAAAAAATTCTTATTTATTTTTATTTTTTTACATGGTCCCTTTAAAAAAATTAAAAAATCTGATCACTTTTATTGCTGTCACAAGGGATGTAAACATTAATAGTAATAGGTGGTGACAGGTACTCTTTATGGAGGTATCGGGGGTGTGGAAGACACAAAATCACCTCCTTTGCACTTAAAAGTATTCAGATCGCCAAAAATGGTGATTCTAAATTACTGTCATTTTGGAATTTCGAATATTGGTATGTCCGATTTTCGAATTTCCAATTTTCGAATTTCTGATTTCTAAGGTGTAAAGCTTGCCGGCAAATTAGTAACCCTGTCAGGGGACTTGATAGATTCACATCTACGGCCAATAATAGAGATTTTTACATTAGACCCCTTTCGCACCGAGGTGTTTTTCAGGCGCTTTTGAGCTAAAAACAACGCCTGAAAAACGGCTCCCCTGCAGTCTCAGTGTGAAAGCCCGAGTGCTTTCACACTGAGGCGATGAGCTGGCAGGACGTTAAAAAAACTCCTGCAAGCAGCATCTTTGGAGCATTGAAGGAGCGGTGTGTATACCTCCACCGCTCCTGCCAATTGAAATGAATGGGCAGTGTTGCAGTGGCACTTTGCGGGTGGGTTTAACCCATTTTTGGCCGCTAGCGGGGGTTAAAAGCACCCAGCTAGCGGCTGAATACCTCCGCAAAAACGATGATAAAGCGCCGCTAAGAATAGCGGCACTTTGCCGGCGACACCGCCGACACCTGTGTGTCAAAGCGACCTTAGAGAATTTATCACCTGTAATACAGACCATGTTGTCTATGTCCTGTTGTGCCCATGTGGTTTAATGTATGTCGGTCGGACCAAAAGAATTTTGAGGATACGCATTGCAGAACATATAAACAATATATAAAACAAAGGAGAGAGAGAAGTGGGGTTTTAAATGTACACAGCAGTCCTATTTTATTACCAAACCCGGGATGGAAGCACACAGCAGTAGTCACTACAGTACCTGAATGCATGTACAGGCTGTTCATATCAGTGGTACTATATTTAATCCCCCCCCATTGATGATTTGGTTGGTGTGTCCTGCTTGGTCTGCTTCCGTGAGCCCTTGACTGTGGTTAGGGTTTCGCTGATCTGCCCATTATTGCTCGCCTCCGCCAGCGGCGGTGTGCCTTGTGGGTCTCCTCCCCTTCCCTGCCTCCGGGTGATGCCAAGGGGTTGGATTCATGGTCCCTCCTTACCTACGTCTCCTCTAGGCGCTGGGCATGAGGCGCCCTCGTGGCGCAGCGTTGCCGGCAGTGTGTCATTACCTAATGGACACACTGGGGCAATGGATCGACAGTAATCGCCAGACGGCTGAGCCGCCCAGCTTAAAGCGCTCCACTCTCAGGTGTTTGCTGGCTTGACGCCGGGGGTGGGACCGTGTTGGTGCACCTATATAGGCATCTTCACAGGTTGGGTTTTACACACTACTTCCTTTCTCTCGCTGGATCACACTCACGTTTATGGATCACGTTCACTCATCGTTCACATCAGGCATTATATCTTCTCATCCTTTTCTTTTCCTCCTGCTCTTTTCTTTTTCTTTTTTTGTTGTGTCTCCTCTTGGTTTTTGTTTTTCCATTAGTTCAGTCACTTCACTATCTCACTCTCACCTTTCTATTTCATGCTTGTCACCAAGTTACCCCATTACACACCCTTCTCACACATAACATGTACTTCACATTTATATGTTTCACATAGGTTTCCCACATGGACGTTCGCATCCCCTATACACACCACTGCTGCTACCCAATCTGGATGTGCCTGTGGCGGTTGTCATCATTCCCGCAGGTCACCCTGGTGCCCGGCGGCATTGCTTTGCGGCTCCTTTGCGATCCTTGATGCTGTTCTACTGGTTCGCGGATGCAAACATGAGTTGGACGCACATCCTCAAACTATATCATTTCTATATAACTAAATTATTCCTACATATTTCCTCCAATTCCCTTCCATTTTTATTTTTATGTTTTAATTTTTTTCATTCATTTTTTCATTTTTTTCTTTCTTATATTTTTTAGAATATTCCATGATGTATGCTCCTGATGAGTGGTTGTAACACTGCGAAACGCGTAGAGCCTTTAATTATTACCATTTCACCTCAATCATGGAAAATCAAGATTTATTTGATCCTATCTATAACCATAATTATTTATTACGGCAAGCATTTTTTATCAATATTTTTTATCTATTTACCAAGGTCACTTAGGCCACTTTGGGCCTAACTACAGCATGAAATGTATACATATGCATTTATTATCATTTGTGCTTCAAATGTTTGTTTATTGGAGTATTATTTATTATGTAATCTGTGTGCAATTAATCCATGGTTTATTTCGTAGAGGCTATATATATATATATATATATATATATATATATATATATATATATATATATATATATGTCGGCGCATATTCAGAAGATATTATCTGAGATATATTATATTTGAGGGCATTAATTTGCTCCTATATTGGCATTAGCGCAAGGTGTCATTTAGGGGTTTAGAGCCCAGAGGGTAATCTTTTATACATTTGTGAATTAAATAGATTTTGTATCTTTACATACAATCTGTATACGATTTGGCTGTGAATGATCCCATGATGATACGGTATGCTGCTCCTCAAAGGTATTGTGGAAGCAAAGTAGCCTTAATGATCATCTCTGTATCACTCACTTTTTAGACCGAAAGGGAGGTGTTAACCTACCTGAAAGGAAGTTTATTTAAGGAACGGTGTCTGGCTGTGTGTCTCTAACCTCAGATGAAGTCAGTTTGGTGAAACATGTCAGGGATTGAGCACACAGCGTTTAACTAGGGTCAGCTAAACTGCCAGAGAGACGAGAGGGGGTGTTTTTAATTAGCTATTATCCAGAAATAAGAGAACACATGGCTAATACCCTATCATCTGGTGTTTGTGCCTGCAATTTGTTTCATGAGATCACAGCATCATCTCGGGGATCTCTGCTTGAGGACGATCGGGCGGTGGATAACATAGATGGAACGATCAGCGGGACGAGCCATTCATTCCTTGATGTCCAGACACACCTAGCCCAGAATCATCCAGCAGCGTTACTAACAGTCCATGAGGAGGATTGATTAGACTACTTATTCAGGCTCTACACTTGCCGAGGTCTGGTAAGTGTTCACTTCACAGGGAGTGGGATTCATATACAGAGTGAGAGCGGGTACCAGAGAGTCTATTGCACAGCGGAGCACCATCCCTTTGATCCTCCTTTTGGAACAGTTTGTGTTTGTCATTACCAGCACTGCATTTACTGCATGTTACATCAATTAAGGATAGATGTAGGAGCACTGTTTATGTTGGTTACATCAATTAAGTATGCATATAATTGCTCTATACAATGTAATAATCCCTGGAGAAGGAGAATTACCTGCTGGTGTCTTCAGGGCTGGGGTACTGGGCCTCTAAATCTAGTACGGTGCTAGGAGCGTTGGGAATATCCATGCAGCCATTCAAATTACAGCTTACCAGATGATCCTTTGCACAAGCAAAGGCCCTGGCTGGGTTTAAGCCATGCGCCCGGTTTTGCTTGCCAGCTGGTAAGCAGGTTCTTCTTAAGGTGGTGGCACGTTTTGTTTGATCAAGCTCACTTTGGTGTTTGTTTTCAATCAGAATTTAACTGTCATTGAATACCTGTTATCTACAAGCAATTGTTTGATAAATACCTTCAAGCAGTGCAGCTTCTCTCTTCCAATGTAATAATAATACAATAGAAATTATTGCTAATATAATTACTTGCAATTAAAAATGTTTGTTCATAAGGCAACTTTTGAATAAGCACCTTTGCCTTTTTCCAGTAATAAGAAAAAAAATCTTAAAACCTCTATTCATTGTTCAGTTGAGACATGAGTCATCAGTCTCAATTATACACAGTCTAGCCCCATACCACGTCCAGTCCTTATCTTGTTATTGTAATCTAGGACTCTTAATTTACGACCTGGGAGAATATGAGATGAGGCTCTAAAAATCCTTAGTGAAAGTCTTTGTTCACAAGCAATGAACTTAGTATACAGTAAATGGACATGACCTGACACACACTGTACAAAACACATGGCGGCCTCCATCCCTGATTTAGTGGATAAAAAGGAGGAATTTTGTGGGACTTTAAATGAGGGTACGCCATGTTGAGAGAAAGTGACAACATAAATATGAAAGTACAGTACATGATTTATTTATAGCAATTTACAATACATATCAGATATTTTGTATCAAATAGATAGGTAGTCACCAGACTTACACTAAATATGCTGCTCATAGCATGCAATACAAATATAAAGTAGACATGGCAAATATACATGGTATAATAAATCGATTGAAAGACAAATATAATAAAAACAAGTAACTGTTGGCATTTAGTGGCACTCTACACGTTTCCTGCCGTTACAGCCATTCATCAGGAGTGTTATAAGGTATTGTACTAGGAAGGAAAAAACAGGGATTAATGATAGTACCTTTAGAATAAGGGGGGACAGGGGGATCAAGTCCCAATAAGGTTAATTTAACCTTCTAACAAACAGAACAAAATGGTTTCCCATATGCTCATAAAACTATGTATAAAATAATATGTATAGACCTTAGAATGGCTTCTAGGCTACCCTTTGACATACAGTTACTGCCTGGACTGATTGGATCAGGAACCTTGCCACACCCTCCTCCCATCTCCCAAGCCGCCTATTGGCCATTAAAGCTGGCCATCATAGAAATGGCCCAATAGTGGTACTTAGGAGGTGGAAGGGGGCATGTCCAGAGACCAAGAGAAACTTTGCAATGAGGACAAAGTGTTAAAGGTTAATGAAAAATTGTATTGTATGTAATAATGAAAATGCACAACATTTCTAAAGAAAACCAAATATTTTAACAAGCAGATACGATTATCATAGAAAAAAATAACAGAAAACAGAACACAAAATACGGACTACAGTATTTATGGATAACGGATATATAGACTGTAGAACTGACTTCAGCTGGTTACAGGATTGTAACTCAAAGGTGCAGTTACTTCATATCTATAACTTTCCACATACTGTATGTTAAAACCCAACTACTGTCAAATGGGTCTGTTTTTTATAAATATTATACAGGGTTTTTATAGCGCAGCACTTACAATATAAAGGGAGACAATACAGCAATAATACAATTCAATACAAGAGGGTTAGGAGGGCCCTGCTCCTGCGAGCTTACAATCTAATAGGGAGAGGCTGGAATAACAAAAGGTAGTAACTGTGAGGGATGAACTGTTGAGGGAAGTAGAAGATTCGGTTGTTAGCTGAAGGCAGGATGGGCCTCACTGAAGAAATTAGTTTTTCAGGGACTGCCAAAAAGTGGACAGAGTAGGAGATAACCAGGCAGATTGGTGTAGCGAGTTCCAGAGGATGGGAGAGGCTCTGGAGAAGTCATGGAGAAGAGCATGGGAGGACTTTTTGGATAGAGTGGAGAGGGGTGAGTACTTGCCAGGATTATATTGCTGTCTGAGACTCCATTAAGGAGATTTTAAGGAGTAGAGGAGTAGCTAGGACAGGAAGAACAAGGACAGTTATAAAAACCATGCAGAGGTTCAAACTCATCCCCACTCTACTTAATAAAAGTGTACAGTTGGTTCTCTCCTCATAGTCATTGCAAAGATTTCACATCACTTCCTCTCCCCTTGCAAGGGTGGAGAGAGCAAGGTCAAATGATGAGAATGGGGGGCACTAGAGTTGTAGGGAAGGGGCTCAGGGTAGGTTGGGGTGGCAGAATGGTTAGAGCAGAAATAGGTAGATAGGTGGGTGTGCGTGTTGTGATAGGGCAGAGTTTTGAAAAATGAAAGGGACAAGCAGAGTGGTGGGGTGTGGTAAAGGGGGTCTCAGAGTGATCTTAGCATGGGTTTGTTGGACACACAAGAGTTGCTTTTCTCCAATGGAAATATCCTTCGCCTGCATGACAGTGGGCAGTCTGTACTGCCACTAACACGCATGCGTGGGAAATCTCTGCATTATTGCGATGTAAAAACGATGGCGGAGATATATTGTGCACGTGCATTAGTGGTCAATCTGTACTGCAATGACAACACAGATGCAGGATATCGCCACTTTTTTTATACCAAAATATGGTGGAGAGACCCTCACACATAATTGGTAGACTGGTTATTACCACACATGTGCAGATAATCACCACCATATTGCTGCTGGCCCTTTGGCAGCATGGTGGTGAAGCTTTATCCTGCGCTCCCAATTTTGAATGCACATGTGTTAGCAGATTAGCAATTCTACTTTGCAGACATGGAGAAATGCTATACAAAAAAGTGATAAACAGGACACATATGGAAGATATACACATGCATGGTGAAGTCTACTAGAAATGTAAATGTCATGTTATGTGACAAAGCCGCCATATTGATAGATGGAACCCTGACACCATCCTGAGAAAATCCAATGGGGAAATGTATTCTTTGAAGATTGCCCTTTGTAAGTAAAACTTTAAGGCTGGGTATACACCTAATACTTATGTGGCTCCCAGCAGGGGTCCTGTGCGTCTCCATTCACCATTTTAGGTCCAATTTCAGCCCAAAATTTTGGCTGTATAGGGCCTGAAACGGACCAAAAGACGCACAGGGCTCCTGTGCAAATTCGCAGCGGAGATGTGTGAAGCGGCTCCATAGAGAGCTGGACAAAATCTCCTATTGTGAATTTGCAATGGTGTGAACCCAGCCTTAATTCAAACTAAGCGAACATTGTACAGTATATTCCCATATAATCCAGCGATTATCCTGTATGTTTATTATGAATTTGAATTATAATTTTCAAACTAAAACTAAGGGGGAAAATAAAACACAATTTTATTTTCTGTATTCATCTCAAAATAGAACTAAAGGATATATATATAATTCACAGCTTGAGCCTGCTGCACCAAAAGATTCTTATATTATCTGCTCTGCTACAAGCTATACCGTTACCCAGGTCTGGCATTTTTGAGTTACAAGCTTGAATCTAGTGTAAGTCAGTGTCACTCCATACATAGTGTGCATAAAAAAAAAACCTGCAGGTGTTTCAAAGCGTAATGTACCGTATTTATTGGCTTATAACACGCGCCGGCGTATAACACACACCCCAAATTTAGGAGGGCATTTTAATTAAAAAAACTTTTAGGAGGGAAGTTTAAGGAAAAAAACATTTAAATGCCCATCAATGCAGCCTTATCAGTATCCATCTGCAGCCTTGTCCATCATTGCAAAATGATCAGTGCCATTTGCAGCCTTGCCCAGTGCCATTTGCAGCCTTGATAAGTGCCATTTGCAGCCTTGCCCATTGTCATATGCAGCTTTGCCCAGTGCCTTTTGCAGCCTTGACAAGTGCCATTTGCAGCATGTAGTTGTTTAAATTTGCCGCCGCCGAGATAGACAGAGCCTGTGTACTCAGCTCCTCTCGCAGTCCTGCCCAGCTCCTATGATGGACATAACACAGGTCCAATGGCGGGACTGGGCGGGACTGCGAGTGGAGCCGAGCCGAGTTGAGTACACAGTACACTCGGCTCGGTCTTTTTCGGCAACGCTCGCTCCTCATCCTCTCAGAGACAGCAAGGATGCTGGACGGTGTGACTGTGAGCGGAGCCGAGCACTCGGCTCGGTCTTTTTAGGTGGCGCTCGTTTTTTTCCGGCGGCGCTCGCTCTTTTTCGGTGGCCCTCGCTCTTTTTCGGCTCACAGATAGTGGGGATCGGCGTATAACAAGCACCCACGATTTTCCCCTGATTTTAAGGGGAAAAAGTGCATGTTATACACTGATAAATGTAGGCTTTGGAAAAAGTTTCTTATGGCTAGGGAAAACAGATGATTACAAAAACAAATAGTTTTCTTTTTGTTTTGGAGTAAAGATGGTTCACACTGGCAGCAGTCTCTACCATCCCTCTGAAACCTGCAGTGGATTTCAAAGTTGGAGTAAACTCCCATCTCTGATGCCGCGTACACACGAACGGACTTTACGGCAGACTTTGCCCGGCGGATGGGATTTCGACGGACAATTCGATCGTGTGTGGGCTCCAGCGGACTTTGTTTTCTCAAAAGTTGGACAGACTTAGATTTGAAACATGTTTCAAATCTATCCGACGGACTCGAGTCCGGTCGAAAAGTCCGCTCGTCTGTATGCTAGTTCGACGGACAAAAAGCCACGCTAGGGCAGCTATTGGCTACTGGCTATGAACTTCCTTATTTTAGTCCGGTCATACGTCATCACGTACGAATTCGACGGACTTTGGTTGATGTGTAGGCAAGTCCGTTCATTCAGAAAGTCCGTCGTAAAGTCCGTTGCAAAGTCCGCCGGGCAAAGTCTGCCGTAAAGTCCGCTCGTGTGTACGCGGCATTACTTTTAACTACAGGTAAGCCTATAATAAGGCCTACCTATAAGTACTGTAAATATCTCCTAAACATCTACCGCTTAGGAGGTATTTACTGTAGATGCAACCGGTAACGTCACAGGCGCTCCGAATGAACAGCCATCCAGATCGTTCCTTCAGAGCCCTGTGCCAGACGGCGGCTCCCGAGTGCATGCGCGGGAGTGACGTCATCGCGGCTCCGACCACTTACACAGCCACAGAGTCCATGAACCCGGAAGGTAGACCGAGTGAAGATAAAAGCGCCTTTATCAGTGAGAGCGCGCCGCTGGAAGGCTTCGTTTTCAGGTAAGTTTCACATAATGTGCTAGTATGTGATGCACATTATGACATTACCATTCAGGTTAAAAAAAAACAAAAAAAACATGCAGCGGTTTACTACCGCTTTAAGAGGGTGGTAGTGCAGCGGCTTCAAAGCATTTAGGAGACAATACTGCCGCCTCTGTGCTTTTACTTAAACAGGAATTTTACCACTGAAATATTGCACTGCAACCACTAGCAAAATATTTGGCTCGTGCTGTGCCACAAATTCATTGACATGAGTGAGTGAGTTTGACAGGCAAAACCAAACAGAAATACATTTTCTGCAGGTGCAAAGCAAAATATCATGACGGTGGCATGTAAATGATCTCCATTGGCTGCTATGTTAGAGTTTTGGTGGACAGTAAAAATGAGGCCACTGTGCGAACAAGGCCTAAAGATCAT
This sequence comes from Aquarana catesbeiana, assembly GCF_042186555.1. Classification (NCBI taxonomy): domain Eukaryota; kingdom Metazoa; phylum Chordata; class Amphibia; order Anura; family Ranidae; genus Aquarana; species Aquarana catesbeiana. The sequence goes on along the minus strand of NC_133329.1, from coordinate 72,132,764 downwards.
CTTGAGATGCAGCAATTATTGCCAATTCAGTATTTCTGTGTTGCTGTCTCTTCAGATAACCCAGAGTGCTTTGGGAATCTTTTGCCATCTATTTTTTGTTTACTTGTGTCACAACAATGATATAAATATAGTTAAAAACAAATTTAAAACAGTTTAAAACATGCAAAATAAACAAACATAGAAATGACCCAAAGTATTTTTTCAAATGGGTAAATAGGTTTGTGTGCTGTTTGTATACATGCTACAGTGTGGCTGTCAATCCAGGGGGTGCAGTTACAGTCAATAAGATGAATTATGCAGTGTGGTTGTCAGTACAATGTGGGTGGTGTCGGTGAAAGGCGTTGACTCCAAGGGGTTGAGGGGTTGAGTGTAGTGTGATTTTTCATGGTGGGGGTTGAGTGGTGCACTGTGAATAGTGGTTGTCAGTCTGGGGGGGGGGGGGTACAGTTTGGTGTGCAGTATGGTTGTCAATCGGGGGGGGGGGGGGCAAGGGGGGTGTACAGTGTGGCTGTCAGTCCAGGGGATGTACAGTGGGTCAGTCTGAGAGGGCATGTGCAGTATGGTTGTCGAACGGGGGGGGGGGGTGTATAGTGTGGCTGTCTGTCCTGTCCGGGGGACAAAGGGGATGTGTAGTGTATGTGTATAAGACCATAATTTTTCACCAATTCCGTACATCTGCGTTTCTTGGGTGGTGAAGTTTGTATTAGCAGTTTGTGTGACTGAAAACCTGTAGAATATTATATTTTAAATTAACGTCCTCACGGCTGGGCTATAGCCAAAAGACAGCTTCATGCACACATTGCGAGGAGGGCGTCTATGGACTTCCTTTGGTGATCACGCAGGACACATTGGCAAGGATCTGTGTTTGCTGTGTCCTTAGGACACAGCTGATCACAGATCGGGGTAAAGAGCCAATCACAGTGTCCTGATGATCAGTGCCCTGATTATCAGTGTAGTGTAGATGTCCCCTCTATGGATTTGCCTGTTATCGGCGCCCCTCTGCTCACACACTGTCAGCACGAGGAGAGGAGATTGCCGATAACAAGCAATTCCTGTTTACACTGTGATCAGCTGTGATTGGACACAGCAGGTCACATGGTAAAGAGCCGCTGTGATAGGCTCTTTACCCTGATCTGTGATCAGCTGTGTCCTAAGGTCACAGCAATCACCACAGTGTAGCATGACTGCGCAATTGTCATTCCAAGTGTGACAGCGATGAAAGCTGAAAATTGGCCTGGGCAGGAAGAGGGTGAAAATGACCAGTAGGCAAGTGGTTAATATATGAACATCTTCTAAGCATTGTTTAAGTGGCTCTTCGGGCAAAAAATGAAAACGACTGTATATTGCAAGGTTCCCATAAAATATGGCCATTCACAATATGACTACCCTAAGTTAGTATAAGAAAATTACCTGGTGATCCTGTGACTTCTATGATAACTACATGTCTTTCTGTGCTGGACTGACAACGCTAATTCTGCCTCTATTTAATGGCTGATCACCCAAACATTGTTGGTACCCAGAAGCCCCTTTATTCTGCATGGAACTAAAGGTTCCTCTAGTAGCTGTTTACAGCACTTTGGCACTGCTCAGTGTGAAAAGTCCCATACAGCCCCTCTCCCTTCCTTCCCAGTAGTGACATAACATGTGATTTCACACCCACACGCCACAAAGCCTTAGATACAGAGGGGAATTTTTGGTCATGTGACCGTGTCTAAAAGACTTGAAAAAGGCATTTAATTTGAGATTTATAATATTTGGAAGAGTGAAAAACTGCTAAATAATGCTCTGTTGTCACGTTGCAAAGATTCTAAAGATTATTCAGTTTTGAAAACTGATAAAATAGTAACAAAACATGGCAAGTGTCACAATCCTTTGCAGAAACCGTTCTCTTATCGGCCATATTGGACAGTTCCACTGAGGACATTGAAATCTTTCTCGGTGTCCTCACAGATGGTCAGATTTGGTGGGATGCAGACAGCTTGATAAATCCATACTTCATATCTAGATCTTGGTAGTGTTGAATATAAAACCATGGCTTCTCCTCGCCCTGGAAACAACTGGTAGTAAAAAATATAGTTTCCCCCATTCGAGACATGTAAACATAACCTGCTGTGCTGCTTTCGGTTGATTTTGTTTTTAGAGATCTGTGAAGAAAGGAACATAATGTAAAAATGAAGAAACAATCTGCGTAATGCCAATAAAGATATCATTGTAGAGATGGATGTGATTCGGTCCGGTTCGGTTCGCATCCAGAAAATGTGAACGGACCGAAAGTTCACGAGCACCATTAAAGTTATGGGACTCGAACGTGAGAAATCAAAAGTGCGCATTTTAAAGGCTAATATGCAAGTTATTGTCCTAAAAATGGTTTGGGGACCCGGGTCCTGCCCTAGGGGACATGTATCAATGGAAAAGAAAGTTTTAAAAACTGACATTTTGTGAAAACATAAAAGTGAAATATTCCTTTAAATATCATACCTGGGGGGTGTTAATAGTATGCTGTAAAGTGGCGCGTGTTTCCAGTGCTTAGAACAGTCCCTGCACAAAATGACATTTCTAAAGGAATAAAAGTCATTTAAAACTGCTTGAGGCTTTTATGTAATGTCGGGTCCTGGCAATATGGATGAAAATCGGTGAGAGAAATGGCATGGGTACCCCCCCAGCCCATTACTAGGCCCTTTGGGTCTTGTGTGGATATTAAGAGGAACCCCGCACCCAAATTAAAAAAAGAAAAGGCGTTGGGCCCCAAGGCCCTATATACTCTGAACAGCAGTATACAGGCGGTGAAAACAAGACAGGGACTGTAGGTTTGTTCTTATGTAGAATCTGTTTGTAATTTGGAACAGGTACATTTTGTAAGTGTAGCTCCAGCCAAAAAATCTATTTTAAAGCTTTTTGGAAAACATAAGGAAGGGTTATCACCCCTGTAACATTTGTTTTGCTGTCTGTGCCCCTGTTCAGAAGATTTCATTTTCATAGGGGACCGCCTGTATATACTATACGGTCTGCCCTATACACTCTGTGCAAAATTGGGCCTTAGGTGTTGGTTGGTGGTACCAGAACACTGTAAGCCCTCACAGTTACTTTTGCTGGGCGCTGGAACGGGCCCTGCCGTGAAATATTATATCAAGAATTGTAATTACATGCCCCTGTTAAACAGGGGCAGAAAAATTGGGCCTTAGGCAGTGGTGGTGGTGCCACAACACTGCAACCCCTCACAGATACTCTTGTTGAGTGCAGGAACAAACCCTGCTGCAAAATATTACAGCAAAAATTGCAATTACATGCCCCTGTTAAACAGGGGCAGAAAAATTGGGCCTTATAAAAAAATGTTCTTAGAAGTTATCAACATGAACATTGAGGAGGAATAGGATAGACACTCAGCATAACAGGATAGTCACTCAGCATCAGCATAGGCAGTCTTCAAGGGATCCCACATTCATGAAAAAATTAGTCAGTTACATCAGCATCAAGTGCTTGGTAGCTGGTGATCCAAGACTGATTCACTTTGGTTGCTGGAACTGATCAGACCTTGGGGCTGCGGACTAAAAAATTGTCTGAACACATCGGTCAGACGGCCATCTTCTCCACCGCTCCTTCTGTGACTGACCGAAGCCTCAGCAACACGTTGTCCAGGAGGACCAGGAAATTGTAACCTCCCAGGCTCTGGAAACGCATTGCACAAATCTTTCTGCAAGGCCTCCCGAAGATGTTTTCATCTTCTGCTCCCTCTGCGATGGCTGAATAAGTTCCGCCACCTTACCCTTGTAAGGTGGATCAAGAAGGGTTGCCAGTACTGATCCCTCTCCTTGATACTACAAATCCGAGGGTCCTTTAGCAGGCTTTGCAGGATCAGGGAGGCCATGCAGCGTAGGTTTGCTGAGGCATTCGGTCCAGAGTCCTCTGGGTCACTAAGGACGACCTGATCCGCAGCCACCTCCTGCCAGCCACGTACAAGTCCATGGGTTTCTGGGGCCTGAAAACGATCCCTTGAAGACTGCTGCTGATTCTGAGTGCCAGGCTCCACCTCCATGCTGACACAATCCTCCTCCTCCTCCTCTTCCTGTGTGATAGGCGGGCCTGCAGGAATACTGTCTGGATAAAGGGGGCCTTGAGAGGTAAGGAAGTCCTCCCCTTCCTCCCTCTGTTCTGCCTCAAGTGCCCTGTCTATTATTCCATGCAGCGTGTGCTCCAACAGGTAGACAAGAGGGACAGTATCACTGATGCATGCACTGTCACTGTTCACCATCCTCGTGGCCTCCTCAAATGGTGACAGGACAGTGCATGCATCCTTGATCATGAGCCACTAGCGTGGCGAAAAAAAGCCAAGCTCCCTTGACCCTGTCCTGGTGCCATACTCTTACAGGTAGTCATTGATGGCCCTGCAGACCTGCCAGAATATCTTCCCCAATGTGGCTCCTGTCCCCTAAGCAGACCAACTCAAGCACCGCATGGCATCATTTTGCCTGAGTGCCTGCGTAGCCCCTAGAACGCCTACAGAGCACCGCTGGTTCCGAGGACAAATTTGCACAGGAAGAGGCCATAGAGGAAGAAGAGGAGGGGGTGGAGGAGAGAGGGGTGGCAGAATCACCACTACCAGCATTTTGGAGGCGTGGTGGCGGAACAAACTCCAACAATACTGCACCCTGTCCTGCATCCTTCCCAGCTGCCACCAGGGTTACCCAGTGCGCCATGAAAGAAAGGTAACATCCCTGTCCATAAGAAAAACCCCCATGGAGGTAACTCTTACTTGTCTATAGTATTGATTGAGAAACTGAAAGCAATTATGGAAATTTGGAATCAAGAAAGTGCTGTATCGCTTGTATGCCGCATTCATGCGGGATTGACGTGTACAAGGATTCTACGTCAATCCCCACCAATAGGGTGTCTGTCTGCACTTTTATTCCATCTATTTTCCTAAGGACGTCGCGTGTATCCTGCACATATGAGGGGAGTTCACCCACTAGTTCCTTTATCATTGCGTCAACGAATTTGCCCACTCTCTCCAGTGATCCTTTAATTGCGGACACAATAGGTCTTCCTGGAGGGTTGGTAATCGATTTATGGAGTTTGGGTATGATATAAAAGGTAGGCGTGTTAAATTCGTTGACGCAAAGATACTTTGTCTCTTTGCTGGAGAGAAGATTGCTATCGCATGCCATCCTGAGTTTGAAATTTAAGGCATCTATGATTTCAGGAAAAGGATTGTATGATAGTTTTTTGTACGTATTTTCATCTTTTAAAAGGCGCATGGTTTCCCTTTCATACAGATCCTGTGAAAGTAATACTATATTTCCGCCTTTGTCACTGCTTTTTATAATGACCTCCTTGGCCTCCTTAAGCTCTTTAAGGGCTTTTCTCTCCTCCGGTCTTAGATTATCTATTCCACGGTAATTCCAATCAAGCGTGGACAAATCCCTTTGGACTTGTTCCAAAAATGATTGAATCTGCTTGTGTTTCGAGAGGGGGGGCATTTTGAGTGACCTGATGGTTAAATTTGAGAGGCGCAGTGGTTCAGGCGAAGGACTCTTTATTTCTTCGTCAAGGTTTGAATTCTCACTCTCTTCCATACTAGTACTAGTATCTCTAAAGCTTCCCTTTCTTCCTTGGTTTTTTCATCAATGGGATTCACATCCCGATGATCGGAATGCCAGTATCTAAAAATAACCTTATGTAGAAATAGGTTTATATCTTTAAACACCTCAAATTCACTCATTGAGTTTGTAGGTGAAAAAGACAATCCTTTTTGTAAAAGTGATATGTGGTGTTGGTTGAGGGGAAAATCTGATAAATTAACTACTTTCCTATCCTGCATAGCCATTTCGTGTATGTTGTGTCTATCTTTCATATTCCCTTCATTCATTAAGTTCTCTGTGAGCCCGATCTTAGTTCCCTCTGACTTCCCTTTATGTCTCTTTCTCTTCCTTGATTTCCGTTTTTGCCCTGGGGGGGAAATTTGCCTGTTTTCACTTGACTCTTTCTGGGATTTAAGCTGTTTGGTGGATCCCCCTCTATGTCTAAAAAAGCCACTGTCTTTTCAGAGGATCCTATTTCGCTATCTGTAGAGGAATATCTGGATTGCGTTACCTTAGATCTATCCCTGCGATTTCACCTACGAGATCTACTCCTACCCCTTGGTACAGTGGGGTCAAATATATCCCCACTGTCCCAATCCTGTAGGTTTTGTTTAAATTTTTCCTATTTTGTGGACTTCAATAGCTTTTGCGTTTTTTTTCTTTCTTTAGAAGTTCATTTGTTTTAATGAATAGCGGATCCGCTTTGTAGGGTTCAAGCGATTGAACACTTATGTCAATTTCTTTGCTAATCTCCTCTAATTGTAACTGCTCTTCATCCACTATCATTTTGAGAATAGCTAGGCCACGCTCCAGACAGCTTTGTTTCCAAAGTTGGAGGGATCTGTGAGTATGCAGATGTCCTGCTGGGGTTACTCTTTCCCTCAATCCTCTTGGAATTATCCTGTGTTCAATATGCGATTTCAGTGAGGAGATGTCCCACTTCCTATTTAAAAATTTAATTGTGAGTTTTTTGTGATTTTTTTAATAGTTGTTTTAGGGTATCATCTCCCCCACTGTATATCGCAGTCGTATCGCAGGAAAATGCTGACTGTATTTCCAGGTCTATCTCTTCATTCAATAGGTATGCCATAGCTTATCTGAATGATAGAGGGGATCAATTGTTACCCACAATGTCCTTAATTGATACCAGCTATAAATATATATAAGAATTTTCTGGGGGTATGCTCAAAGTGCCCCTCAATGTGTATATTAAAAGTGGACTTGGGAGATATGGGTAAGTGGATAGGGAGAGGAGCCCCTTGGAAGGGAAGTATAATCCCACTATATTCCAAATAATCAAAGAAAAAAAGAAGAAAAACAAAAGGGGATTCTCAACTGCTCCTAAATACCGATCCGATAATCCCCCTTTAGAACATACTGGCCATATCTTGGCCTGAACCTGTAATGGGGATTTCTAAACGGTTCCACCATCTAAACCAAGTATCTCAGATGATAGATAGCAATCCAGAGACACTAGGATTTAGTAGTCCTCTGAGTTATAATTAAATCCAAAAGAAAAACGTGACAAGCACAAAGGAACTCTTCTATGAGGACAATTCAGTGATATAGGTACAAATCTTTATTAAAGACTATCCAAAAGGAAAATTCCATATATAAATGACTGTTAAACTACAACCCTATTCCCAGTACACATTAAAAGACCTAAAGTCTGGAGGAGGAAAAGGTGGCCACCATTTTCTAAATCACCTCATACAACTCTCATTCTCACACGCTCACATACACCAATAGATATTGATTGGTCATACAATCTGTTTGGATTGAAGGTGAAGTCATCAGGTGATCAATGGAATTTAGTCAATCATGATAACTGGCATAGTCTTCTAGTGACTGACATATCCAATCACCAATATTTTAACCACAGATGTAACAATCTTATAGATATTGTAAAGTGCAGGTGTGGTGTAGCATTTCCTTTTCTTTTCAGTAATACCAGCTTGTGACAATTGCAGCCTCCGTTTCACACTGTGAATATTGTCTATTCAGAATGATTCAGTAGTTAATAGCACAGTCACTGAAGCATGACAGCTAGACGATACAAAATGAAATTGAAACTGACTTTACCATATGCTGGAGTTGCACGGCAAGCAGTGTGTCATGAGAAGCAGCGGGGGAATCCCAGTACAGGAACCAACTTTCAGAAGAGATCTGTACAATCTGTTAGTAGCTGTCTCTGATGCTGGAAACAGGGATCCCACTTGCTAGACACAGTGCAGCTTCCTGCTTTCACGATGCTTGCTGTAATCAGCTGTCCATGCCTGCTGGACCATGAGTCAGCCGTAATATGCACCTTACCACTGACCGCCCTCCCCAACGAGGCCAAGACATTGCCTTCCACATGTCGGTAGAGAGCCGGAATGGCCTTCCGAGAAAAAAAATTGGCTTTTGGGAACCTGCCACTGAGGTACCGCACATTCCACAAATTCTCAAAAGGGGGCAGAGTCTACCAGCTGAAAAGGCAGCAGTTGGAGTGCTAGCAATTTAGCCAAACTAGCATTCAGCCGCTGAGCATGTGGATGGCTGGGACTGAATTTCTTTTGCCGGTTTAGCAATGGGGTAGGGAAACTTGCCTGCTATAAATCGGATGTTGGTGTACCGCTAGCAGATTGCCCGCAAGTGCTTGGGACACCTAATTCTACACCTTCATTCCTCTCAGTGCAGGTCCCTGAGAGGACTGAAGTTATAGTTATAGTTGGAGATCCCAGCTGATGAGGAGCAAGGAGAGGTCCGCCTTGTTCTTTGGTATGGGTCTTTTAAGTACTGTTGCCAACGGACTGCATGGGAGCTCGACACATGTCTGGTCAGGCATGTGGTGCCCAAGCGGCTGCTGTTTTGGTCACGCTTGATACGCTTCAGATGTATGTTGCAAACAGCAATGGTGCGATCTGCTGCACACATCTCAAAAAAGGCCCACACCAAAGAACTTTGGAAAAATGTACAGAGTCAGCAGCGCCCTGCGCATACAGAGCTCTGCAGTGTGATGCAGTCGGTTGCCTGCCCTTAAGCTGGCCCCTGGGGGGCATCCTGCCTCATTGGAGATGTGCCTCCTCCTCCTCCTCTCTTCTATCTGGCACCCACGTAGAGTCAGTGACCTCATCATTCCCTCCCTCCTCGCCACTAGAGCAAACCTGGCAGTATGCTGCAGCTGGGGGAACATGACTGCCAGTTTCTTGTCCTTCTTGGGCACCCCCTCTCTCTGGGCTCACGTTACTGCCTTCATCCTCAACCTGGGTACCATCATCAGAGCCTTCAAAACACTGCGCATCCTCCAGCAGCATGTACCCTACACTGTGGTCAAACAGTTCGGGGGACTCCTCAAGGCATGAGGGTGGGGCTAGGGAAGGAGCGACTAATGACATTGAGCCGATGGAAGAGGCTGCATTGGCAGACAAAGTACCCTGAGCCTGGGTGACAGACGATGAGGAGGATGAGGACGGCTTGGTCATCCACTCTACCAACTCTTCTGCATGTTGTGGCTCAACACGGCCAGCTGCCGAAACAAAGGACAAGCGTGCCCCACAGCCACGTGCTGAGGATGCACCGTGTCCACGACCAGCACTGTTGGCTGTAGACACAGAGCCTGCTTGCCTTCTTTTAGAGGCCTGTCTGCCCCTCCTTGGTGGCCTTCCAGACATACTGTACAATTAGAATAGCAAAACAACGCCTGAAATTTACTAAAAACAGTACACCAGGAATGGCCTACAGTCAGATATAGGCTTGGCTAGACTATATATATATATATATATATACACAAGCCTGTATATATATATATATATATATATATATATATATATATACATACAAGCCTATATATATATATATGTATATATATATATATATTAAATGAACTGCAGCTTACTGAGTCACCTGCCTGAAAGTGTCTTTGAACACATACTCCAGGAATGGCCTACTGTCAGGTATAGGCTTGGCTGGACTACAATGCAGTGGATAAATATTTTATGAACTGCACCTCACTGAATCACCTGCCTGGAAGTGTCTTAGAACACGTACTCCAGGAATGCCCTACTGTCAGGTATAGGCTTGGCTAGACTATATATACACAAGCCTGTATATATATATATATATATATATATATATATATATATATATATTAAATGAACTGCAGCTCAATGAGTCACCTGCCTGAAAGTGTCTTAGAACACGTACTCCAGGAATGGCCTACAGTCAGGTATAGGACTATATATATACAAGCCTGTATGTATGTGTATATATGTGTGTATATATATATATATATATATATGAAATACACTGCAGCTAACTGAATCAACTGGCTGCCTGAAGTATATTAGAAATAGAAACAGTACAGCAGGAATGGTCTGCAGTAAGATCTAGCTAAACTGGATCAACTGCCTGCCTGAAGTAGATTAGAAACAGTACAGCATGAATGGTCTGCAGTGAGATCTAGCTAAACTGGATCAACTGCCTGCCTGAAGTAGATTAGAAACAGTACAGCAGGAACGGTCTGCAGTGAGATCTAGCTAAACTGGATCAACTGCCTGCCTGAAGTAGATTGGAAATAGTACAGCAGGAACGGTCTGCAGTGAGATCTAGCTAACTGAATAAACTGCCTGCTCAAAGTAAATTAAATGACACACTTTCTCTCTCTCTCTCTATAACACCAGCAACACACTACACAGGGCCGACGTGCAGGTGGCCTTATATAGTGTGTGGCGTGTACTTAACCCCCTGAGCCATAATTGGTCAAAGGCACCCTGCCTTCGGAAGGAAGGAACACGCAGGGGACCCCTTTCTTTGAGTGATCATCTACCCCCTATTTTTCTCTGAATGCTGCTTACCTTACAGCAGTAAGGTAAGAAGATAGCACACCTGCAGGTGTCATTTACACCGAAGATTCACAGCACTGAAGTCACAGTGCCACCTATTGATGCTAGATAGCACCTTTCGCTCTGCACTCTGCACTTTTTTGTGGTTGGAAGATCTTATTTCTTCCAGATTGTGATTTATCTGCACCATTTGCACTTCCATTATTCACATGGACTATTTTTGAATTGTTTTCATTTATCTATGCATTGTGTACTTTTACACATCAGCACCTGAAAGTTTCATATTTTTCCATATTTATTCACTACAGTCACTTTATCTGCATTTGTTTGCACTTATATTGATCACCTTTGAATTGTTTTTACTGTTCATTTATGCACTGTGTACTTTTACACATTATTATCTGAAGGTTTATTATTTGTATTTGATATTAAGTCACAGATTAGCATTGTATTCATTTTATTTACGTTGGAGCGCAACACCATCTATTGATTTTTTTTTTATACTCTGCTGTGGGTAGTGTTTGAACCCTCACGGTGGCTGCTGAACCATAGATCACCTTACATCAGATCCCATAGTAGCGCAGGAATACCCACTTTTCCAATAACCCTTAATAGCACTCCCACACACTGAAAAACACAGTTCGGTCTCCTGAACGTTTAAAAAAAAAAAAGGTGCAGGGAACTTTTTCTTGCAGGTAACGCAGGCACAGCCGCCCATCCAAATGAATCGGCGACTGTGCCCATGCAAACGCGGAATGCAGAGCTACTCCAATCTGAACCAGAGCCAATGGACCTGTGATAGGCACTTATCAAAAGTGCCAACTGTGCCCATCATTTCTGCCTCTCTCCTTTTATTCATAGAAGCTATACTATTAAAAATTCTGAGACCCGCCTCCCACACATGAAAGCCAGCAAGATGCTGTGGCCGCATATACTGAACGTGGTGGTGCAGAAGGCCTCAGCCACGGCTTCTCTGTCCCTCCTCCTCTCCTGGTGTCCTGGTTGCCAGCTCTTGTTACCAGCTCTTCTGGAGACAGGCGGCCCCAGCCCATCGGGCAAATGCCCAGTGTGCCCTATGTCCAGTTTTTGCTGAAAAAAAAGTACTGCACGCTGTACTTTTTTCAGCATGGTGATGTGAACAGGATGGTGGGGCATTTTGCCTCATTTATGTACTGTACTGGGACTGCACTGGGCAAGTCTGCCCATCGCAGCTAATACATTTGGTGCAAACAGGTCCTTCTTCTACAGTAATACTTACAGGTTTCTTCTCTACACCCATCCTGTGGCTAGATATTGAAGGAGAAGTATCACCATAATGAGCTAATCTCTATGCCCTCTCCTCCTATCAGCACACTCCTTGTCACCACATGATCTGATTGGTTCCTGGTATTACTAATCTTTGCTGTGCAGAGACTGCAAGGGGTCGATACCAGGCCACTTGCAGGTACTACTGCCCCCAAATAAAATAAATGTAATGATGTATTAATGAATACAAAGTTGTATTGATTTTGTTGTTTATATCTGAATTGAGTTCAGCTTTAAATAAAAGGCAACTTACCTGTTATAAATAGTGGTTCGGTGATTCTCTCTATAGGACATTCCAGACTGTGGTGACCCACTTTACACATGAACATAACCCCATGGTGAGAGGAGGATGGGATGAATTGTACGGAGGTGGTACAGGAGTATCCAGAATCAGAGTATTGTGGTGGTGAAATTGTTATGGTGTAGGCTTTCCTCTGTTTCACCTCTATATATTCCTCCTGATTCTTCTCCTTCACAAACCACTTCAGAGTCAGTATACTGGGGAAGTACTTAGATATATCACACTGCACCTTCACCGATTGGCCTATTAATAGAACTGGATGGGAGATTTCTGTCACTTCAGGATGCCATGGAAAATCTGAAAACGAAAGACCCAGAAAATAATCAAATAATTAGGCTACATACCACCAAATACCCAAATTCAAACTTACCCTGGAAGACAATGTAGCACTACCCCAACTGGGTTCCCCACTCCTCCACAACCAGGCAACAAGCATTTCTGCACTTTCATCTGGACACAAGGAACAGTCTTTGAGCTTGGTTTTAGTTGTTTATTAGAAGTAATAACTTAGATGGGTATTAGGAATTATGGGATGCCCAACTTGGTTGCAACAAAACCAGGGACAACTTCCTCCCTAAGTACAAGCTCCAGAACTGTTCTCCTCCTAAATACTGACTGTCAATAATGATGATCAAAGATGCAAAAGCTCCTTAAGGACTAGAAACTCTCATGCCGCATACACACGAGCGGACTTTACAGCAGATTTTGCCCGGCGGACGGGATTTGGACGGACAATTCGATCGTGTGTGGGCTCCAGCGGACTTTGTTTTCTCAAAAGTTGGACGGACTTAGATTTGAAACATGTTTTAAATTAATCCGTCGAAATTGAGTCCGGTCAAAAAGTCAGCCGTCTGTATGCTAGTTCGACGGACAAAAAGCCACGCTAGGGCAGCTATTGGCTACTGGCTATGAACTTCCTTGTTTTAGTCCGGTCGTACGTCATCACGTACGAATTCGACGGACTTTGGTGGATTGTGTGTAGGCAAGTCCGTTCATTCAGAAAGTCCGTCGTATAGTACGTAGAAAAGTCCGCCGGGCAAAGTCCGCCGGGCAAAGTCTGCCGTAAAGTCCGCTCGTGTGTACGCGGCATTAGTCTCTTTAAAAGTAGCACAATGCATAATGAAGTATCTCCAACTCCACTGTAGACACTGATCCATGCTCTACTGCCTACAGGAACTACCAGCCCACCCATCTGCTCCGAAAATCTCCCGGGGCAAGGGAAAGGAAAGATTAAACACAACCCTGTCTTCCAGAAAAGCTTGCTACATGTGGCAGTCTCTCCCCTTGTAAGTTCCTTAGTGTGCTGATGTACTTACAATGTCCTCCTTGCACCTGCTGCTTCTTACCCTGTTTCCCCGAAAATAAGACCTAGCGTGATTGTCGGTGATGGCTGCAATATAAGCCCTACCCCCCAAATAAGCCCTACTCTATTTCCCTGAAAATAAGCCCTACCCTGAAAATAAGACCTACAAGGACTTTAACTAGGACTTATTTGGGGGGTAGGGCTTATATTGCAGCCGTCACTGACAATCACACTAGGTCTTATTTTCGGGGAAACAGGGTAGTTAACATTCCTTTCAAACCACAATGCTGTCAGGATCCTCCGAAGCCAGCACGAGGCAGAGCCCCCGAGATCAGAAGATCCCCTCTAAGGTCATTGAGTCTCTTCAGCACTCCAATTGTCCACCCAACCCCTCTGCTGGCATGACTCATCCACATTTAAGGGCTGGCTCAGCCACCATGCCAGGCCTACTGCCTGGGGATTGGTTAAGTTCCCCAAAGTATGCAGATCAACCCTCCTGGCTTCCGCCCACTAACTTCTAGAAATTTCTCTAAACTCCTAGAACTTGGTGTAAGCCTTACCTGCAGTAAACTTGTGACCCAATTAAGACTCACAAGTTAATAAGGAACTGCAGTCTGCTCACATAATTTGTAATAAAAACAGCTTTGCCATTCTGAAGCTTCCCTCCAACCACTTTGCATTTTATTTTATATATACTGTGATTCTGTACTTGCCAAATAAGCTGCAGAAATCTCCCTCCACTCAGTTTTTTCACCTTAATGCATCCTCTGTGTGCGAATGGGGCAATATTGAATGTTCTCTGCACATCGAATGTGTTAATGAGTAAAATCCCATATTATGGCCACTAGGGGGACCTGAACAGCATACTTTTTTCTATGATAGAGTATGATAATGGACCAAGTAAAACCCTGCAAAGTGATGTACTAGGATTACCTGGTGCAAAGGCAAACAATACCCCGGACTAGTAGGTCAAGGGTGTGGGGTCAGCAAAAAACAAAAACAAAACACAAAAACCTCATCCAATGTTCAAGTGGAGTTTTCAGAGTCCATATGACACTTTTTACAGCATCACACTTTTTCTAATGTTAGCAATCTCTCTTCCAAATGAGATCTGAAAACTTTCCCACCAATATCATGTAAATTAAAAAATAAAAAAACACAGGAGAAAAAGTGCCACTGTCTAAGTGTAGTATGTATGGAATATTGTAAACATATTGTTTACATATATATAAAATTCAATTCTGCGCTTACCCAAAATATAATGTAATTGGAGTGTGAGTGCTGCTACTCGAGAATCTAAATGCCAATTCAAACAATATATACAAAAATAAGTGCGCAATCACAAATTGTAACCAAATTTAAAAAGGAAATAATCCACATGAAAATAAATAAGTGTCCACTATAGTGATTAATTGTGACTCCAGAAAAAAACAAATGTCCATAGGTGCCTTAATATGGAATCTTGAAAGCTTCAAGTTTTTATGCGGTGTGTACGATGTATAACAAAGGGGGTTATTTACGAAAGGCAAATCCACTTTGCACTACAAGTTCAAACTACAAGTGCAAAGTGCACTTGAAATTGCACTGAAAGCGCACTTGGAAGTGCAGTCGCTGTTAATCTGAGGGGTAGATCTGAAACGAGGGGAAGCTCTGCTGATTTTATTATCCAATCATCTGCAAGCTAAAATGCTGTTTTTTATTTTCCTTGCATGACCCCTTCAGATCTACAGTGACTGCATTTCCAAGTGCACTTTCAGTGCAATTTCAGGTGCACTTTGCACTTGTAGTGCAAAGTGGATTTGTCTTTAATAAATAACCCCCAAAGCCTCTTACCATAAGAGATATCTTTTTTTTACCAAAGACATGTAGCAGAATACATTTAAGCATAAATATATGAAGACTTTTTTCTTTTATTGGATATGTTTTATAGAAGAAAGTGAAAGATGTTTTTTTTTTCAAATTGTTCAGTCTTTTTTCGTTTATATAATGAAAAATAAAAAACCCACTGGTGATAAAATATCAGTTAAAGTAGCGCAGTGCTGAATAGCAATAAATGCTCTGGTCATGAAGGGGGTAAAACTGTCCGGAGCTTAAGTGGTTAAATTACCATGTATAAAAAGGAAACAAATGCACTCACATATAATCAAATCGAAAGCTGCAGTAATAAAATTGTGCCAGCAGGTGTTGGGGTCCTAGGTCCCAATAGACAACCGCACTTCAGGTGTAGAATGCTGGTATGAGCCCCTCTAGTGGCCAGATGACACAGGCAACAACACAGGTACATAGTAATCAAGAAGAACCAGCTTGGATAAATTGTATAGACACAAGAGGTCTCCACTAAGGACCACAGCGAAGCCACCAGCAGCCGTGATGACATCATACATAAAGGGAAGGCGGGTCATCCTGTTGAGTACTTATTGAAATGAATCCAAGTACTTATATATAAGGGCATTACTTTTTTTTCTTTTTTTGTTGATTTTCCATACATACTACACATAGAGAGTGGCCATAATGCAGTATTTTCCCCATTTACACATTCGATCTGTAGAGAATATAGCTTGAGAAGATGCAGTTTCGATGGATGAACAATTAAGCAACTTTTTTAGAAATAATCTATGTGATCTATGTAATATGTTGTTCTATTTTCCATTTTCTGTTTTAGCTAGTAAATATGGAGGTGTGTAAAATAAACATTTCCATTTTAACTTAATTTGTAACCACAGACCACTTTTTATGCTCCAAGAATTATAATTTCTGCACTACGCTTAAAGCCCAACTTCGCATTAAAAAAGAAAATGCAGCTCAGTGCGGATAACCATAAAAAAGTAGCAGTGGCTGCAATACTCACCTCCTCTTTAGCTTTTTCCCCTGCAGTAAGACTTCTCCGCCTCTTGATGTCACTAGTGTTTTGGGTTGAATGACACCCAGCATCATTCAATCCACTTCCTGTGAGACCAGGCTGTCATGGGCACACCTTCTGACACAAGCCTGGGCTCACAGTACTCCTGGATGTCATTTTATGAACACCATGCTATTCAGCGGTAAGAACCACCCACCCATGTGGAGGAAGAACTGGTCTATGCTGGATTCATCTATTTCAAATTTTTGTTTGTTCTCCATAAAATTATGATGTGGTCTCCTTATTGGCTCTTGATGATACACCACTACCCTTGCAACAGAACATGGCATTACATTCACAATGAGATAACTGAAATCACATAGCAGTATTTACCTGCATCTCTTATACACACTTTTCTGGACTCGGGATCAGTCATACTATCATGCTTCCAGGTCACTGTGATTGTAGGATCTGGATGTGTCATATGCTCCTGAGGAACTTTGCATTTACTTGTCACATTAAATGTTTCAGCATTGTTCTCATAATCATCCTCTTTTGTCAGTGATCGTCTACAACTGCAGCTCCATTCAATTTCTATGGATTTTGGATAAAATCTATGCAGATGGAGAATCAAGATGGCTTCTCTTCTATTTGTTAGAAACCACTGTATAGGATTCTGATATATTGGGCGAGCTAGACAAAAAACAAGTTTGTTACATATTATGAGTAATTTGTAGTTTCATGTATGGAGCTAAACATATTGGGAGTAAACATATATAATATATCAATTAGCAATGGCTTTGGAGATAATGGTGGAGGAGAATTCTATTTGTAGTTGGCCCCTTTGAAGACATCCTAACAACACAGTATCTTGTTAACAGTCTAAAAATATAAGGTACCTTAAAAAATTATATTTTGTGAATTTTGTGAGGTTGTGAATTTAAAGCAGCCACTGTGTATCAAGACAGTCCAGGAAGGGTTGAAAGAACAATCAAAAATAAATAAAACACGGAGGTATCCACTGTCCACTAAAAGAGTCACCAGGGAATGTGCATCCGCCACCCAGAGGGGAAAGTAAACACGCTAACCCGAATGTGTGGACTCTACTGTCAGCGGCAAAGAGTCAAACATGCATAGAGTTTCCCCAGTTGAAGTCTTTGTGGACGAAACACATCGGGTCATTCTGAGACCTCTCCCAGTTTTTGCACTGTTTGGATTTCCATGTGATCACGCCTGTTTGTATTGATATACATATGACGTCAGACTTGATGTAAGTTTTCTACCTTTTAAATACATTTGTGAGTATTGCTTTTACACTATGCGGAGGCCTTCTGTTTTTTATGAATTATGGAGTCCAAGATCTAACTCGGGGGCTGGAAGTTGTTTAATGCTGCGGTGACAGTTCCTCAGTGACTGCTTTCCGGATCATCACCCACTGGTTCCATCTCTATGCGTTTTTGACTCCTTGCCGCTGGCAGTAGAGTCCACGCATTCTGGTAAGCGTGTTTACCCTCCCCTCTGGGTGGCAGATGCACATTTCCTGGTGACTCTTTTAGTGGACAGTGGATAACTCCGTGAACTTGGTGAACTTTTGGCGGTAATGATGTTAGGGAAGAATGACAGTGTCCAAAATCTCCAAACGACAACTCTCCAACTTCAACACCTATTTGACCAAAGTATTGAAGAGAACATATTTAATCTGGAAGCTCACTGGCTGTGATGAGGCAACTCACATGAAACCAGGCTACTCTCCAATGGATAACCAGAATGTGACTCAAAGTATACACAGCCAGGAGGAGCACCAAACCAAATGACAAAAGAGTGCAAACTGTTTTAATGGTTCACAGCAAGATCATATAAAACAGCCAATGTGTTTTTGAGGCCAAACCATTACCCATGTTTATTAGGGTTTGAAATCAAGTCAGAGCTTAAGTGGAGTCAAAAACAAGCTTTGTTAAACTGATCTGTATCAGATAGAACTAGATGGATCAGGAGAATCCATGCAAAGGTGTGCTAGTAGTGGCAGTACTATTTAATGCTTAGTGTTACCGCCACTACCACTGGCACATCTTTGTACTGATTCTTCTGATCTATCCTATTCTGACTGATAGAGGTCAATTTAATTTAGCCTATTTTAAAAAAACACTTAAAGCAGTAGTAAACTATAATAAAAAAAATGAACCCCTCCAGGGTAATATTATAATGTGCAAGTATGTACCCCATACTAGTGCATTATGACCTTAAAATGAAGCCCTGCAGTGTCGCGCTATCACAGCTGCCGGGGCTTCCATTTTCACCTGGTCTTCCTTCTGGGTTTGTAGGCTTTAGCTGTTTGAATGGCCGAACTGTGATGACATCACTGTCAGGCATGTGCACAGGAGTCACAGCCAGCAGCAAAGAGCTCTGAATGGAGGACACCAGTCCATTCAGAGTGCAGTGTGCATGCACCAATGATGTCACCGCTGCTACTAAAGTAAATAACTCCTAAATGGTGCAAGTTTAGAAGATATTTACTGTAGCTACAGGTAATGCTTATTATAGGCTTACCTTTGAGTATAAATCAAAAAGAGGACTTTACTACCACTTTACGGTCTGACTTGATTTCCAGCCCTGATGAAAATGAAGTTGCTTCGCCTCCGGAACGCATTGGCTTTTTTATGAGATCTGCAAACCATTAAAGCATTTTAAACTCTTTTACTTGTGGCTTGGTGTTCCTCCTGGCTGTGGATACTATCTAAAATCTACCCTCATTATAGTAATAGGCTATTAGGTTATCTGGCATCAACTTTCAATCTCTTCATGCTTTTTTTTTAAAGGCGATCATTTAATTTTTGCATAAAGACGCAGAGTACAATAGGTACAGTTGAGTTTGAAGGCTCATTGCAATGTACAAAAACATAGAAAAGGGGCCCAACATTGCACTACAAATATTGGCATAGCATGACCAAAAGTACAAACAAAACAAAGAAAAAGAATCAACATACACACAGCAACACACACAATACTTTCATGGATAGCATTTCTGTTTTTCCAGACTCATCAAATACATTAAAAAAATCTAAAAAATATATATAAAAATATGAAGGACAAAGATGTCACTTTGCCAGTTGACCATGGCTTCCCCCAATGCACTGTATGCCAAAAAGAAACTCACCACCGTCATGTAATGGTCTTGTACTTTTTTCTATGGGTGTCCCCAGGCTGGGGTGAGCCACTCGGCAGATGAACTCTGACTCCTGGTCATCTGGAAGTGTTGGGGTGATCAGTAAACTTGTTGTACAGCTGTATGTGTTATCTGGTTGTACCTGAGCCCTGGATGTATCTTGTCTAGATTTTGGAAGAGGGGTCAGTTTTCCATTCTTCTCTTTCTTATGCCAAGTCACAGTGAGCTCACTTGGAAAATACCGAGAGATTTTAAACTGCAGCTTGGCCTCGGTGTTCTCAAGTAATGGTGGTTCGACTATTTTCTCTATCACAGGGCGCCAGGGAAGATCTGTAAATCAAACCACATGAATTAAACATTGATTGGCTTTGTAAAGTTGATGTAGAGTTGCATGATATGCATATCTGCTTGGGAGCTGCTAGTCCATAGTCCACCTCAGGAGAGAGCAAGAGAGGGTGGCTATGTTCCTTCATACAGGGGGACCATGGAGTACAAATGTAGCCACCCTCTAACAGGAAGTCAGATCACAGCAGCAAAAATTAAACAAAGGAATTTGGAGATTTGGAGGAGGCTGAGAGCAACAGAAGACTTTTCTGAGAATAGAATACATACTTGGATAGATTTAAGTGTCAGTTTAAGCCATTGGCTACCAGGTAATACTTTAAGCTAAATTAAAGCAGACCTTAAGTCTTACCTTTTTTCCTGCCAGTAAATACCTTGTACAGCCCACTTCCTGTTTCTTGTCTGGTCATTAGCCTAGGCTTATGACATCATGCACAGCTCTCTCTCTCTCACTCTGGTGAAAGTTTGCCAGGAAGGGAGGGGGGACGAGTCATAAGAGGGCCAATGAGAGCTGCAGGGCTGGAGGTGTGTGTCTGTGTAATTCCAGGAGGTGAACAGGCAGCAGCTTTAGCTGCCCACAGTTAAAATGTGTCAGGGTTGGGCTCAGCCCTTCCTTCTCTGAGCTGGCCGCTCAGCTGTCGGCTAATTGCCAGCTCCCATCTCTTTTCAGTTACCCAGCTGTTGTTGATTCTGCTTGTCAGTCCTGCCTACTCAAAGCCGTCCAGCTTACTTCATCTCTGCCTTCACTTTTGTCAACATCACAGAGACTTTCTCCTGCGTTCCTGTTGAAGACTTGCTCGGCTGATGTCCCTTCTGGCTTCTCATCCTGCTTGCTGTACTACTACGTTTATCTCTGGCTCTCTGACATTGGCTTGGCTGACTACCCGATCTGGTTACTGAACTCTGGCTTGTTTTGACTACGCTTACTCTGTTTACCTTTTTATTATTATTATTAAACAAGTGTGATTTAACTATACTTCTGTCTCGGTCTGATTCCTGGTTCCTGATAAAATGGCTGCAGCCAGACTTAGTGGAGGATGATTTCTGCATCAAATTTGGCAAGTACATAATCATAGTATATATGAAATTATATGCAAAGTGGTTGGAGGGAAGCTTCAGAATGGCAAAGATGTTTTTATTACAAATTATGTGAGCAGACTGCAGTTTCTCTTTAAAGTGGTTGTAAACCCTTCCATATACCCAGTGAAATGACTGGCCTCAGATGATACAGGAAGAGTAAACAAATCCTCCAACATAAGTTGTTTATCTGCAGTCTTCTCTTCTCTACACCTGTTCAAAGTCCAGAATATATAAAGCTTGTCTCAGCTGTCAGAAAAAAAGGAGGTAGAAAGCTGAGATTACACACTGCAGAGCTCAGTGAGGAGAGCTCTGAGAGCTGATTGGAGGGAAGGGACACCCCCCTTCACACAGCACACAGGAACAGAGCTGAGCTGGCAGGTGATGTGGCAAGTGACAATCTGCATCTGGTGCCAAGCGACGGTGGCAAGTGACACACTCAGGGCTCCCACTGATTCTGCTTTATGGTGAGTTGAACTATTTCATTTTATATAACAATGTAATAATAGAAATAATGCGCTTTAATCATCCTGACACCATAACAACCATGATTGGAGCGCCAACACCAGCCATTTGCCTTAAAAACAATTGCCCACAAAAAAAATGTTTTTTTTGGCAGTGCCCCTCCCAAGACTAGACTCTGGATCCCCCCTGGCAGCGCTACAAGTGAATTAAAAAAAGAAAGGAAAAACATGCCAATTGTTTATGATACACAGGCCTTTGGCATATTAAAGAAGACGTAAGCTTCTTCTGCTGACATGTACCTATAGATAAGCCTATAATAAAGGCTAACCTAGAGGTAGTGAAAATATCTCCTAAACGTGTACTGTTTAGGAGATATTTAGTATAGATGCAGCCAGTGACATCACTGGCGCATGCGTCCGACCAATCACAGCGCCTGAGTCCACTAGCCATGAAGAAACTCCAGGAAAAATGTCAGCCACCTCAGCGGTGTGCGGGCGCAAGTGAGAGAGCATTGTTCTAAGGTAAGTATTTCATAATGAGCTAGTATGTGATGCATACTAGCTCATTATGCCTTTGTCTTACAGGTTTTTTTTTTTTTGTTTAAACAGGGTTTACAACCTCTTTAAATATCACCCAATTAGGGTTTACCTCTACATTTTAATATACAATATAGTCCACTTATTATATGTTTATAAATTGCAGTACCTGCTATAGACAGATCTCGGTATCCGGCCTCCTTCAGTGAGTCGTGTGTCCAGGTCACCCTCACCGAGGACATGAAATATTTCCAGGGAACGGTACATTCACTTATGGCATCGAATGTTTCCTCATTGTCAGTCTCAATGATTTTCTTGATTGATGGTAACGTTCTAGTATGGTGTTCTGTACAGCTCCATGTTATGTTAATATTTTGGGGGTAAAACTTCTTTAAACTCAGAGAACAGAGAACTTGGTCTGATCCGAGGAGAGTGAATTTTACATCTTTTGTCTCCTGTGGGGGTACTGGAAGGAAATAAAATTAACAACAGAGATTGGTGTCTGTCCGTATAATCTATCTATCTATCTATCTATCTATCTATCTATCTATCTATCTATCTATCTATCTATCTATCTATCTATCTATCTATCTATCTATCTATCTAATCTCTGCTGCAGATGAGGTGTAACTCTTTTTGAGAATAAAATCAATAACCTCTGGGTGATCAGTGTATATTATAAAGGAATTGATCAAACAATGCAGGCCCCTAACATTTTCTGTTCTGAAGAAATAGCTTGCTTCACCATGTCCCTTACAGACTTAGTGGTGTCGGGGGGGGGGGGGCAGAGGGGGCCATGGCCCCACAAGCATTATACTGTGCCTCCCAAATTAAAACACCTTTTTTTGGGTAAGGATGCTGATGCCGGGTGTCGACCCCCCCCCTCACACATTCCATAAGCCTCTGCTGCCACACAGGACACAGGCACTGAAACTAAAAGGCTCTGTGAAGAGACACAGTCAGAGCTGCATCTGTGGGGGATTTCCACCCCCCCTTCTCCTCCTCGAGCAGTTCTCATTCACCGGACCCGGCAATGCCTGCTCCTATTGGCCACATTCAGGGCCAATGGGAAACTGCCAGAGGATTATAGGACATGTAGTCCAGCGGGCCCAGGACGATTCCCTGAGAGTGGACAGCAGCCCCCAGCATGCTGAGCGGGAGGGGGAAGCGGGGGAGGGGAGAGAGGACCGGGAAAGGATTAGAGGGACCATGAGGCCTGTCGGGTGGAAGGATCCAGAGAGAAAGTGCCAGTGATTCTATTATATATCCCCCAAAATAAGAACTTACCTCCAGGTGGGGGGGTGGGCGATGGGGATGGGGAGACCAGGGATGAAGGCTTCCATTAAGGGACAGGACCTTATTACTGGTGTGACTGTGAAACCCCTCCACCTGGCTGCTCCACCCTGTCCCCTCCACCTGGCTGCGTCCAACCTGTCCTCCGCTCCACTTGGCTGCATCCACCCTGTCCTCCCCTCCACTTGGCTGCATCCACCCTGTCCTCCCCCTCCATCTGGCTGCATCCACCCTGTCCTCCCCCTCTATCTGGCTGCATCAGCCCTATTCTCCCCTCCACCCTTTCCTCCCCCTCCACCTGGCTGCATCCACCCTATCCTCCCCTCCACTAGGCTGCATCCACCCTGTCCTCCCCTCCACTTGGCTGCATCCACACTGTCCTCCCCCTCCATCTGGCTGCATCCGCCCTGTCCTCCCCCTCCATCTGACTGCATCTGCCCTGTCCTCCCCCTCCATCTGGCTGCATCCGCCCTGTCCTCCCCCTCCATCTGGCTGCGTCCATAGACACACACGGCATGGCTCGGCCCCACTCCCACACCCTCCTTATAGGATTTATATGACATCAGCAGGAGTCAATGGCTCCTGCTGCTGCTTCTGTGTCTTTTGAGAAGAGGAACAGAGAACAGCGCCTCTACAGGGGGGCACAGTGCTGGATCGAGAGAGGGATCATGTAGGTATATAGGGGGGTGAGGGGGCGAGACAATTTCTGCGACAATTTTTTTACCTTAATGCAAGGAATACCTTAAGGTAAAAAATGTCTTGTCTTTAGAACCAATTTAATCTTCTAATGAAGGAAGCTGCAGTGTCTGCATCACGTTGGTAGTGAGATGGGGGTAGGCTGCACAAGTGCAGTGGTGAGAAGGAGAGTACAGGAGCCGTGGTGGAACATGGAGTACAGGTGTGGTGGGTGCATGCATGGAGGGTGGTGAGAGAAGGGGGAGTGCAGATGTAGTAGTTGGTAAGAGGAATGGGGGTTGCAGGAGCACTGGATGCTGAGAGAAGGGAGCTGGCAGATGTAGTTGGTGCTAAGAGAAGGGGGTGTAGAATCAGTGACTAGAAGGAAAATGGGGGCTTGCAGGCAAGCTGGTTGTTGAGAGAAGGGAGATTGCAGACATGGTGAGCTACAGCCATAGTAGGTGCTGAAAAAGAGAGAGATGGCAGGTGCAACATGGTGGGGGGAATTGCAGGCTCTGTGCTCGGTTTGAGAAGTGGGGGCTCCGGTATTGTGGATGATGAGCGAATGGGGTGGGGGGATGCTGCAGGTGCATTGAGTGCTAATGGAGGGAGGGCTGCAGGGATGGAGGTAATCTAAAAGGAGTGGGGGTGTAAGGCAGTAAGTGTTGAAAGAAAGAGGGGTGTGGGATCATCAGGTGGTGAGAGAAGGGGGCCTGTGGGTGCGGTTCAGGAGGACAATTTGTTTGAGTACAGTGGGGGGTCAGTCTAAGAATGCATGGAGGTTTGGGGTTATAGTGTGTGTGGTGATGGCCGAAATTATAGGAGGGGGGTGGGGGGTTTGGGTGATAGTTTAAGCATAGGAAAGGGGTTGGGGCTGGCTGGCATTGCATGGGTGTTGGGTAATGGTGGGGATGGCTGCCATTTTAGGAAGAAGAGGGGGTTAGATGATAGTGGGGGTGTGTGAGCTGGCTGACATTTCAGAAGGTAAGGGGTTTTAGGTGATAGTGGGGGGTGATGGTGGGGGGGGGGAGCTGGCTGACATTGCAGAAGGGGGGGGGATGTAGCATTCTCTTGAGCTGTATCTCTCCACGGTGACGGATTCTGTGCAGGAAATGAAACTGTGCTGAGAAAAAAAAAATACTGTAGCTTTTATATTATTAGGATCTTAGTGCAGACTTCAGATAAAATCAGTCAGCCAATCACAAAAGCAGCTCCTTGTATTTTATTTCTACCTTTCCCAGTCTGGGCCCTGCTGTACATGGGACTGCAAGAGGCCAATATAGTAAGATTCTGGTATTTTCACTGCTTCTACTTAATAAAAAATAAATATAATTATGTATTGAATCAAATAGAATATTGAATAGAGAGCTGTGTTCCTTTTGTCTTTTGTATCTGCACAGCGTTTAGCTTTATTATTGCTGATACAATGGCTAATTTGAAAGATACGTTTATTTCTGTTATAAAACTCACCATTTATGGTAGATGCTCCTGTTCTTCGTTCTATTGGGTGTTCCAGGCTGGGATGTTCCACTCTGCAGATAAATTCCAGATCCTCCTTGTCTGATATCGGTGTGAAGGATAAGGAAGGGGAGCACTGATAGGTGTTATCAGCCATTCTCTCATGTCTTATATCAGGTATATGGTACTTGGAAGATTTATTTATAAGAACAGATAAAGTTTTCCCTCTCTTTTCCAGCCAAGTCACTCTCAGGTTTCCCGGGAAATAACTGGAGATTTTACACGTCACTTTGGTCTCCTGACCGACTTGCAGAATGAGAGGGCTCATATCTTCAATTCTCGGACGCCATGGAAAATCTAAAACGTATTAACACAAAATCATACATTTCAGGTACACAGTTGTAAGTTTGTGTACAATGCAAAGTTCTGACCCACAATTACACCCTTGTGTATGGACTTTGTAGCTCTGTCTGTGCCAAGCCTAATATATATTCTATATACAGTCCTGTGCAGAAGTTAAAGGCAGGTGTGAAGAAATGTTGTAAAGTAAGAACGCCCTTAAACATATACATTTTAATTGTTTATTTTTATCACTTTACAAAATGCAAAGTGAGCGAACAGAAGAGAAATTTAAATCAAGTCAACATTTAGTGTGACCACCCTTTGGCTTCAGTTCAATTCATCAAGCTTATTTGAAGAAGCACAGAAAACAGGCAATGTTGGAAACCGTAGATGCAGTGGTCAGCCAAGGAAACTTATTTCAGCAGATGAAAGACACATCATGCTCACTTCCCTTCAATATCGGAAGATGTCCAGCAGTGCCATCAGCACAGAACTGGCGGAAACCAGTAAGACCCAGGTACACCCATCTACTGTCCGGAGAAGTCTGGCCAGAAGAGGTCTTCATAGAAGAGGATTTGGTCAGGGTCAGCGGTGTCCTCAATGCTGAGAAATACAGGCAGATACTTATCCATCATGCCATACCATCAGGGAAGTGTGTGGTTGGCCCCAAATTTATTCTGCAGCAGGACAACCACCCCAAACATACAGCCAATGACATTAAGGACTATCTTCAGTTTAAAGAAGAACAAGGAGTCCTGGAAGTGATGATTAGGCCCCCACAGAGCCCTGATCTCTACATCATTAAATCTGTCTGGGATTACATGAAGAGACAGAAGGATTTGAGGCAGCCTACAAAATTCCTTCAAAACTTAACTTGTGTGCAAGTGTACCTAGACAAATTGATGCCGGCTTGAAGGCAAAGAGAGGGGGGGGGGGCGGGTCACACCAAATATTGATTTGATTTGGATTTTCTTCTGTTTATTTACTTTTCATTTTGTTAATTGAAAAAAAAAAACTATTAACACAATTTCTGAAAGCATACTTTATTTATTTTTTCACACCTGACTAAAACCTTTACACAGTAGTGTATGTACTTTGCAGAAATCAACCACCAATCTGGCTGGCTCCCTCAATTCCTGGTGCCGTGTCTGCTTTTTTTATAACATTCTGCTACTTTGTATTACAGTCTGCCCAGTGGCGTCACTATAGAGGGGGCAGGGGGGGGCAATTGCCTCCACTAGCTTATTCCTCCCCCCTATATGCCCCCTCTGCTTTAGGCTGCTGGGCAGTGGCGAAACTACCAGGGTAGTCCAGCTGCTGCTACTTGCAAAGCTGCAGCCAATCCCTGTGAGTGTGCTGAGTACGCTCCTGCACCCGGCCGGCACAAGTTGTGTAATAACTACAGTCATTTACATGTCAGGTGGAGTGATCTGAGTCCGATAGGGATTCCTAGTCTCAGCCTGACGTCACGGATCAGGAGGAGGTCTTGAAGAGGAGAAGAGTGCTGCGGCTGTGACCTGAGGAGCATTCCTCTTGAAGTGAGTGAGCAGAGAGAGGATTATATAATTACTTTAGGCAACAGTGTGTCACGGTGTCTTAGTTATGTTAAATGAA
The DNA here is from genome assembly GCF_042186555.1 of Aquarana catesbeiana. NCBI lineage: Eukaryota > Metazoa > Chordata > Amphibia > Anura > Ranidae > Aquarana > Aquarana catesbeiana. The sequence continues at coordinate 72,105,652 of NC_133329.1, read as the reverse complement.
GTGGCTACATTTTTTTGGGGTGGGTTAATTAATTTTCAATACTATTTGTTATATGCCGCATAGAGGGGGTTAATGTAATGCCACTGGTCACTAATGCATTAGTGACCAATGGCATTTAATTAACCCCTTTGTGCTGCATTAGTGGCTCCAGTGTCAGTGTTAATTGACCCCTGTATGCTGCAGCATGAAGTGGTTTGTAAACACTGACTCTGGTGCCACTAATGCAGCACAAAGGGATTCATTAACTCGGACCTTGGTGCCCTATGAGAGTCGGCTCCATGGAGGAAACCACAGGCTTGTCTCCCAGACCCTCCTTCCCATCATAAACAGATCTCAAATATATATTTGTATGCTAATTTAAAACAGTTTTTTGCTATTATTTATTAATATTTACTCTACAGTGCCTTGAAAAAGTATTCATACCCCTTGGCATGTTACAACCAAAAACGTAAATGCATTTTACTGGGTTTTATGTGCTAGACCAACACAAAGTGGCACATAATTGTGAAGTAGAAAAAAAAATTATAAATGGTTTTTAACATTTTTTACAAATAAATATGTGAAAAGTGTGGGGTGCATTTGTATTCAATACTTTGTAGAACCCCCTTTCTCTGCAATTACAGCTGCAAGTCTTTTTGGGGATGTCTCTACCAGCTTTGCACATCTAGAGAGGGACATTTTTGCCCATTCTTGTTTGCAAAATAGCTCAAGCTCTGTCAGATTGGATGGAAAGCATCTGTGACCAGCAATTTTCAGGTCTTGCCACAGATTCTCAATTGGATTTAGGTCTCGACTTTGACTGAGCCATTCTAACACATGAATATGCTTTGATCTAATCCATTCCATTGTAGCTCTGGCTGTATGTTTAGGGTTGTTGTCCTGCTGGAAGGTGAACCTCCTCCCCAGTCTCAAGTCTTTTGTAGACTCTAACAGGTTTTCTTCTTATGCCGCGTACACACGACCGCAATTTCCAGCAGAAAAGGTCTGATGGAATCATTCCGTCGGACATTCCGATCATGTGTGGGCTTCATCTAACTTTTTCTTTCTAAAATTCTGACGGACCTAGAAATAGAACAAGTTTCAAATCTTTCCGACGGAATCAGTTCCTATCAGGAAAACCGCTCGTCTGTATGCTATTCCGACGGACCAAAAACGACACAAGGGCAGCTATTGGCTACTGGCCATTGAACTTCCTTGTCTAGTCCGGTCGTACGTCATCACGTTCGAAACGATCGGACTTTGGTTTGATCGTGTGTAGGCAAGTCCATTTCATTGGAACACCATCGGAACTCTGTAAAAAAGTCCTTCGGAGTTCAGTCCAACGAGAAGTCCGCTAGTGTGTACGCGGCATTACAGGTTTTCTTCTAAGATTACCCTGTATTTGGCTCCATCCGTCTTCTTATCAACTGACCAGCTTCCCTGTCCCTGCTGAAAAAAAGCATCCCCACAACATGATGCTGCCACCACCATGGTGTGTTCAGGGAGATGTGCAGTGTTAGTTTTCCAAAAAGTGTAGCAAATAAGTCAGCGCTGTCCTTAAAATAGCAGCTAACACACCAAATTGGATAAATGGCAAAATAGGCGAAAACAAATAGTGTAGCGCTAAGAGATAATGTGACACAAAAATCAAAATAAGGGCAGTGAGCCCAAATAACACTCAAATATACAAAAACATAAATGTGTATATAGATAAATAAAAATAAATATAAATGATGAATGTCCACACAAGGAAAACTGATACTATTCGACAAAAATAGTTCAAGACTTCATATGAGTAAGTACAGAACTCCCTCGTGAGAAACTTCAATGTAAATGTCCCTTCAGAAAACCAGGATGTGTAGTTGAAGTGAGAAGAACCACCACCATATGAAAAGGAGGCTTACCGGAATGTTTGAACACGCAAGAACATGTATTTTGCGTGTCAAACAGACTTGTGTTGTGATACAATCAACAGGGATGGACACGGGAACCCTTCAGTAGCCTGGAACGGAGACTCCCAATTTTCATCAAGGTGGAGATATGTAAACAGGTGTATCTCATGCAGGACAATACTCAGAGATCCATAGATGTATTGGAAATGGTTAGGTGAGAAAAAACAAAGGGGGGCCACATAGTGTCATTCCGTTGAGTAAAAAATGGTAAATTTTAATGAGAGTAAGAAAACTCACATTTTTGCAGATAAAAACAGCTCTTGTATAAAATCAAATGGTGGCAGTGGAGACCTTCCCGACGCGTTTCATCTCCAAGGACATCGTCTGGGGTGTTCCAATACATCTATGGATCTCTGAGTATTGTCCTACATGAGATACACCTGTTTACATATCTCCACCTTGATGAAAATCGGGAGTCTCCGTTCCAGGCTACTGACAGTTCCAGTGTCCATCCCTGTTGGTTGTATCACAACACAAGTCTGTTTGACACGCAGAATATATGTTCTTGCGTGTTCAAACATTCCGGTAAGCCTCCTTTTCATATGGTGGTGGTTCTTCTCACTTCAACTACACATCCCAGTGTTAGTTTTCCGCCATACATAGGGTTTTGCTTTTAGGACGAAAAGTTACATTTTGGTCTCATCTGACCAGAGCACCTTCTTCCACATGTTTGCTGTGTTCTCCACATGGCTTCTCACAACTGCAAACAGGACTTTTTATGGCTTTCTTCTTGCCACTCTTCCATAAAGGCTTCACAGAACAGCTGTATTTATACTGAGATTAAATTACACACAGGTGGACTCTATTTACTAATTAGGTGGCTTCTGAAGGCAATTGGTTTCACTAGATTTTAGTTAGGGGTATTAAAGTAAAGGGGGCTGAATATAAATGCACGCCACACTTTTCAGATATTTATTTGTAAAAAAATTTTTTAAACCATTTATCATTTTCCTTCCACTTCACAATTATGCGCCACTTTGTGTTGGTCTATCACATAAAATCCCAATAAAATACATTTACGTTTTTGGTTGTAACATGACAAAATGTGGAAAATTTCAAGGGGTGTGAATACAAGGCATTGTATATTCCAAAGGCTGATTTTTTTAAAATTTTGAACATGTGACCAGCAGGACTAGAAGCTCCTCCTGCCATTGTTTCCCTGCAGACAGGCTGGGAGAGATTTGTGTCATGTGACAGCTGTATATCGATTAGGAAAAAGGTACTTGGATATTTTTTTTTTAACCACTTCAGCCCCGGAGGATTTGGCTGTTCAATGACCAGGCCATTTTTTGCGATTCGGCACTGCGTTGCTTTAACTGACAATTGCGCGGTCGCGCGACGTTGCACCCAAACAAAATTGATGTCCTTTTTTTCCTACAAATAGAGCTTTCTTTTGGTGGTATTTGATCACCTCTGCAGTTTTTATTTTTTGCGCTATAAACAAAAAAAGAGTGACAATTTTGAAAAAAAAAGCAATATTTTTTGCAATAATAAATATCCCCCAAAATTATATAAAAAAACTAATTTTTTCCTCAGTTTAGGCCGATATGTATTCTTCTACATATTTTTGGTAAAAAAAAAAAAAAAATCGCAATAAGGTATATTGATTGGTTTGCTCAAAAGTTATAGCATCTACAAAATAGGGGATAGTTTTGTGGCATTTTTATTATTATTTTTTTTATTAGTAATGGCGGCGATCAGCGGTTGTTATCGTGATTATGGCGGACACATCGGACACTTTTGAGGCTATTTTGCGACCATTGTCATTTATACAGCGATCAGTGCTATAAAACTGCACTGATTACTGTGTAAATGACACTGGCAGGGAAGGGGTTAACCACTAGGGGGCGAGGAAGGGGTCAAGTGTGTCCTAGGGAGTGATTCTAACTGCGGGGGGAGGGGCTACAAGTGACACGACAGTGATCACTGTTCCTGATGACAGGGAGCAGTAGATCAGTGTGCTGTCACAAGGCAGAACAGGGATATGCCTTGTTTACACAGGCATCCCCCTGTTCTACAGCTCCATGACAGATCACGGGACACCAGCGGACATCGAGTCCGTGGGTCCCGCGGGCATGGAGCTCGAGGCAGGGGCGCACGCATGCCCGCACGGCGTGAAATTCAAAGTGACGTATATATATATATACGTTACTTTGTGCAGCCGAGCCATTCTGCCGACGTAAATGTTTGTGACATGGTCTGCAAGTGGTTATTACAATGCCATCATCCATATACAGAAATAGAAGGCACAATGTAAATTAAACAGTGTGTGTTTAGTAGCACTTTAAGGGCTTGTTTACACTTGTGGCTGAGGGGCAGTAAAATCATGCAATTGAGACACATTTTTACTACCCGCCAACCACTGCATCTTTAGCTGCAAAAGGTGATAGCCGGGGGTGTACACATGCCGTGGCAGGAATTATACCCCTTGTCACGTTTGATGGGCACTACTGTCTGCTAAACACAACCCATTCAACCCCTCAAACAAAGGAACAAAGCACCATTTTAAAAATGAATGGTGGGGCAGAAAGAGAACCTGTCATCTTGCCCTGATTGCCCTATGGTGTGCCTGGTAATTTAATATTATACCTCACCTGGATCTTGTATGGAGATCTCTCTGTATTCTGGCCTTTCCATGCTTTCATGTTTCCATGTGACTTTCATGATAAATTTTGTGTTCTCTAGGAGTTTTCCTGGAATTTTATATTGACTGTCAAGTCTAAATGTGCCATTTTGATTGCCAATGACCTTGTTCTCTGGCATGTTCTCTTTGTATTGGATGGGATTGCAGGTCCAAATAACCGTTATATCTTGGGGGTAAAAGTTTATAAGGGTTAAACAACCCACCACATCCCCGGAGTCTGTGACTGAGAGTTGTATTGGCTGCTGGAGTTCAGGTGTAGCTGCAAAAGAAAAATATGAAATATGTAGATCATTCACCTGGGAAAGGTTTATAAAACAAAAATGTGTCTAACATTTTGGTGTGGTTAGTAGTGTTGAGCTACCCCCATAGGAGCCGCCTGCATTAAAAAGGTCCACCTTGTGTGTGCAGCCAGGCAGGAGGCGTTCCAGCCCGACAGCCAAGCAACCAGCATTTGTAACAGAGAACAGTCAATAGAATTGTTGTTTTTATATTTATTAAGGGATTTTAACCACCTAAGGACTGGGCCTATTTTTCAAACTTGTTGTTTACACGTTAAAATCATTTTTTTTTTGCTTAGGAAATTACTTAGAACCCCCAAACATTATATATATATATATATATATATATATATATATATATATATATTTTTTTTTTTTTTTTTTTTCAAACACCCTAGAGAATAAAATGGCGGTCGTTGCAATACTTTATGTCACACCGTATTTGCGCAAGCGGTCTTACAAACGCAATACACTTTTTTGAATTAAAAAATAAGAAAACAGAAAAGTTAGCAGTTTGTTTCTATATTGTGAAAGATAATGTTACGCCGAGTAAATTGATACCCAACATGTCATGCTTCAAAATTGCGCCCACTTGTGGAATGGCGACAAACTTTGGTACCATAGGTGACATTTAAAATTTTCTACAGCTAACCAGTTTTAAGTTACCGAGAAGATCTAGTGCTAGAATTATTGCTCTCAATGTAACAATCGCGGCGATATCTCACATGTGTGGTTTGAACACGATTTACATATGTGGGCACGACTTGCGTATGCTTTCAATCTGCGCAGGAGGGGGGGCACCTCTCCTGTCGCCGATAAAAGTAATCTTGCAGCGAATCCGCCACAGAGACCACTTTTATCTAAAAGCAGACCGCCGTTTAAGAGGATACCAGGGGTTATTCCACGTCAAAGTACCGTCGTATAACGACGGCGGGCGGTCCGTAAGTGGTTAACTTGGATGGGGTTTGGGAAAGGTCCAGGTTGCCATTAATACATTAACGTTAAACATTGAGGACTCTGTCACTTCAGCTATTTGCCAACCAGCCGCCGTCGTTATACGCCGGTAAGTTGGCTCCCCTGTAGCTGTACGGCGGCCACTTTAAGGGGTAGGCGTGACGCCGGAGCCGATGCGCATGGCCTGCGGCCGTGATGTCTGCTGGTGACCTGTAGCGGTGTGACGTCAGCACGTCCTTGGGAGCCGCGCGCAATTTGATCTGACCTATCCTCACACGGATCCAACAGCTGATCTAACAGCTGATGTCAGCTTTCCCCTGCAGCCACGCACCATACAACAGCAACGGCGCTTCAGCGGCCCCACAGTGAGGGACGGCTCTTTACCAACCTACACTCCTAGTGAGCCATACAGAAGCATCTGTCCACAGAGAGACTTCAACACCAAGGACCATTACAGTCTGACGACGGATACAGTGCGGTTAGTGAGATCCTTCCACTCTACTCAGCACTTCAAAAAACGTATGTCAGTTTTTCTCTATGTCTCCTTAAATGCTGTCTCCATGGACATTTATCTTGCTGCCTATGTAGATGACTCTACAATTTTCCTTGCTGCAACCTGGGAAGCGTTTGCAATCTACTTATCAGCTGTGGTTTAAACAATCACTGAGTGCAATGATCCCTTGAGAGATCGCTCCATCTATTATTATTATTATTATTATTATTCAGGATTTATATAGCGCCAACAGTTTACGCAGCGCTTTACAATATAAAAGGGAGACAATACAGTTATAATATAATACAATACAATAGGATTAAGAGGGCCCTGCTCAGAAGAGCTTACAATCTAATAGATGGTCCATACCTTATGATTTATCGGTTTGTCAGATCACCCACCCATTTACATCACCTCAAAATTAATGGTGTAGGACTGTTCCTGCCCAACTGGATAGTCTCTATTAGGAATACCCTCCATCAAATCGCCATTCTTACTGTGCAGGACTATCCTTATTTTTACTATACCCCATTACACAGTGTGCATGATGTGTATGAGTGGGTGTGTAGCCGCGGCCCCCATTAGTTTTTAATATCCCCTGTGACAACGTTGTCCAATTTTTTAATTGGTTTGTGGTAACCGTCTGTCCATATTGCAAATTTTTCACCTTTTGTACTATTAATTGGTTTATTTTTTGGTAATTAATAAAGCTGGTTTTGTATTCACATTAGTGTTCTCTGTTGACCCACTTTAGAGAAATTCTCAGTTTCTCCTGTTTTCCCAATATGTATAAAAGGGCAACTTGAACTGCATCCAGGCTTTTGTCTGTATGAGAGGTCTATACTTACCCGCTGAAATTGGCCACCACCGTTAATACTTACTGGTTGATCCGGGCAAAACTTCTGTTTTTTGTCTGCTGGTGACCTGTGATCGATCCTGAGAGAGACAGAACAGAGATCTGACAATGTAAACAGACAGATCCCCGTTCTGTCAGGGAAGTAGAGGGAGATCTGCTGTTCCTAGTAATCAGGAACAGCGATCTCTTTCTACTCCCTGTCAGTCCCCTCCACTCACAGTTAGAAATACCTCCCAGGGAACACATTTAACCCCTTGATCGCCCCCTAGTGTTCACCCCTTCCCTGCCAGTGACATTTATACAGTACTGAGTGGCTATTTTTAGCATTGATCGCTCTATAAATTACTATTATTATTATACAGGATTTATATAGCGCCAACAGTTTATGTAGTGCTTTACAACTTGAGGATAGACAGTACAAATTTAGCTGTCCAAGAAAGTTCCTGCCCATTGCTTTGACAAGAATTACACAAAGCGTTGTAGGTTTCTTCTTTTCAATTTTTTTTGGATGTCAACAGATTGGCTTTAGAGCCCTTTCACACTGAGGCGGTTTGCAGGCGCTATCGCACTAATAATAGCGCCTGCAAACCGACCCGAAAGTGCCGCTGCTTTGCCTCCAGTGTGAAAGCCCCGAGGGCTTTCACACTGGAGCGGTGCGCTAGCAGGACGGGAAAAAAAGGCCCCGCTAGCAGCATCACAGGTCACCAGCGGACATCACGGCTGCAGACCATGCGCATCAGCTCCGGCGTCACGCCTACCCCTTAAAGTGGCCGCCGTACAGCTACAGGGGAGCCAACTTACTGGCGTATAACGACGGCGGCTGGTTGGCAAATAGCTGAAGTGACAGAGTCCTCAATGTTTAAAGTTAATGTATTAATGGCAACCTGGACCTTTCCCAAACCCCATTCAAGTTAACCACTTACGGACCGCCCGCCGTCGTTATACGGCAGCATCTTCGGAGCGGTGAAGGAGCGGAGTGTATACCGCTCCTTTACCGCTCCTGCCCATTGAAATCAATGGGCAGAGACGCTTTGCGGTGGTTTTTAACCCTTTCTTGGCCGCTAGCGGGGGGTAAAACCACCCCACTAGCGGCCTAATACTAACGGTAAAGCTCCGCTTACAATAGCGGCGCTTTACTGCCGACGCCGCCCCCGCCTCAGTGTGAAAGGGCCCTTAAACATTTACAAGTCAAAAGCCTAGAAGCTATGAATTTATTTCTAGTATTTACAAGATTGAGTGCAGGGCATTATGGACCCCTGAGGGGCATTACTGAGGCTCTCTGGACCCACAGTGAAATGATTCATCATTGAGGGCAGCCCACCAGTAGGAAAGGTCCAAAGAGGAAGAGGCATGTCATGTTTCTGGCCTGAAGAAATCAGGAAAAGGGAAGTATAAAAGTAAAAAGCAAAAAATACACCGGGGAGAGCAGGGGAGGGGAAGCATTAGAATTACCATTCCCCACCTTCCATGTTAGATCTGTAAATACATTTACAGACTTCCAAAGCCAGCAAATCCATCTCCTCAACACACGGCCTGCCCAGAAGCAGGGATCATGTTTCCTCTAAAAGCAATGTGAATGTACTGAGTCCCACTGTGAAGAATAATGACCATTACTTCTTTATGGGGCAGGCAATGGGAAAATTATTTATTGGCATCTGAGGTCTGTCTGTGTATTTCCAAATTTGATGAGGAGGGTGGAAGCTGGGCTGGAATTCTGCTTTTGTTATAAAGTGAAGTTACCCTTTAACCACTTGCCGACCAGCCGCCGCAGTTTACTGCGGCAACATGGCTCGGCTGGGCGAAACGACGTTATGTTATGCCGCTTCGCCCTGTGGCCACTAGGGGCGCTGCGAGTCGATGCGAGTGCCCGGGGGGCGCGATGACTGCTGGGCTTCCGCAATCGCTCGTGACACAGAGAGAACCGGGAGCTGTGTGTGTAAACACACAGCTCCCGGTTCTCTTAGGGGAGAAATGACTGATCTTCTGTTCATACAATGTATGAACAACGATTTGTCATTTCCCCTAGTAAGTCCCATCCCCCTTCAGTTAGAACTCAGAGAGGGAACACAGTTAACCCCTTGATCACCCCCTAGTGTTAACCCCTTCCCTGCCAGTGACATTTTTACAGTAATCAGTGCATTTTTATAGCACTAATCGCTGTAAAATTGTCAATGGTCCCAAAAATGTGTCAAAGGTGTCTGATATGTCCGCCATAATATCGCAGTCCCAATAAAAATTGCAGACTGCTGCCATTACTAGTAAAATAATATTAATAATAATAATGCCATAATTCTATCCCCTATTTTGTAGACGCTATAACTTTTGTGCAAACCAATCAATATACGCTTATTATGTTTTTACTTACCAGAAATATGTAGAAGAATACATATTGGCCTAAACTGAGGAAAAAATAGTTTTTTTTGAAAAATGTGGGATATTTATTATAGCAAAAAGTAAAAAATATTGTGTTTTTTTTTTTTTTTTAAATTGTCGCTGTTGTTTTGTTTATAGCGCAAAAAATAAAAACCGCAGAGGTGATCAAATACCACCAAAAGAAAACTCTATTTGTTTGTTTGGGTACAACGTTGCACGACCACGCAATTGTCAGTTAAAGCGACGCTGTGCCAAATTGTAAAAAGTGCTCTGGTCAGGAAGGAGTTAAAATCTTCCGGGGCTGAAGCAGTTAAAGAAACCAAAAGAAGAGCTTTTGTACTCACCCAGCACCTGTAAGGGTCCAGTTGTCTTCTCTATTGGTTCCTTCAGACTGGGATGGCTCACTCTGCAGATGACCTCTGACCCCACATCTTCTAGTAATGGGGTGAATTCCAGAAGTGCTGTATGGGTGAATGTTTTATCTGGTTGGAGATGAGATCTGCTGTCAGGCATTTTGTATCTCCCGCTGTTATTTATAGGAAATTCCTTCTTTCCCTTTTCTTTCATTAACCAATTCACTGTCAGGTCATCAGGGTAAAAGTGCGACGCTGTGCATTGCAGTTGTGTTTGTTTATTGACATATAATTTTGGTATTCGTATTATCCCGACTTCTGGCCGGGCAAGAAAATCTAGAAGAGATAATAGCATAAAAATATTTATTTCCTATGCAATAAGTTTTTGTTTTGTTTTTTTAAATTAAAAGCTTTTATTTTACTAAGTACCAATCATAGAGAAGGAAAAGAAATGTAGAAGGATAAGCAACAGAGGCATGTACAAGTGTATGAGATATATTATGGGAGCAAATGTGAATGGGGGATTTACTCCTGCAGGGCAAATCAATAGGTTCACTTTAATAAAGGTTCAATAAGCAGCTTCCTCCTTGCTCTGTTTAGACACTGGAAGTGAAGAGAAATAATGTTCTATGAGCTATAGGTCTTGACTTAGGGCTGAGGTCAACCCCCCATGTAACAGTGCTGGGTGCTTGTGCAGCCAATCAATAAGCACCAATCTTGTCACATGTGAGGAAGAGAATTCAGTCACATGCTCATCTATATTTTGAAGTACTGGGTTGTCTGCAACAGGAGAGGGAAGGGAAGGTGAATATGTACTGCCGGTGGATCAACTGTTAAATTACTGATAGCTTAAAGTGGTTGTAACCCTTAAAAAAGAGATCCTGTTCCCTCATAGCAGGTTAACCTGTCCCTTTGTAAGCTGTAAAAACTAGCTGATCCTGCCTATTCCTGTGTCCCTCTCTGTGTGCTGACCACGGTAATCATGGCTGCTGAGCTCTGGTACCGTGGTCAGTTTACGTGCCTCCATCAACCGCTGTCTCTCTCCCCCCCACCTCCCTGCCTGTCAGCTCCTGTATCTGTGCGAGTCATCTCCCCTCCACCCTCCTGCTGCTATTAGTACTAAAAAAAACTTTAAACAATGTCACTGCCAGCCCCTCTGTTTTATGCAGCCATAACACACTGTGTAAATGTTTTTTTTTAAAACAAAACATCTAAATACCTTTTTCAGAGATCTTCAGGCCGGTCATGTGATGGGGGGACGGGCGTGAGCCTCGAAAAATACAGCGGCGGCGGTGACCTGCGGAGGGAGCCGCCTCTGGACACAGAGAGGAGGAAGAGGAGGGAGGGGAGCACTCTGGCGCTTCAGCGCCCCCACCTCTCTGGCGCCCGGGTGCACTGCACCCCATGCACCCCGACTGGGATCGGCCCTGGGTTAGTGTTTTCACAGAGAGAATATCCATCCTTATTCTGGCCATACACTAGTAGATTTTCAAAACAAAAACTTGTAAGAACATTCATATGAAAATTCTCTGAACATTCAATGATTCTTTTGCGTTCAGGAGAGGGAGGTTAGGGATGGTTGAGCTTTGGCAAAAAAGCACCAAAAGCTCCTAAATTCAAGTTTAGAAGCTGTAGTGTACATGAGCTCTTAGTTACAGGTTTCTGATTGTACCATTTGTATTTGTGTCATTAAGGCATTCTTACAGTGACTTGACAGGTAAGACATTGAAAACCAGTAATTTTGGTGAAATGATGGGTGTTATTTTGTATTTGGGCTTCAACCATGTCAGATTTTATGACAATGTTGTCTTTAACAAAATATTGACCATACCTCTGTTACCTTTATCATCGCTTCTCCATTCTCTGTTTTTTGAGTGTTTCAGTTTGCTGTGTTCCACCATGGCTTGGACAACATATGCCCCATCTTCCTGGATCACCCCTCTGAGGCTTTCACAAGTGCTGATGGCATTGAAGGTTCCATCTTGGTTTTGAGTTTTTATAATGGTAGAGTTTATGGGACGAGGCTGTGTGATTGATGGTGGCTGGATTACCTCCCACAATACAGTAATATTTTCTGGTTTAAAATGATCCACATCTAAGCTGAAAATACCACCTGGGGAACGAGTGATATCCCTCACCTTTGGAATGCCTGTAACACCAAGGAGATACTTTTAGATATTATCTTAACAGAGACACAGAAGTAGCGCAAAATCAGAAAGTTGGTAATGGAATCATTTAAGGGTCACTGTACTTTTAATGCAGTTATTATATCTTTTAAATGCACCCTACCCCAGTATCCACTCAAGTCTTATACTTATCTGTCGCCACTCTTCTAAAATGTAGGCTGTGGGAGCAACACACATATTCATCAAGAGTGTCCATGTCTGGCTTCTGTCTCCATGTATTCATATGGAAAGTCCATCCACTGATAGGACAAATAATAGGTGGTCTTTTCAAATGGTTGAATAGACATTCTTTCACTGAAGGAGTTCAGCCTAGCCAGGAGACTTTGGGAGAAGAGGCTGCACTGGTTATGTAGCAACGATTTAGAAGGTCAGGGACAGGTAAGTATAAGACTTGGGGAAAGTGGAAATGGGCATTTAAAGGATAATTGTCCCAAAAGTGCTGCTAACTTTTAATAGTTACTGAGAAGAATATCAACTTTTATGAGCACAAAAAAGCATTATAAGAAGTTAAAGCGTATCTTGGGAGGAGTAGATACGCATTCCAACTTTATTTCTTTCTATGTCCTCACTAGGGAGATTCACGCTCTTGAATTGTCTTCTTGAGCACTGTTACAAGAACAGAAAGTGATGGGAAATCTAAAATGTTCTTTGTGCGACAGGAAGTGAGTATAAATTTTCCACTGGGGTCTCCAGTTCCTATGAAAGCTGCCTGAGAGAGGATTTTCCTTCACTTGTTGTATCTCTAGAAAATGTCCTTAACAAGACAAAGGCAAGAACATAAAAATGACAGGGGTCATAACTATTCCCTGCTGTGTACAAAGCAAAAGAAAATCACTATAGGGACACTTTAAATGAAATGTGCAACATGTATATTAGTATATAAACTGTAAATATGGCTAAATCCTCTGATGGATAAGAGTGGGTCAGTTTACGATAAGTGAAGGCCTATAGTATGCAGACTTTGCATTTGGGAAACTAATAATGCTCAGGTAAAACCAAACACTCATTCTAGCCACATATGTAAAAACCTTGTCCAGGTGCAATCAACTTATAGCTTGTTGCTATTTATCCATAAGCATGCTCCATATACACATCTTAAAGAGACCCTATAATGAGGGTGACCCCATGTCCCATATTGCCCGGGACAGTCCCGCATTTTGCAGGTCTGTCCCGCGTCCTGGGCACCTTCATTTCGGGACAATACAGTGTCCAGGAATGAAACTGACAGAGCCAGCAAACCCGGCGGTAATGCTGGCTCTGCCTCCGCCTCCACCTGAGACTCTCACTCTACTGGCCACTGGTTGCTAGAGCCGCGTGGCATCTAGCAACCAGTGACATTACAGCCGAGACTCCTTGCCGGCGCTTTGTTGACAGGGCTGCATGTGGTGGTGAGTAGTGAGCACTTCAACTGTGCTGCCGGACAGACCACCTACGAGAAGACACAGAGAACCCCCTACCTTCACCCCCAGCAGGCTTGGAGTTCAATTGGGACTCGGGGAGAAGGTGCTGCCGCTCCCAAGATGACTGTGCCAGGTATCACTAAATGGTGGATCAGCAGCCTGGGTGTCCTGTCCTCTCCCATGTGACTCCACCTCCGCTTTCATCTTTACAAAGCAGGTAGAAGACAGAAGATGCGGCATGTCTGAGCAACAGGCAGGAGCTGTCCAACTTTGCAAGTTAAAAAGCCTGTGATTCGTGGCTGGGGACGGTCCCAGCAACCAATCATCTGTCTGTTAAATGCAAAGTCGGACAGCTCCCGCCCTCTGCTCAGACATACCACATCTTCTGTCTTCTACTTGCTTTGTAAGGTAAGGGAGTGGGCATTTACATAAAAGGGACTGGGTTGCAAAGAAGAAAGGCGGCTGTAAAGGGGACCGGGATACCAGAAAGGTGAGGACTGTGAAAGGGAGTGGGGTGCAAGTAAATGGAGAGGGGGGCAGCTGTAGAAGAGACTAGGATACAAGGAGGAGGATGGTGGGGGGGGTACTGGGATACATGGAAGGAGGGCCTGGGATGCTGGGAGGGGGACTGTGGGAGGGACTCGGACACAAGGAGGGGGACTGGGATACATGGAAAAAGAGCCTGGGATGCAGGGAGGGGGACTGTTGAGGGGACTGGGATATAAGAAGGGAGACTTTGGGGGGGGGCTGGTATAAAAGGTAGGGGGCTGTGGGGGGGACTGAGATACATGGAAGGAGGGCCTGGGATACAAGGAGGGGGGTTGTGATACATGGAGGGAGGGCCTGGGATTCGGGGAGGGGGACTGTGGAGGGGACTGGAATAGAAGAAGGGGGACTGTGGGGGGGACTGGGATACAAGGAGAGGGGCTGTTGAGGGGACTGGGATACAAGGAGGGGGGCTGTTGAGGGGACTGGGATACATGGAAGGAGGGCCTGGGCTGCAGGGAGGAGGAATGTGAAGGGGACTGGGATACACAGAAGGAGGGGTTGGGAAACAGGGAGGAGGGCTGTTGAGGGGACTGAGGTGCAAGAAAGGGGGGCTGTAAATGGTATTGTGATACAAGGAGTGGGGATTTGCATGGTTCTGTGGTGCAATTAAGGGGGGCAGCTGTGAAGGGGACTGTGGTGCAAGTAAGGAGGGGCTGGAAAAGGGACTGGGGTACATGTAAAGGTGGGTTGTAAAGGGGACTGGGGTACAAGGGGGGCTCTGAAGGAGAATGAGGTGCAAAGAAAGGGAGATGTGAAAGGGACTTGGATGCAAGGAAGAGGGGCTGAGGACACTGATGGGGAAAGGTCTGTGATGTAAACTGGTGGACTTGGATGCAAAGATGTGTGTGATGTAAAGCGGGCACTGTATTGTAAAGGGGTGCAATGTGATGAAAAGAGGGCTGTATTGTAAAGAGGGGTGCGGTGGTGTAAAAGGGAGCGCTGTGATGTAAAGGGGAGAATTGATGATGTAATGTAAGGGGGTGGGACTGTGATATTAAGCATCCCGAATAATAGCACAAACATGAGACTGGGATCTCTGCTGGTTGAAAATTTTAAATACCAGACCTCTGAGAATTTTTATTCAATACCCCTGCTGTAGTTCAGGCGAGAAGGAGAACATATGTGTGGAGCCTTTTGAGTCTGCACCTCTCCATCCAACTGACCCAGCCATTTCTATACTCCACCCCACAAGTTACATCTCTTCTTCCTAGCACTCTATGATAGAGATAGCTGCGCAGGAGGTAAAGTAGTGACCGATTCTATAGTCGTCGACGATTTTGAAATCATCTTTTTTGGGAGGGAGGGGGGGTTCCTGAATGGCAGTTTGGAAATGTGGTTACTATACCTGTAATCTTGCCAGTGCATGTGGCCTCCCCCCCAAATCTCTTGAGGCCAAAGGAGGAGGGGGTGGGCAATGAGGCCTCCCCACAAAGTCCTTATATTGACCCTAACAGTGGTCTCTCTCTGCTCCTTCCTCCTGTACAGCCATCCACAATACCTCTCCTGGTCAGTTCTCCAGTCCAAATGTTAGGCCCCGGCACTGTCAAGTGTGTGGGGGGAGGAATTTGGCAACACTGTCATTTCATCCTATATGGCAAGGTAGCTGTGACTTTTTTTTGGCCCATTTACACTAAAGCAGTCTGGTGCAGTGCAATAACACACACATGTTAACATGCATTGTAGCATTAAAGTGTGTTTTGTTAACCACTTACCGCCTGGCACATTTTTGTAAATATTTTATTATATCTTTTCATGTGACAACACTGAAGAAATTACACTTTGGGGGTTATTTACTAAAGGCAACTCCACTTTGCACTACAAGTGCACTTGGAAGTGCAGTCACTGTAGATCTGAGAGGGACATGCAAGGAAAATAAAAAATAGCAATTTTGCTTGTACATGGATGATAAAATCTGTGCTTCCCCTCATTTCAGATCTTCCCCTCAGATCTACAGCGACTGCACCTCCAAGTGTACTTGCAGTACACCTGTGGTGCAGAGTGGATTTGCCTTTAGTAAATAACTCCTTTGCTACAAAGTAAAGTAGTGAGTGTACAGCTTGTATAACAGTGTAAATTTGCTGTCCCCTCAAAATACACAGCCAGGGGCGTAACTAGAAATAGCAGGGCCCCATAGCAAAATGTTGTATGGGGCCCCCCTGCAAACAGCCCCCCCCACAGGTGACCTGTGCCACATACAGCGTGACCTGTGCCCAATGCAGCGTGACCTGTGCCCAATACAGCGTGACCTGTGCCCAATACAGCGTGACCTGTGCCCCATACAGCGTGACCTGTGCCCAATACAGCCTGGTCTGCCTGTGCCCCAAACAGCCCCACTTATGCAGAGGAAGAGGCAAGCCACCTGGATCAGCAGAGAGCGGGATTGCCCGCTGTAATAGCTTTCATTTCAATTTCCTGTCTTCCCGGGGCTCATCGTCACATAGCCCCACCTCTTGGCCTGACACCTTTGATGACGTCACATGTCCCGCATTGGATCGGCGTTCTGTCTATCAAAGTCACCGGGCCAAAAGGTGGAGCTATGTGACATGAGCCCCGGGAACACTGGAAGTTCTAATGAAAGCTCTTACATCGGGCAATTCAGCTCTCTGCTGATACGGACAGCTCGCCTCTTCCTTTCCTCTCTCTTCCCCTGGCTTGGAGACTGTGCCGGCGGTGCTCTTATCCTCACTGGGCCCCACTCGGCTGCGGGCCCCATAGCGCCCGCATGGGTCGCTATGGTGGTAGTTACGCCCCTGCACACAGCCATTAATGTCTAAACCACTGGCAACAAAAGTGAGTACACCCCTAAGTGAAAATGTCCAAATTGGGAACAAAGTGTCAATATTTTGTGTGGCCACCATTATTTTCCAGCATTGCCTTAACCCTCTTGGGCATGGAGTTCAGGTATTAACATAATACCAAAAGCTTTGGAATAAACCAAAGAGGATTATGTGGTGAAATATGTCCAGGGGGTCTCAATTCCTTTCTTAAAGACGAGATGTCAGGAGTCTTAGATATTTTACCCAAGCCCCCCCCAATAAAAAGTAAAAATAATTTAAAAATAATAACACATTGTAAAAAAATTGTACCAAAATTTTTTTTTAAAAATATGAAAAATAATAATAATTTTTAAAAATTAAAAAAATTATTATAATTTTTGTTTTCAGTTATAAACTTTAAAGGATAAGTTCACCTTTTTGGGCAGAATTTAACTTTTCATAATAAATAGAAGCGTTTTCCAATGCCATTCCTGACCCAGCTCCCCCAATGTGCTTTTCTCCTACTTACCTCATTTACATGATATTTAGAACCGTGTCAGCCTTGTTGTATCTTTGAATGGATTTTCAGGTTCCATCACTTCCTGTGTCTTGTATCAGCATTCACTTCCTGTTAGGTCATCTCCCAGAAACCATCACTTCCTTGTTGCATCACAGAAGAGGGCGTGATAGGGTGTGTTCACCACTCTGGACCACACCTCCCTCATTACACTACTACCACCACCAATATCCCACTTGAATGGGCTGGCCTACGCGCAACAATCGTCCCAGAGAAGCTGTAGAACTAATTTTGGAGCGGCACATGGTGTGTTACTGCAGTTTCCAGTGTGTTTGCCACACTTGGGGAGCCTTTAACATGTGATGACCACACAAGCACGATGAACATTTGCAGCATTTATGAAACGCATGGCAAAGCACACATTTTCTGTGCAGTTTGCCATGTGTTTGGAAACGCACAGATGTAAATGGAGCCTCATTGTTTTTCTGTAAATGCACCAATTTCACTTTCAGGCCCCATTCACACCTAGAGTTCAATGAGCTGTGCTCCACCTGGCAAAGTAGCTCATAGGACATTTTTGTAAATTTGTTACCGCATTTGTCACCTGTTTTTTCATGTGGCAAATGTGTGTTTTCTTCTGTGTTTGGTGTGCTGTTAACAATTAATGACACTGAAAGCCCAACTTGGTAATTTTAGGTGTATAAATGTGGCCATACATTATAGAATCTGATTGTACAATCTCTTTACAATCTTCTTTAGATTTACCAAAACTATATAATAGGAGGAGACACCATCAATCCAATCACACTGGATCCAACCAGGTAGGTACTTGCACTACATCAGGGATGTCCCGCAGGCTGCATGTGGCCCCAGGGAATTTAGCATGCACCCTGAGCCCATCCAAAGGGACGCTGGGGAAGTCAGGCAAATTCACACATGGGGGAATGCCGGGGGTACTGTGAAAACTTAGTTGATGGGTGTGCTAATGAGGACACCTGGTAAACTCCTTCCTGGGTCATACTGGCTGGTCCATCCTGTGTTTATACCAGGAAGTTTCTGAAATGATCTGAAAACTACAGCCATTAATGGAGATGAGGCCTGGTCTTAAAAACCAAAGAAAACTTGTATTTTTATGCAACAGAGGTACATTACTGGTATATTGGTATATAGGGGAGCTGGATTTTAGAAAAAAAATGTGAACTTAGCCTTTAATTTAAAAAAAAAGGATTTTTTTTTAATAATTTAAAAAAATGAAGGGCTCATTCACAAGGGTTCTCTGGCCCATACAGTGTGAATGAGCGATTTGTGTGGCGGGAGCCACCTGTCAGTCTATGATGGGCCCTAAAATTATCTAAGAAAGAGTTGTAGAAGATATTAAAATGTTTTGTAAAGGACATGAAGATACATTCTTACAAGGTGGTGCTACAGATACTTATTAATGTAACAGACAGAACACAAGTCTTTACTATAATGAAATAAAATGTTTTCAGTCACTTACGCTTTCTTCTTTCCTTAATGAGTAACAGAACAATGATTAAAAACGCGATAATTGAAATCAGTGATATACTGGATATTTTGACAAGGAGTTTATACCGTGCCTTTAGATCTGAAAACAAAAGGAAAGTAGAATACTGTTTATTTGTACTCATTACATTTACACTGATATTAAAGGGGTTGTAAACCCTGATGTTTTTTTCACCTTAATGCATCCTATATTTTTTTTTTATTATTGCATTTTAAGTCATAGTGTAAATATTAGATCTGAGGTCTTTTTTTTTTTCTCTAGTAGTAAACACCACACTGAGCATGTGCAGAGTGCCCCCAAGGCTCTGTACTATCAGCAGATGGATCGGGGACTGTGGAAGAAGGGGAGGATCAGAGAAGATAGGATCAAACAGCCTTATTACACAATACAGAGGATTAACCCCTTAGGTTCCACAGTGAGTATAGCAAGCATGCTTTACTACATATACAGACTGATTTTACTGTTGTGGGTTTAGTAACACTTTAATACCCATGTGTGGGCAGTTTCCATATGATGTCTGTCCTGCAATCCACTCTAATGTACCATGATGTTTCCTTTCTTTGCAATGTGTGTCAAGGAATTTTATAACTATGTTCACATTTTTCCTTATGTTTTGTTAACCTTTGAAATCAATAAAAGTTATTAAAAAAATAAATTAATTAAAGGACAAAGATGAAATGTTTTGTTGAATCTAAGGGGCACAATATATTACTAATAATTGAATTCACTCACAGTCACGCATAGTCGAACGCAGGGGCGGATCCAGAGTCTAGTCTCGGGAGGGGCACTGACAGAAAATAAGTTTTTTTGTGGGCAATTTATCGAGGAAATGGCTGGTGTTGGCGCTTCAATTATCCCAGCACCATGGTTGTTATTTCTATTAATATATTGTAATATAAAATTTAATGGTTCAACTCACCATAATGCAGAATCAGTGGGAGCTCGTCGCCTGCCACACATTGCGGATTATCACTTGCCACGTCACCTGCCACACGTTGCAGATTGTCACTTGCCTGCCACCAGATGCAGATTGTCACCTGCCACATGTTGCGGATTGTCACTCGCCACGTCACCGGCCACACATTGCGGATTGTCACTTGCCACGTCACCTGCCACCAGATGCGGATTGTCACTTGCCACGTCACCTGCCACACATTGCAGATTGTCACTTGCCTGCCACCAGATGCAGATTGTCACCTGCCACATGTTGCGGATTGTCACTTGCCACGTCACCTGCCACACCTTGCACATTGTCACTTGCCACGTCACCTGCCACACATTGCAGATTGTCACGTCACCTGCCACCAGATGCAGATTGTCACTTGCCACACATTGAGGATTGTCACTTGCCACATCACCTGACACACCTTGCGGATTGTAACGTAGCTGCTAAGGTGGTGTTTTGCTTGCCTCTTGCTTCTTTGTCCCAGATCAGGCAGCAGAGAGATAATGTAATCTCTCTGCTGCCCACACTGCCTGAACAGTGAGGGCAGAAGTTACTGCAGGGATGCGGGGCAGTGAGAGATGATGTCATCTGATTGGCCCTGATTGGCCAGCCGCCCACTCACACCTAACCTGCTCTCACCCGCCCACACACTGAGCCACACGCCCACTCACAAACCGAGCTGCCCGGTCCTCCTGCAGAGCCGCCCGCTCTCTCATCTACTCGGGGAGCCGCCCCGCTCCCTCATCTGCTCAGGGAGCCGCCCGCTCCCTCATCCGCCCGCTCCCTCATCTGCTCGGGGAGCCACCCGCTCCCTCATCCGCCCGCTTTCTCACCCACCTGGGCCGCAACAAATTTCTCGGTGGTGGCAATTGCCCCATTTCCCCCCCCCCCAGGATCCGCCCCTGGTCGAACGTTTACTCTATGAACATCAAGAAACTGACATGGTACTCCAAAGAAAAGTCATTTAAAATTAGTCGAGTCCATGAGGGCACCATCGAATGGTCAGATGAGTGACTTTTATGTTTTCTCATTCTAACAAAATTTGACAGGTGTAACCCAGCATTAGCCTGGCTTGATCTGCAGATGCCATGGTGCTGCACATCTGATCAGTTATGACACCAGCCATTTGATGGTTTGACAGTTCAGTTAAGAACATAAGCAACTGTGACAGATATCATTCACGGTAAGCCATGAATGTAACAGTTAAATCAATGAGTTTAGTTATGCTGAGTGGGTAGCCCTGTCAGCCCTGTTCTATATGACAAAACTGATTGTTCAATCAACTTTTGTCAAAGAAGCCTCCTGGAAAATGTTCATCCATAGAGCATCTGCATTCAATCAGATGCAACTACCATGCTGCCACAACTGCTCTGTGGTCAATATTGGGAGGTAGGACTCTCTAGTGAAAAAGGATGTGGGGGTCTTAGAACTCTGATAGGAAAGGGGGGTAGGGAGGATTCTGATATGAAGGGAGGGGGGAAAACAGAAGATGCTGATGTGAAAGATTGGAGGGGGGAACAGGGGCTCTGATCTGAAAGGGAAGGGAGCCAAGAACTATGATTTGAGAATGGGGCTTCTGATGTGATAGAGGACCCCATTTTAGAATGAGGTGCCACAAGATTTTGTGTATTTTCAAAGGGTGCTGTAAATAAAGGTTGAGAAACACTGCTGTACTGTACATAGTGCCTAGTGCCATGTTGTATTTCATGTCATCCCAGTCATTGCTCATTAGGGCATCAGAACCACTGCGTCCACCCAATTCCCAGGGATGCAGTCTAGAGAGACCATGCTTTCTGATTTTAAAATTTTTCCATTTTTCTAACATACCTCTGTTAAATCAGGTGTCACTCACCTGTGCTTTGTATCAACAGTCTCTCCACATGTGGGTTGGTGAGGGTTTCATGTTCCACCACACATCTTAACTCCATGCCCCAGTTCTGCGATGTTGGGGTGAAGGGGTAGGAAGATTCCACAGCTGATCTGCTGATCCTCCAGGTCTTGGCTTTTTCCACCAG
Source organism: Aquarana catesbeiana (assembly GCF_042186555.1). Taxonomy (NCBI): domain Eukaryota; kingdom Metazoa; phylum Chordata; class Amphibia; order Anura; family Ranidae; genus Aquarana; species Aquarana catesbeiana. The sequence goes on along the minus strand of NC_133329.1, from coordinate 72,083,876 downwards.
GGTCTCATTTAAGAACCAGTTCACAGTGATGGATTCTGGGTAAAACCCATAAACGCTGCACACCAAGTTCTGCTCTACATTCAACTTAAATTCTTGGGAAATGATGTGAACAGATGGGATAGCTGCAATAAAAGGGATATATATGTTATTTTAATGCTATCTTCTTGTTTACTTTATACTACTGCAAAGCTAAATAAGTAATTACAGCTATCTGCTCATCCCCTTCTCTCTCAGCCCCGGCATCTTTGGGGGCGGGAAGGTCTGCCAGATCATGTGACCACTGTGATTAGCTGTCACAGTGGTCACATGATTGGGAGGCGGTCCTGCCAGCTCTCAATCATTACTAGAGACTGTATGGTGTCTTTAACTACCCCATTACTGTGCTGGGAGCGCACAGTGAGCCTGATCTCAGCACAGAAACCTCTGCTGCTCATTTACACATATGTGGAGCATGTGGTGGTTGTTCAAGCCAACCCTGTTTGCCACCACACATATGTGTTAGCTGGATTAAAACAAGTTACATTTAGTGTGGAATAAAATGTTTTAATTTAAACAATTTGTATGCAAAATCCTCTCCGCGTGGTGAAGGAACTAATCTTGTTGAATTAGTAATTTAACTTATCTGTATTTCCAAAAGATTTAAAGTGCTAATTAATGTGCATATATCCAAATAACAAGAAAAATTATGTATCTCTCACTGTCGCTACTGTAAAATTCTTATAAAATACCAACTCTTATGCCTTGTACACACGATCGGACATTGATCTGACATTCCGACAAAAAAATCCATCGGATTTTTAACGACGGATTTTGGGCCAAACTTGTCTTGCATACACACGGTCGCACAAAGTTGTTGGAAAATCCGATCGTTCTGAACGTGGTGACGTAAAACACGTACGTGGGGACTATAAATGGGGCAGTAGCCAATAGCTTTTGTCTCTTAATTTATTCTGAGCATGCGTGGCACTTTGTGCCTCGGATTTGTGTACACAAGATTGTAATTTCAACCATCGGATTTTGTTGTCGGAAAATTTTATATCCTGCTCTCAAACTTTGTGTGTCGGAAATTCCAACGGAAAAAGTCAGATGGAGCCCACACACGATCGGAATTTCCGACAACACAATTCGATCGCACTTTTTTCATTGGAAAATCCGACCGTGTGTACAGGGCATTAAAGTGCAAATATTCTACTTCAAAGTAGTACTGTATATCCATACTCATTTACATGGGGGGTGGGATCTGGGGTCTTCCAGATTCTGATAATCCCCCCGCCCGCAGACCCCCACAACCGTAGCCCAGGGTTGTGGGAAAGAGACCCTTGTCCCCATCAACATGGGGACAAGGTGCTTTGGGGTGTGGGGTGGTGGAGCCCCCCCGCCCCAAAGCAACCCCCTATATTGAGAGCATGTGGCCTGGTATGGTTCAGGACGGGGGGGCACTCGCTCCCCCCCCTTTTCTGACCTGCCAGGCTGCATGCTCTCGGATAAGGGTCTGGTATGAATCTTGAGGGGGCCCACGCCATTTTTTTATTTTGGCGTGGGGTCCCCTAAAAACTTATACCAGACTCATGTAGTTTTTTTCTTTATTTTTTTGCTGGGTGCCGGAAATGCAACCGCGAGTCAATTTAAATGTGATTTGACTGTTTTTTTTTTTTTCTTTAGAAATGCCAGTTTTGTTGCATCATGTTCTATACATGCTATAGATGCGCCACTTTACAGGCAGACTAAGGGGACCCCCCATGCACTATATTTAACCCCTTCGCTGCCAGGCCCTGTGCTCCATTTTGTACACTGAGGTGGCCAAACCATTTTTGCAATTTTTCCTTTGATTTTGTATTTTTCACTTATAGCTTTCAAAGTTTGTAAACAACCCCCCAAACTATATATTTTCTGAAAGCACATGACCAGTAGAATTAAAAGAAAGTGCTACTGATTTCTAAGGTCCCATGATATTTGTGCAAATGTATATCAAAACCATATTTTTGCTAAAGACACACTAAAACCATTATAAGCAGATAAAAACACAGCTAATTTTACAAAATTCCTGCTAAATTCCAACTTAATATAAAAGCTTAACCTGTATGGAGTCAATACATAATTCATATTTGTAATTTTTACATTGCGCTCTTTTACAAAATGGTTAAAATTGGATGCACGCAAAAATGTAAATATACAAATTTCTCTAAAAATCGTCATACTTTTAGCGGCTAAAATACCAATAGCACCTGCATGTAAATCGCCTGTAATCAATGTCACCCTGGTGGAGAACAACGTATCCTGGATTATGATCAATGAAAAACTGGCCAGTATACCACAGGATAGGCAAGCTAGGTTGTGAGAGTATGGAATCCCTGGATTGCTTATCTCCAGGCTCCTAGATGGCTGGGTTATTTTGTGAGGGGAGGCCGAGGTCGAGGGGACCCATCCCACTCAGCACTAATATATCAGATTTTTAATTTCCTCCTTCTTTTTTGTTTTTTGGGGAGGATTTGTTTATTTTTTATTTTTTCCCTCCCTCCTTTCCCTCACTTTTCTTCACATTGGTTTGGTTATACAATAATAAAGGAAGAGGAAGGGGAGAAGGTGGGGATATTATTATTATTATTATACAGGATTTATATAGTGCCAACAGTTTACGTAGCGCTTTACAACATAAGGGCAGACAGTACAATACAAATCAATACAGGAGGGATCAGAGGGCCCTGCTCGTTAGAGCTTGCAATCTAGAAGGGAGGGTCAAGTGGAAACAAAAGGTAATAACTGTGGGGGGGTGAGCTGATGGTGATAATGAAAATACAGTTGTTAGGTGTGGGTAGGGTAGGCTTCTCTGAAGAGAAGGGTTTTCAGGAATTGTCTAAAAGCTAATAAAGTAGGAGATAAGCAGACAGATTGGGGTAGGGCATTCCATAGGATTGGAGAGGCTTTGGAAAAGTCCTGGAGGCGAGCATGGGAGGAGGTGAGCAGGAAGAGAGCAGGAAGTCTTCAGAGGAACGAAGAGATCGAGTAGGTTGGTATTTAGAGACTAGGCTAGTGATGTAACTGGGGGCAAAATTGTGAATGGCTTTGTATGTAGTTGTTAGTATTTTGAATTGAATTCTTTGGCCGAGCGGAAGCCAGTGGAGGGATTCACAGAGAGGAGTAGCAGACACAGAGCGATTGGTAAGGTGGATGAGTCTGGCAGCAGCATTCATGATGGACTGAAGAGGTGATAGACTATGTAGAGGTAAGCCAATGAGAAGGGAGTTAAAAAACAAAATAAGTGTAGCGCTAGGAATAGGGGTCAGAAAATGGAGTCTATGGATTGACAGTTCAAAGTTCGTGTGTTTAAAGGAACATCCCTGGAGAGGATATGAAAAGTCCTCTGGAACAGATCTCAACAAGGGTGTGAATCATCTGTGGAGGGGAGCCCACACACCACCAATAGAAGTAAAAAAAGGCTTACCGGACTCGGTGGACCCAACAAGGCATACGCCAGGTAGAGTCAATCAGGCTTAGGTGGTGCTGGACTACAGATGGCCCGGACGGGCAAAGTAGGTGGAGTGGCTACAACGTGGCTGTATTCCTCAAACGTAATCGGGCCCAAAGATATGGAGTACGGCACCCATAAATCATATCCCTCCGATCAGCGTTGGAACCAGCAATATCAGCAGCAAAATGAAGGAAGAGAAGGAATGGCCAAATAGTGTAAATCCGTTTAATTGGAAATATATTAAAAGAAGTATACACTCACATGAAAATATATCTAAAAACAGCGCTGTGAAGAAGTGGCGACAGTGGGACCCCACTGTCGCCACTTCTTCACAGCGCTGTTTTTAGATATATTTTCATGTGAGTGTATACTTCTTTTAATATATTTCCAATTAAACGGATTTACACTATTTGGCCATTCCTTCTCTTCCTTCATTTTGCTGCTGATATTGCTGGTTCCAACGCTGATCGGAGGGATACGATTTATGGGTGCCGTACTCCATATCTTTGGGCCCGATTACGTTTGAGGAATACAGCCACGTTGTAGTCACTCCACCTACTTTGCCCGTCCGGGCCATCTGTAGTCCAGCACCACCTAAGCCTGATTGACTCTACCTGGCGTATGCCTTGTTGGGTCCACCGAGTCCGGTAAGCCTTTTCACTTCTATTGGTGGTGTGTGGGCTCCCCTCCACAGATGATTCACACCCTTGTTGAGATCTGTTCCAGAGGACTTTTCATATCCTCTCCATGGATGTTCCTTTAAACACACGAACTTTGAACTGTCAATCCATAGACTCCATTTTCTGACCCCTATTCCTAGCGCTACACTTATTTTGTTTTTTGACATTGTTTACACTTGCTGGTTGTGTTAGCTGCTGTTATATTCCCCTTTTTGGTAGCGCAGAATTATTGTGTATATATTTCTAATGAGAAGGGAGTTGCAGTAGTCGAGGCGAGAGATGACCAGCGAGTGAATTAAGAGCTTTGTTGTGTCATTGGTTAGAAAGGGGCATATTTTGGAGATGTTGTGGAGGTTGAGGAGGCAGGATTTGGACAGTGATTGGACGTGTCGCTTAAAGGAGAGTTCAGAGTCCAGGACTACACCTAGAACCTTGGCATGTAGGGATGGGCTTATAGTTGTGCCATCGATTTTGACAGAGAGATCAGGGGAAGGAGCATATGAGGGAGGAAAAATTATAAGTTCGGTTTAGGATAGATTGAGTTTGAGGAAGTGGTGTGACATCCAGACTGATATATCTGATAGTAAATTAGTGATACGTGAGGAGACAGAGGGAGTGAGCTGAGGGGTAGAGAAATAGATTTGGGTGTTGTCAGCGTAGAGGTGGTATTGAAAGCCATGGGAGACTATCAGCTGACCTAGGGAGGAGGTGTAGATTGAAAATAGGAGAGATCCAAGAACGGAACCTTGGGGGACCCCAACAGAGAAAGAAAGAGGGGAGGAGGAAGTAGAGTTGTAAGAAATGCTAAAGGTGCGGTTGGATAAGTAGAAAGAGAACCAGCAAAGAGTACAGTCACAGAGACCAAAGGCGTGGAGTCTTTTGAGGAGGAGGCAGCAGAGAGGTCCAGGAGTAGGAGTACAGAATAGTGTTGACTGGTTTTGGCCGTTAGTAGATCATTTGTTCGTTTTAGGAGAGCAGTTTCTGTGGAGTGTTGAGGACGAAATCCAGACTGAAGAGGATCAAGAAGGCTATTATCAGCGAGGTGGATGCTCAGACGGTTGTAGACCAGACGTTCCAGGAGTTTGGATAAGAAGGGGAGTAAGCAGATGGGGCATAGGTTGTTAAGATTGGATGGGTCCAGTGAGGGCTTTTTAAGTATGGGTCTGACAAGTGCATGTTTTAGAGAGTTGGGGAAGATGCCAGAAGAGAGGGAGAGATTGAAGATGTGGGTTAGAGAGTGTAGCATAGAGCCAGAGGGTGAACGTAGCATTTGTGAGGGAACATGATCCAGAGGACAGACGGTAAGGTGGACATTACCAATTGGTTTAGCAACCTCGTCTATAGTGGTGGGGTTGAAAGAGGGAAGTAATGATTGTGCCTGTGGGCATGAAGTGTAAAGCGTGGAGGGTATCGAAACAGTAGAGATCTCCTCGCGAATTGTATCAATCTTCTGTTTCAAGTGATTGGCGATCTCCTGGGCAGTGAGTGAGTTGGCGGGTGGAGGTGGTGGAGGACGAAGTAGAGAGTTGAAGGTAGAGAAGATTTCACAGGGACAGGATGATAAGTTGCTAATGAGAGTGATAAAATAGGTCTGCTTGGCAGAGAGGAGGCTGGAATTGTATTTTTGGTGGGCAGATTTTTATTGGTTGAAATCTCTCTGAGACCTAGGCTGGCCATACACTATACAATTTTCTTGTTCAACTTTCCTTTAGATTTACCAAAACCATATAATATGAGGTCAAACCTAAACCTTTTCAATTTGTATGCAATCAGGCAGACCCTTGCACCACATAGTTGAAGGTAAATCTAAAGAAAATTGAATAAGAAAATTGTATGGTGTATGGCCAGCTTTAGTCTTATGCCACAGGCGCTCATGAGCACGACTACGTTTTTTCAGACTTCTAGTATCATCTGTTTGCCAAGGTTGAAGGGTCGGGGCCTGATTCTGTGTGTAGTGAGAGGGGCCAGTGAGTCCAGTGAGGCTAGAAGTGAAGCGTTGCCACAGAAGTGGCTAGGTTGGTGCAGGATAGGGGTGAGATTTTGTCGTAGAGGTTGTCGATAGCAGAGTAGAGAAGAGAAGGGTTGAGATGACGTAGGTTTCTGCAGGTAACTTTTAGGCGGTTGGAGGGAGAGGAGGTGGAGGAGAGGGAGAGAGTGAAACTAATAAGGTAGTGATCAGAGAGAGGGATTGAATAGTTATAGAGGTGGCATAGAGTGCAAAGGTGAGAGAAAACGAGGTCAAGGGTATTGCCTTCGGAGTGAGTAGGAGCGTGTATCCACTGCTTCAGGTCAAAGGAGGAGGTTAGGCTGAGAAGTTTGGAAGGGGCAGGAGTGTTAGTATTATTAGGGATGTTGAAGTCCCTGAGAATGATTGTGGGGATTTCAGAGGAAAGAAAGTAGGGTAGCCAGGCAGAGAAGTCATCAAGAAAGGATGATACTGGTCCAGGGGGCCTGTAGATCACAGCTATCCTTAGAGAAACTGGAGTGAAAAGATGAATGCAGTGTGCTCCGAAAGAGGAGAGTGACAGAGAGGGAGGTGGCTGAAGTACCTGAAAGGTGCTATGTGGGGCTAGAAGGATTCCGACACCTCCTCTCTTACCTCTACTGGATCTGGGGGAGTGAGTCCAGGGAAGACCAACATGGGATAGGGCAGCAGAAGACGCAGTGTCGGACTTGTGGAGCCAGGTTTCGGTAATGGCGAGTAGGTTAGATGAGTTGGCGATAAGGAGGTCATGGAGAGAGGTGAGTTTGTTGCAGACAGAGTGGGAGTTCAAAAGGGCACAAGAGAAAGGGAGTCTGGTCTTGGGAAGAATAGAATTGGGAACTAAATTGAATATATAGTTTTGTAGGATGCTACAAGGGGACAATAAAGTCTCTCTAACCAATTTATAACCTTTATTATTATGGTTTATGTGTAAAGGAGAAGGGTCAATGATCACACCGAATAATGCATCCTTCAGTCATTGATTTTCTGATGAATATTTGAGCATAAAATTCTGTATGCTGTTTTGAAATTGTAATAAAAATTATTGGAACAAAAATTTTCTCAAAAAATCTGATCATATTTTAGGTTAATAACTTTGATCAGTGGGATGATCAGAGTTTTAGAATTGTTCAGCAGAGTCTGCTGAACAATTCTGCTATAAGTTTATGGTCATTGAAGTGACCCTGAGCTTATAGGAGAGGGGGAAATGAGGTCCGTACGTTGTACAGACTTGGCCACCTGTAGGCACTTCTGTAGGTCTGTACGGTGTACGGACCTGGCAGTGAAAGGGTTAAAGGGATTTTTCATTTTTATTGTTTCACTTTAAGCATTATTAAAATCGCTGCTCCTGAATAAACAATCATTTTAAAAAACATTTTTTGCCAATTACTTGCATATAAGCCTTCAGAATGGGCACTTTTGATTTCTCATGTTTGGCTCCCAAAGACTTCAATGGAGTTCGCAGTTTGGGGCAGAAGTTTTCCCCTGTTCGGGAGTTCTACTGCGAACCAAACTGGAGAGTGTTTGGCACATCTCTAGTGCACAGCTGTGACCAGGGACAGAGTGGAGAGAGTGCTGGGGGTACCATCAGAGGAAAGAAAGGCACCCTGCCCAGAACTATCTTAGAGAGAAAGCTGAAAGACAGAGCTGCTGCCAGTATACAGTCCCTGCTGTGTCATCCATCAGTGTCTCCAAGGGCAACCAAGGGTCACAAAACACTCACCCGGAGGGGTAACTGCATCGCTGGGTCTGGTGAGAGAGTCGGCCATTACCTGTTATCTACTTATAGACTAAGCCACTTGAAGCGTGACACGTTGGGTATCAATTTACTCGGTGTAACATTATCTTTCACAATATAAAAAAACATTGGACTAACTTTACTGTTGTCCTATTTTTTTCATTAAAAAGCGTGTATTGTTTCCAAAAAAAGTGCGCTTGTAAGACCACTGCACAAATACAGTGTGACAGAAAGTATTGCAACGACCGCCATTTTATTCTCTAGGGCAGTGATGGCGAACTTTGGCACCCCAGATGTTTTGGAACTACATTTCCCATGATGCTCATCCACTCTGCAGTGTACTTGAGCATCATGGGAAATGTAGTTCCAAAACATCTGGAGTGCCAAGGTTCGCCATCACTGCTCTAGGGTGTTAGAAAAAAATATATATATATGTTTGGGGGTTCTAAGTAATTTTTTAGCAAAAAAAGTTAGAAAAAAAATATATATGTTTGGGGGTTCTAAGTAATTTTCTAGCAAAAAAAAAAAATCTGATTTTAACTTGTAAACACCAAGTCTGAAAAATAGGCCCGGTCCTTAAGTGGTTAACACATTCTATACATTAAGATAAAAAGCCTTCTGGGGTTGTGAACGGCAGGAGGGAGGAGCCGGATGTGGGCGAGGTCGGACTGCTAGAGCTGTGAGCTGGAGGCTCGGCATCCCTCCAGCCGTGATGTGCACCAGGGGCCCACGGATTGAAAGTTAGTTCTCCGTCCTCCCGCTCCCTCGTCCCGGAGAGCTGTGCAGCGTAAGCGGCTCTCACTCCTCCGCTTCATCCGAGACCCCTCTCCGGCTCTGACAGCAACAGCAAGGGGGTGGGTGGGGAGAGCGGCGATCCCGAGCAGCAGCAGACAGGAACAGCGAGTGACCGGGAACACGCTCGGATTCGCCGCACCATCTCCCCCCGCTCGACGCAGAGATCAGTGGACCACCAGGGGGGAAACTCCACAAGAGGGGACCGTTGCCGAGGCCAGCGCTGTAGGGGCTGAACACCCATGAATGACAGCATCGTGAAGGCGAGATTGGGAAGTTGTGGAAGCACCCAGGAGATACTAGGAAACTGCAAAAGGACAAGGGGGTAACAGTAAAACAGCAAGCAAAACAGCAAGCCTGGTGGGTAAGATCCTGCAAAGTTCCCTTTCTTTTCAACAAGTAGGGTAAGTGACTTTTTACTTAAACCCCTATTCAAGAGTGAACTGCATAGATACACCCCCTTTCCAGGATTCTATGGAGTACTATCTATAGTTGATTTCTCACCTGTAATACCAAATGAATGACTGATTGCTCATTACCCCTATACCCCTTCTGCAGTAATCTTTATTAGGTGTATATGAAGACACATGCGGCAGTGGGGTGTGTGTGGGTAGAGGGGCGGGTAGAGGCAAAGGCCGGAGGGAGGTAAAAAGTGAAGGGACGCAACAAAATATAAGTGGTTTTTTGACCCTCCTTGCCGTTGCTGGTACCTGGAGTGAAGGAAGTGGTGTTTTGCTCCTCTGGGCCTGGGAGGCCTGGGATTGTGCGAGAGTGAAGGGCAACCAGCTGAGCAGCATAAACCCCAGATCGAGAGCCCAGACTGGAGTGAAAGGACTGCACAAGACAGGGAGAAAATACCTAATAGACTCAGAATATATCTGGGTAAATAAGGGAGAAAACGTAAATAAAAACCGTAAACCAACCACACGCCAACACCACTTTCTGAGACCCCCCTGTTGGTGGTCCGTCTATACTGAACATACTACTGGCCCGCTCTTTGAGGGGCCGAAACAAAAAGAGAAATGAGAGGGAAGTCGACGAGAGGGACCACAGTGAATCCACCCAGGACAAGTGCAAGCCCAGGCACAATCATGAGATATATGGTAAATGATGGTGGGAAGGAGAATCTGGGAGATCCAACCGGGGCAACAGCGGCTACAGGTGCAAAAAGTAAAACACCAGAACGCTCAGGTAAAGCGGGGTCAAGAAGGCAAACGACTGAAGGGGATGTAAGATACCAAGGAAGCAACATTGAAGCCGAATCGCTAGTTGAAACTCAGTATGACAGAACACTTCCCACCAAGGAGGAAATCGCAGAGATGTTCGCAAGGTTGGAGATTTCAATCAAAGAAGAGTTCAGCACGGTACGTGAAAATATGGGACACATTCTCAAAAGAGTGGAGGAGGTTGAATCTTCAGTGGACAAACATGGAGTTGAAATCCAAAATTTAAAACACAAGATGGAAGCGATGCAGGTGGAACAGAGAAACATCAAATACGCCTTGGAAGACCAGGAGAAACGCAGTAGAAGAAAAAACCTCCGGATTAGAGGACTCCCAGAATCGCAAGAAGGAACAGAGAACTTGCAACTCAAAATGGAAGAAATCTTCAGAGATCTGATGGACCCAGCAGAAGCCGGCAGAAAGCTCAAATTGGACAGAGTGCACAGAGTAAGAAAACCACCAGAAATTAGGGGAGATGCACCACAAGACATCATCGTGCGATTTCACAACTTCGCGGATAAAGAACAGATAACCTCTAACCTAAAGAAGAATCGCCAGGCCAAATATGGAGAAACAAACCTTCACATCTTCCAAGACCTCACAGTGGCAACCCTTAATAGGAGAAGAATTCAGAAACCCCTCCTAGCAACTTTAAAATCGCATGGAGTCCAATACTCCTGGGGCTTCCCTGCTTGCCTAATTGGACGCAAAGAAGGCCGAAAGGCCGTGCTCAGATTCCCGGAAGACACACAAAAATTTTGTGAGCGACTAGAGATACCCCTGGTGGAAATCCCAGGCTGGTGGGAGAGGAACACTAGCCAGGAACCAACAGGGGAAACACCTAGCTGGAGGCTTGTAGGCAACCCGTAACTGATCTGCGGTAAACCTAAAATTTAAATCAAACACTAGGATCAATAATGAGGGAAACAAAAAAAAAAAACCAATGATGTCTCAATAGGCCATGGAGCCGGTAGGGAGGGGGCTGAGGGGGGGAGCGGGACGAGGGAGGCGGGAGATACGAGGGGGGGATTGCCGGGACTGACAGCTATCTCACAAGCAATGAAAAACTTGCAGTATCGATCTTATCCCGCCCCGAGCTCAACCTCTGGGGGACGACCGGGGGGCCAGGAGGTGGAGGGGGGCCACGGTTATTTTTTAGGTCGAGCTAAGACCTGTTTTACCCCAAAAATTAGGGGAAGGGAATGGGGGGGGAGGGGGGTTTCTGGAGGGTAGGGAGGGGATGGGCGGAGGGAGGGGGTGGGGGGACACGAGAGAGCCCAACAGAGCCAGATACGTCAGGAGCCTGTCGATCAGGAAACAGAGCGCAAAAAACAGAGCGCAATGACAGCTAGCTTAAAAGTTATCTCTTATAACGTAAGGGGTTTAAATGCCTGTGTAAAGCGAGCCAATATCCTAGAGGAATTGAAGTACCTAAAGGCCGAGGTAGCAATGCTTCAGGAGACACATCTCAGCGTCAATAGAAACCAAAAAATCTATTCTAGAGATTTCCCAAGGTGGTACTACAGCGACACTCCAATCAGGGGCGCAAGAGGAGTGGCCATAGGGTTTGCCAAGGGAACTAGATTTGAATTAGAGGAGAGGCTGTCTGACCCGGAGGGGAGGTTTCTCTTCCTTAAAGGAAAAATTAATGGTTGGAACTGTTCCCTGGCAAACATTTATGGGCCAAATAAAAATACTCACAGATACGTAACAAGCATACTGACTAAATTTGGGATATTTAGGTCGGGGAGGGCCATAGTGGGTGGAGATTTCAACCTGTGTCTGGACCCGGAGAGAGATTGTTCGTCTTGTGCGCGGGGGAGGGGAGGAGTGTGGGCCGAGAAATTAAAAAAAAAGATGCACCAACTCCAGCTAGTAGATGTCTGGAGGATACAGCAAGGTGAAGCAAGGGACTACACTTACTTCTCCCCCGTGCACGAGACATACTCAAGACTCGATTTCTTCTTGGTGGAGCATAGGCTGCTGGAGGAGATCACGGGTGTTGCCATTGGTAATATGACATTCTCGGACCACTCACCCGTGATCTTGCATATAAAGTTAGGAGAAGCTGATAGGCAGAGTACGGGGTGGAGATTGAACGAGGATTTGTTAGCCGACAAAGATACTTTAAGGAGAATAAAAGTAGAGCTGGAGTGGTTCTTTAAAATCAATACCCCCGGGGAGGTAAATGAGGCAACAATTTGGGAAGCCCATAAAACTTATATAAGGGGTATCCTTCTGATGATCGGGGGGGGGGGAAATAAGAGAGCAAAGAATCACAAGATAGCCCTGATCAAGGAGATACAAGAACTGGAACAACAACATAAAGCATCAGGAGGGAGGGAGATATGGGCAAAACTACTTAGAAGGAGGGAAGAGCTGAGGACCTCCCTGGAACATGAGACACGCAAAACTTATTTTTTGGTTAAAAAAGAGAGATATCTTAATGGAAACAAACCCGGTAGACTCTTAGCAAGTGCTTTAAAAAAGAAGAAGGCGAGCCAATACATTGAAAGAATTAGGACCAGTTCAGGCGAGATTAAGCATAGAACGCGAGATATAGCTAATGCCTTTCAAGCATTTTACAGGTCATTGTACGCAATTAACGCGGATGACTCTCGGGAACGGGATAAACATAAGCATGAGGCTAGCAAAGTGTTCCTAAGGGAGGCAAACTTAAAAAAGATCACGGAAGAAGACAGTAACATATTAGATGCCCCGGTGACCCTACAGGAACTAAGGAAAGCCATCCAGGATATTCCAAACGGGAAAAGCCCAGGGCCCGATGGGTTGACTGCCCTCTACTACAAAAAGCTACAGGAGCCACTGCTCCCCATACTGTGCTCTTATATTAATGGGATAGGGGAAAGCTGGGAAATGCGAAAGGAAGCCCAAGAAGCGCACATTACTGTTATAAAAAAGGAGGGAAAGGATGGCACCTTGTGCTCCTGCTATAGACCCATCTCACTCCTGAACGTAGATACGAAGATCTACGCAAAGATTCTTGCAGAAAGACTTAAAAAGGTTATAAAAGAAGTGATCCACTCTGACCAGGTAGGATTCGTACCCGGGAGGGAGGGGAAGGACAACAGCATTAAAACATTAATGCTGACCCAGATAATGAGGGACAGGGGAGCCCCAGGTCTACTCCTGTCGGTGGATGCGGAAAAAGCATTCGACAGGGTAGACTGGGGCTTCATGTGGAATACCCTGAAAGAGATCGGCTTGGGGAATAAAATGATTGGAAGGATTAAGGCCCTGTATACCAACCCCACCGCCAGAGTGAAAATCAATGGCACCCTGTCCGGACCCATCGCGCTGCGGAATGGTACCAGGCAGGGATGCCCGCTCTCCCCACTGTTGTTCGTGTTGACACTGGAGCCGTTGTTGGCCAAGATAAGATCTAACCCCGATATTAGTGGAGTAAAAATCGGGGAAGACGAGTTCAAAATCGCAGCATTCGCTGATGATGTCCTGCTATATGTCACCCGTCCGAGGATAACACTCCCCAACTTACTAGAGACCCTTAGAAACTATAGCCAAATATCTAATTTCCGGGTAAATACGACCAAGTCGGAAGTAATGGAAGTGGTAAAAGATAAGGAAGGGGATAAGGCCTACCAAAAGAGTCTGCCATTTAAGTGGGGGATAAAAGAACTGAGCTACTTGGGGGTTAAAATATCATCAACAAAAGAGACATTGTTCCAAGCTAACTTTATGACCCTCCTAAATGAGATTAGGGCTGAGCTAAATAGATTCCCACGGAACCGACTATCTTGGGGAGGCAGAATAAACGTAATCAAAATGTCAATTCTCCCCAAAATCACATACAAAATTCAAATGCTTCCAATAGCAATCTCACAAAGTTTTTTGAATAAAATACACACATTATTTTTAAGATTTATTTGGAGGGGGAAGAAGCCACGAGTAAAGTATGCACAATTAGTGAACGCCAGAAGGAGGGGGGGCTGGGGGGCACCAGATATTAAAAGATATTACACAGCAATAATACTATCACGAATCCCGGAATGGATCAACAATAATAAAGATAAACAATGGGTGAGAATAGAGAGCACAAGGAGTGGGGTAGATTTAGGGAAAAATGTTTGGATACCACCACAATTTAGAAATATGAGCACAAATGTATTTGATATTACGAAACACGTCTTGAACACTTGGGACACAATATTCACTAAAGAGAAGTGGAGATACAACTCGCCATTAGTCCCAATTAAGGGTACGGATTATTTTCCCCCGGGGAAGGAGGACATAGCTGGAAGATGGATTCTGAGTGATGAAGTACAGCTTAAAGATATTACCAGTCAGGGAACGCTGTGTGCCTACCAGGAACTTAAGGCAAAAGAAAATTGGTTTGTTCTGGATAATTGGAAATACAGGCAACTGAAGCATTTTGTAGAATCCCTCCCTCAGCCAATCAGGCTGATAGAAGATCTATACCCCCTTGAAAAAGCCTGTATAAAAAAAAATAGGAGAGGAGGAATGTCCAGGATCTATAGAACCTTGGTAGGAATGGGGGAGGTTGAGCGCCCAGGATTCCTTCGGAAATGGGAGGAGGAGATAGGTAACAAGATTAGTGAAAAGGAGGCGAGGAGGGTCCTGAGTAGAGTAAACGCTACATCAGTAAACTATAAGATAGCGGAAATGAACTTTAGAATTTTGGCCAGAATGTATTTCACCCTGGACCTGGCGCATAAGATCCAGGATTGTACCTCACAGTACTGCTGGAGGGGATGTGGGGAAGTGGGGACAATGCTACATGTCTGGTGGTCGTGTCCGGTACTGAAAAAATTTTGGGAGGAGATAAGGAAGACCATATATTTGATTACCAACCAGAATGTACCAGACGACCCTTGGGTATGCCTGCACCATGGCAGCAACATCTCCTCCAAGCGTTACCGGAGAATACTGCTACCACACCTCCTCAACGCAGCTAAGAGTCTCATCCCTAGACACTGGCGGGACATTAGGAGGCCTTCACTGCGGGAGTGGTTCGACAAAATAGATGAAATTTACTGTATGGAATACCTAAGATACAGTGAAGGGTTGGAGATGGAGGATTACGAAGAGACATGGAGAGATTGGGTTAGGTTCAAAACATCAAACCAGCTGGCGGAGGTGAGGGAGGAAGATGCAGACAATTCGCTTTAACAAAAATTAACAAAAATAATAAAAATACTGAAACACAAAAGTGGATAAAAATTTATAAAAAAAAATAAATAAATAAATAAAAAAAAAAAAAAAAAGATAAAAAGCCTTCTGTTCTGTGTGCAGCAGCCCCCCAGCCCCTCTAATACTTACCTGAGTCTCCTCTCTAACCAGAGATGTCCACGAGTGAATCAGCCATCCGGGGCTCTCCCTCTTGATTGGCTGAGACACAGAAGCGGCGCCGTTGACTCCTGCTGCTGTCAATCAAACTCTGTTAGCCAATCAGGACAGAGAGGAAGCGTGGCCGAACATGAAGCTGCAGCTTGGCTTGGATGTCCCCATAGAATGCTGCTTGCTGTGGGGGCACTCAACAGGAGGGAGGGTCCAGGAGCTCCAGCCAGGGACCCAAGAAGAGGAGGATCCGGGCTGCTCTGTGCAAAACCACTAAGGTAAGGCAGGTAAGTATAACATGCTTGTTATTTGAATAGAAAAAAAAATGTAGACATAACAATCACTTTAAATTTAATTTAAAGCTAAATTTAAAGTTCAATTGAAATCATGGAATGTAAGCAGTGGCTACTCCATAGAGCACCTCCTGCAAAGTCAGACTAATAGTCAAGCAATCGGCGCAGCTCCCGCTACCTGCTGATTGAAGAGCTCAAGCTCAGACCTCTACAGAGAGACCACTGTTTCCACACAGAGAGCAAGGGTCCCTACAAGAAAGAAACTATCTAAACCATGATAAAGAGAAAAAAAATACTGTCAGCTATAGACATTTACAAAAGGTATGGAAGGACTCAATGGATTACTGTTACCGGTAATCAGTTATCATGTGGTCACTATGATTGCTCATAGTGATCACATGATTACAATGTAAACTTAACAGTCATTAAAAGAGAAGTATAGAATTTTATTTTTATTTTAGATTCATACTTGCCTAGGTGGATGCAGCATCGGTCCAATGCTGTATCTGTCCCCTGCCGGCTCTAAGGCTGAGAACTGAGCAATCAAACACCACTGATCGCTTGGTCCTCAAAGCTCCCTGAGCAGAGAGCTGGTGACTCTGTTACCGCTGTCTGCTCTCCCCCTCCAGTACTCACTGGAGTGCTGGGCTGTGGAGGGGGAGGGAGCAGCTGACTCAGGCTCTCAGACATGTGGGCGGATCCCCACCATATGGTCGCTATCTTTCCTGAACAGAAAGTATGTTTGGCTGTACTTCTCCTTTAATGGTTTGCATTCCTGACTGCTTGCTAAGTGTTGTGAAGCTGTGATTGGCTCACAGCTATCACATGGTACCTGCCTACCTGTACCATGAGATTAGCTGTAGCCAATCACAGCATGTCAGCGGTAACTAAGCTGTCATGAATGTTAACCCATTCATAACAGCTAAAACTACTTCACTGATATAATTAATAACAGTGTAAAAAAAAATTGGGACTGCTCAGATGTGATCAGGGAAGGAATGCTCAGCATAGAAACACACTGAAAACTGAGCATGTGCACTAGCTGCCAACGCTGCTCTGCAGAACCCCTAGCTGCAGTGGAGATATGAACAGAAGTGAGGAACAGTGAACAGCAGGATTAACCAGTTTTTTTTGCATAATACAGAAGATGAATCCCATGGTGACTGAGTGATTATCATCAGCATGTAATACAGCATTTATTAATAGTTTTTAATAATGTGGGTTTAATGACAAATTAAATGCACTTTGTAAAAATACATTACCTTCATACACCAGCTGGAAGTCTTCCTGGAAGGGTATAGTAAGAGACTCGTGTTGGACTCTACAGGAGAAAGTTGGTTCTCTGTCCTCCTTAGTGGGTGTTATTGTTACTGAGCTCCTCACACTGTACGTCCCATCTGGGTGTCTCTGAGGATTCTCCATGATAACTTTGTCCAGTGTTTCTCCATCTCTGAGCCATTTAATGTCGATGTCCACCGGGTGGAACCCAGAGATGAAACTACGTAGAGAACTCTCTTTATTTGTTACCACAAACTTGTCTGTAATGTTGATCTGTGGAGGAGCTGAAACATACAGTATATATCATGTCAATATATATATTGTAATAAATTTACCAAAATCTTTCTATACATAGTACTATCTTCAGATATTCAGTATGTGGGCTTGTGTGTTTGTGTGTATATATACATGTTAAAGTCAACCTTTCACTATGGGGTCTAAAAAAAGTAATGAAACCCTGTGTTAAAACCCACGGAGCTTAATCTCCTAAACGTACCCCGTCAAGAGGGACGTTTAGGAGCATTCTAATCACTCGGCGCTGTCACATGACTGGCGCTGACCAATCAGAACCCACATAGCCCGTCCTCTCAGCAGAGAAGAAGGAGAAAGAAAGCTGAGGGGATTTCTAGGCGCCGGAACCGTGAGGTGTTTATACCGGGGCTCATAACGGGAGATCACCGCCATGCAGGTCAGCGGGACTGGGAGGAGGGTGAGGAGGGGGTCCTGTGTAGGTTCACTGTACAGATTTTTCTGTAAAGGTGAACTTACACTTTAACTGTCACGTGCTTTCATTTTTTCTGCTGGCTCCTACTTAACTACAGGAATGGTAAGTGGGATACACCAACACTCTGTCCTGGGACCAATTCTGTTTAATTTATTCATAAATGATATAGAGGTTGACATAAATAACTCAATCTCAGTGTTTGCTGATAATACAAAGCTAAACAGGGCAATAACTTCACAGTAGGATGTTGAAACTTTATAAGACCTCAATAAAATAAAGGGGTGGGCAACTACATAGCAAATTAGGTTCAATGTTGAAAAAATTTAAAGTATGCATTTTGGACTAAAAACATGCATGCAAGTTACTCTCTAGTGATAGTACCTTTGGGGGAATCCAGAATGAAAAAGATCTGGGGGTCCTAGTAGATCACAGGCTCAGCAATGGCATGCAATGCCAAGCTACAGCAAACAAAACAAGCTTAATATTAGCGTGCATTAAAAAGGGTATTTACTCAAGGGATAAAATCACATTTCTACCACTTTACACGACTCTGGTTAGGCCACATCTTGAGTATGCGATCCAGTTCTGGTCACCAGTCCTCAGGAAGGATGTGCTGGAACTGGAGAGAGCCCAGAGGAGAGCAACAAAGCTAATGAGGGACTGGAGGACATCTGTACGAGGAATGACTACAAGCATTATGCCCAACAATATAGTCTGAAAAAGTAACCAGTTGATTTTTGCTGTAACTTGAGCATAGAATTGAATTGCAGGGGTTGAACAAAAATATGGAAATGCTACATGACTTGCAGGTGTGAAAGTGAAAACATGTTTTGCGTTGAAAGCAGAAGTGATTTAACATTCTTTTGCTTTCAACATAAATCCAGATAAAACGTATGTCAAGGGCGCTCAGAATATCAGGACCAGGCAGATGGTGTCTTTATTGGATAGATGAAGTAGTCTTCAAACACTTAGGGCTGCACTCAAAGAGGGAAGCAATCTCTAATAGAAAACAAATAAAAGAAAAAAAGGCGCCTCTAAGTGCAGAATTAAAACTTTTAATATCCCCAAACAAGATTAAAAACACTTACAGAATCAAGGATAAGAAGAAGCATAACATGGATGTATGAAGCAGGTGATCCGGCATCAGGAGGTCCCAGTTATCACAGCTTTCCAGGGATAACGATATGCGGCAGCAGAAGGTCCCAGGATAACCAGCAGGTGAACACCCAAGGCTCTGGGAACACTGGTGAAGCAATCGCGTCATCTGAGTCAGCGTGGAGCATGAATCCCGGAAATGACGTCAGCGGGAGCGGACAACAACCAGCATGGGCCGCAAACAGGAAATATGTCATCAAAATGGGACGCGTTTCGGAACTACTGATTGGTTCCTTCTTCAAGCCAATGACAACAGGTTTGTTAAGCTTTGCTAAGCTTCTTATAGTCTATGGGTGGAGCTGTGGGTGGGGCTATGGGCGGTGATAAGGGAAGAAAAACAATGCTGCAGCATCCCAGGAAGTAGTGTGATCCATGGGCATAGAACTGCACAGTAAACATAAAGACAGAGCGGGATGCAGCTCGTACACGAAAAGGGCAAGACAAATACAGCAAGACATTACAAAAGTATATATAAGGAAAGGAACTTAAAATCAATGAAAAAATATATCTAAAATGGAACAAAACGGTCAAACCGTACATTGCTCCTCAATAGCAGATGCCACTAAAAATGAATCGTTTAAAAGACGATCATTGGATCAATATATGGGGATAACAAACAGAATAAAGTACATAGGTATACATGCGTGTGCATGCATGCGCGCACAAGAAACAACCACAGACGCAAAAAAGCATAGATGCAAAAAAAATGCATAGATGCAAAAACGAAACAAAAACGCATAGATGCCAAAAAACGCATAGATGCAAGAAAAAACGCAAACAAACATCCATTGGATGAATCATTATGCGCACACGCATGCACACACACATGTACACATCCTATAGGAAAAACCGAATACAATTGGCCAATGGAGGACATACCTAAGGGGAATATGGGCACTGTATAATGAGCATACGTATGAAAATGAGGATGTAATGGTGAATGAAGTTCTAAAGTATGGCACTGATTTCAAAATCCTCATTTAACCCTCCAGGGGCCAAAACATTCAAAGAGAAAATCTAATACATCTCTCTGTGGCAAAGCTTTTGGAAACGCTCAGCTGGGGGGCGGTCTCTAGTCAACACCTCAATAACCCAAACCATTAGACCATCAGTGGATTTGTTATGGTATTTGAGATAGTGCCTAGGGACACTATGAGTGTCTAATCCATCAGTAATGAAACGGCGATGTTTGCCAAATCACTTACATAATGATCTGATAGTACGCCCAACATAAAAAAGTCCGCATGGGCATGTCAAACAATAGACTACATGGTCAGAAGAGCATGTGTGAAAGCCCTTGATAGGGTATGTTTTACCTTTCACACAAAAATCCTTCTGGTCATGTTTAACAAACCGACAGGTCTTACATAGCGTCTTGTGGCATTGATACATGCCCGAGATGGCCAGAAAAGTTGGAAGGGAATAACCTGGGGGTAATGGCTTACCTTTAAGTTTACTAGGTGCCACCTTACTTTTAATATTAGGGGCCTTTCTATAGGAAAATTTGGGCTTATTAGATAGGACAGGAAGAAGGTGCTCGTCCTGAAGCAGCAAAGGCCAATGCTTCCGCACGATACCCTCCATCTGTCTGTAACGAGAGTGAAATTTGGTAAAAAATCGCAGATTATCTTTATTGTTGTCAGGATGAGTGATAGGATGTGGTTGGATAGGTGCATCTCTGTAGTGAGAGTAAGCTGTTTGCACAATATCAGCTGGAAATTCTTTGTCAAGAAATTTATCTTCCAAGATCTTACTCTGGATGTCATAGTCACTGCTTCTAGTACAGTTCTTTTGGAGTCTACAGTATTGGCTTTTAGGTATGGTATTAAGCCATTGGGGGTGGTGGCAGCTTTTATAATGAAGAAAAGAGTTTCCCGCTGTTGGCTTAGTAAAATTCCTAGCATGGATCACCTTTCCAGCGAAGAATAGTTCCAAGTCAAGGAAGGCCAACTTTTCCTCATCCATGACAGAGGTAAAGTGCAAACCCATGTAGCGCTGGTAGATTTACAATCTACCGCAGATTAGGTAAATTTAGTAAATTGTGTGTTAGGAAGGTTAAAAGTTCGCCTCTGTTCCAGCTTGGCTGACATTGTGTGTGCTTCTGTGCTGACCGGTGGGTGTCGTTGTTACCATTAGTCAGTGTTGGAAGGGCAACGTGTAGAAGTGTATAGATGCTCCTTTGTCTCGGAGACAAGCTCGGTGGAGGTGGTCCTCCGAGTTGCATTCTGGGAAGAGGGTATTTATGGGACAGACGCCATGTTCTGGGGTCGTTTTACAGCCACCTGCTGGCCCTCCTGGCCGACAGGTATGCGTTAGGGAGCTACCTCGTGGTCCTCCGATCGGGAGGCCCACAATGCTACGGCGCAGGGGTGGGTCCAGAGGCTTGTCTGGGGCCTACCACCGCGGCCGAGGAATGGTCCTGAGCTGTCGGTCCTGTGTGACGAAGCTGGACAGTCGAGGAGATCCCAGGGGAGAACCCGTCTTGGAGAGATCACACAGCGTGCTGGTCTGTAGAGGGGCCTGGTGACTCAGTTGTAGGACGTATCCAAAAGAAGTGGTTATACAGCATAGTGTCGCCATTTCGGCTTAAAGGTTCAGGCACTGTGACTGACTGTTCACTGCAGAAGATCTGATACATCCTGTGGCAGAGGATCGTGCAGATTTACCCCCCCAAGTTAGTCTGTGGCAGAGACTTTAGATTCGTGCTGCGTACTGGCTGCTAGACCGGTGAGAGAGGCCTATCCAGACGAGCAGAGAGTGTGTCCCTTGAGAGGAACGCATTCCACATAATTATCTGAATTCTACCGGGACATTTGTTGCTAAGATCTTGTAAGAAGATATTTGAGTTTCTCCTGAAAGTTTCCTTTTCCGCCTTTTTCCTGCTACTTCCTAAAGTTTGACTGTTCAATAAAGCATTGAAAACGTACTCCAGTTTTGGTGCGTGTGTCGTCTAGCAGTAAACTCAACGGAACCCCTAGACCCAGTGCCGGTGAAACAGAGGGAAGCAAAGTGAAGGTAACAGACCCGCTTAAACCAGCAGCTCCACCGTGAGTTAGTGCTATACCCATATTATTATTGTTGCAATGTGCAACAAAATCAGAAACTGTAGATGCATTACCATCCCAAATGATGATCACATCATCTATATACCTGCCATAAAAAACAATGTGGGAAGAGAAGGGGTTGTTATGCCAAATATGAGACGATTCCCAATACCCCATGGTAATGTTCGCATATGAAGGTGCAAAGTTTGCCCCCATAGCTGTCCCATTAACCTGTAGGAAAAACTCATTGTCAAAATTGAAATAGTCATGGGTGAGACAGAAGGCAGTAGCCTCTACAATAAAGGAGGCTTGCCTGGGATTCAGCATGGGGTCCTTACACAAAAAGGATTGTATGGCACATAGTCCCACATTGTGCGGTATAGAGGTATACAGTGATTGAACATCAAGGGAAACCCACAAATAGGTGGGTTCCCAAGAATAAGGGGAGAGAAGTTCTAACAGGTGGGTGCCATCTCTAATATATGACTGTAGGGATTGGGCAAGTGGCTGAAGGAACTGGTCCAAATATTGTGAAAAAACACTTGTTATGCTTCCCATGGCTGCAACAATCGGTCGTCCGGGAGGATTGACTACATTTTTATGCACCTTAGGCAGGTGGTAAAAGTACGGGGTGTAATGAACAGCCTTAACCAAAAAAGAAGCTTCCTGCTGAGTAATAATATGGTCGCTAAGTGCAATGGGTCAGTCTTTAACTTGATGTATGTGTTGGTATCTGACAGGAGTCTAGTAGCCTCTGCGACATAATCGGCTCCAGTGGGACAGGAGGCCCGGGAAGAGCAGCGGTGGGAGGGGGGACGTTCCCTACCGCACCTTTAATCACTTCATACCCCGCCCATAGTGATATGACATCCGCAGGAGGGATCTCCCATCTTGGGCGGAGGCGTCATATGACGTCCTGGACTTCCCGGCTGCCTAGGGGGTGCACCCACGATTGCCGGATAACAGAGCAGGACCGTGGATCAGTGTGTGTGAACACACAGATCCACGTCCTGTCAGGTGAGAGAAGACCGTTGGTGTGTTCCCATTACAGAGGAACACCGATCAGTCTCCTCCCCTTGTGAGTCCCCTCCCCCTACAGTTAGAATCACTCCCTAGGTAACACATTTAACCCCTTGATCGCCCCCTAGTGTTAACCCCTTCCATGCCAGTGACATTCACACAGTAATCAGTGCATTTTTATAGCACTGATCGTTGTATAAATGTGAATGGTCCCAAAAATGTGTCAAAAGTGTCCGATATGTCTGCTGCAATGTCACGGTCACGATAAAAATTGCAAAACCCTATTTTGTAGACGCTATAGCTTTTGTGCAAACCAATCAATATACACTTATTGCGATTTTTTTTTTTTTTTTTTTACCAAAAATATGTAGAAGAATACATATCGGCCTAAACTGAGGAAAATTGTTTAAAAAAAAAAATGGGATATTTATTATAGCAAATGTAAAAGACATGGTGTTTTTTCAAACTTGTCACTCTTCTTTTTTTTATAGCGCAAAAAATAAGGACCGCAGAGGTGATCAAATACCACCAAAAGAAAGCTCTATTTGTGGAGAAAAAAATCATAAAAATTTCATTTGGGTACAGTGCTGCATGACTGCGCAATTGTCATTCAAATTGTGACAGCGCTGAAAACTAAAAATTGGCCTGGGCAGGAAGGGGGTGAAAATGCCCTGTATTAAAGTGGCTAGGATAACAGCCGAGCGGCTTTTAACCACTTCAGTTGTTATCACAAAAGAGCCAACCCTCCGCCCAAAAAAAGCGTTACTGGGTTGATGCCTGCAGCTGTCTCCTGAATGGGAGCCCTGAGCTCTATCAATGGGATGTTTATAAACCCAGCCCACAGGTGTGTAATCAGCATGCCTGTGTTTACCAAAACCAGGGTGAAAGTGCTAATCCACATAGAAAAACGGGGTCGCCTCTCCACAGTACACCATCACAGATTATGTGGAATAATAATTGGATTATGGAAATAGAACAGGGAGGCTTTTCAAACGGTCACCCCTCCCATCTTGTTCCTGAACAATCAGCATCTGCCTTGACACATTCTATGGTAATCAGATTAAAGTGGCTGATTTACCTGTGTAACTCTTATGCCCCATACACATGAGCGGAATTTCCGTCAGAAAAATCTTGGATGGTTTTTCCGACGGAATTCCGCTCAACCTTGCCTTGAATACACTCGGTCATACAAAAGTTCTCTGAACTTTTGACCGTCAAGAACGCGGTGATGTACAACACTACGACAAGCCTTTAATGAAGTTTAATGCTTCCAAACATGCGTCGAATGGTTTCCGAGCATGCGTGTTTTTTTTGCGCGTCGGAATTGCATACAGACGAACGGAATTTCCGTCAAGAACTTTTTCCGTCGAAAAAATAGAGAACCAGCTCTCAATCATTTGTTGGCGGAAATTCAGACAGAAAAAGTTGGATGGAGCATACGCACGGTTGGAATATCCGACCAAAAGCTGCCATCACACTTTTTTTGACGGAAATTCCGCTCGTGTGTACGGGGCATAAGGCTGCTTTCACACTGAGGTGCTTTGCAGGCGCTAAAGTGCTAAAAATAGCGCCTGCAAAGCGCCCTGAAAGAGCTACTCATTTCACTCCAATGTGAAAGCCCACTGGAGCGGTGCGCTTGCAGGACGGTCAAAAAAGTCCTGAAAGCCGCATCTTTGGAGCGCTGTAGGAGCGGAGTATTCACCACTCCTAAAGCGCCCCTTCCCATTGAAAACAATGGGGCAGAGCTGCAAACCCGCTGGCAAAGCACCACTGCAGCGGCCCTTTTTCGGCCATTGCGGGGGTTAAAACCGCCCCACTAGCGGCCAAATAGCGCCACTAAAATGACGCTAAAGCGGCGTTAAATATAGAGCCGCTTTACCGCCAGCCTCAGTGTGAAAGCAGCCTTAATGCTGGGAAATGTTCCTGACACTCGTTAGAGTTGAAGAAGATAATTGGAATGGCAGTGAAACATATCTGGGTTGATATGGCGTTTCATATATTTTTCTTAGCACAAATTTGATTAAACGTATTTAAAAACAAAAAAGAAATCGTTTTAGATGTGTGAGTGTAGAAGGATTAGAACTCCTGTCAGGTTT
The DNA here is from genome assembly GCF_042186555.1 of Aquarana catesbeiana. Lineage (NCBI taxonomy): Eukaryota > Metazoa > Chordata > Amphibia > Anura > Ranidae > Aquarana > Aquarana catesbeiana. The sequence continues at coordinate 72,059,043 of NC_133329.1, read as the reverse complement.
GTATTGCAGTCTGTGCCCCATTCGAGAGATTCACCTTCTCTATTTACTGCTATTATCAAGTGAAAGTGAAAGAAAATCCAACTTTTGGGTTGTCACCAGGAATAGTGGGACTTCTTCTACACAAAGTCCAGTGACAACTAAGGATTCCTTCACTTTGGAGTTGTTTCCTTTTGACTTTCTGTTTTGGCTATGGGGGCAGGAAGACATGGCAAAATCGAGACGTGTGATCCTCCTAATGGGAGACAATAAAACCCTGATGGAGGTTCTAACCTTACCCTCTGCTATTCATAATACAGAAAAGTTTAGGCTGGAGTTGGGCATTGTTTATTTGATGAAACTTTAAGATGTATCTGCCAAAAGTAACAGTTTTTAGATTAGATATAAACTGCATACCTGTTATATCTAGTCGGATCTGCTTCTCTTCCTTCACTGATCTGTCTGACCTGTACAGTATGGAGCACTTATAGATCCCTCCGTCCATTATAGTGATGTTTGATATTGACAGATCAGCGATTCCATCCTCTGCCCGGTCTGTATAGGACACACGAGGATCTGTAGATTTCACTGCTGTATTCTGAACACTTAATATTTCCTTTCCCTGGAAGTACCAAATTATTGAGAGATCTTTGCGATCAATAGGAGGGCTCTTGACTGTGAAGGAGCAGGGAATGTTCACATCTTTCCCCATCATGGCTTTCTGGGCAGACAACTTCAATGCCCAACCTGTAGATAGTAAAAAACCTAATTATACATAAAGCTATATATATATTACATAAAGGGCAATTTTCTTAACCACTTCCAAACATTATATATGTTTTTTTTAGCAGACACCCTAGGGAATAAAATGGCGGTCATTGCAACTTTTTATCTCGCACGGTATTTGCACAATATTTTTTCAAACGCCTTTTTTTTTGGAAAAAAAGCGGTTTCATGAATAAAAAAAAAACAAAACAGTAATTTTAGCCCAACTTTTTTGTATAATGTGAAAGATGATGTTACGCCGAGTAAATAGATACCTAACATGTCACGCTTTAAAATTGTGCACACTCATGGAATGGCACCAAACCTCGGCACTTAAAAATCTTCATAGGTGACGCTTTAAAAATGTTTACAGGTTAGCAGTTTAGAGTTACAGAGGAGGTCTAGAATTGTTGCTCGGGCTCTAACGCACGTGGCGATACCTCACATGTGTGGTTTGAACGGCGTTTACATATGTTTACGTGTGTGTTCGCTTCTGTGCGCGAGCTACTGGGGACAGGGGCGTTTTAATTTTTTTTTTTTTTTTTTATTTAATTTTTTATTTTACTTAATTTTTTTATTTTTACACTTTTTTTTTAACCACTTCAATACCGGGCACTTATACACCTTCCTGCCCAGACCAATTTTCAGCTTTCAGTGCTGTCGCAGTTTGAATGACAATTGTGCGGTCATCCATCACTGTACCCAAACTAAATTTGTATCATTTTGTTCCCACAAATAGAGCTTTCTTTTGGTGGTATTTGATCACCTCTGTGGTTTTTATTTTTTGCTAAACAAATAAAAAAAGACCGAAAATTTGGAAAAAAATAAAAGTTTTGCTTTTGTTTCTGTTATAAAATTTTGTAAATAAGTAAGTTTTCTCTTTCACTGATGGGCACTGATAGGCACTGATAAGGCGGCACTTATGAGGTGGCACTAATGAGCGGGCACTGATGGGCACTGATATGCGGCACTGATGGGCACTGGTAGGCGGCACTGATGGGTGGCACTGATATGCAGCACTGATGGGCATTGATAGGCGGCACTGATGGGCACACATGGGTGGCACTTGTGGGCACTGATGGGCACTGATAGGCGACACTGATGGGCACTGAAAGGCTGCAAAGATGGGTTCTTATGGGTGGCACTGATAGGCGGCATTGCTGGGCACTGATAGGTGGCACTGCTGGGCACTGATGGGCATTGATACGTGGCGCTGATGGGCACTAATACCCGGCACTGATATGAGGCACTGATAGGCATCTCTGGTGGCACTGGCAGTGGTAGGCATTGTGAGTGGGCACTGATTGGCAGCTGCCTGGGCATTGATTGGCAGCTCCCTGGGCACAGATTAGTATTTCCCTGGTCTAGGGGGGCATAACTGGTGGTCCAGTGTGGATGGCCATCCTGGTGGTCCTGGGCGGCATGATGGTGGTCCTGGGCGGGATCCGAGGGGGGGCTGTGCTGATAAACAATCAGCACAGACCCCCCCTGTCAGGAGAGCAGCCGATCGGCTATCCTCTACTCGCGTCTATCAGACGCGAGTGAGGAAAAGCCGATCACCGGCTCTTCCTGTTTACATCATGATCAGCCTGATTGGACACGGCTGATCACATGGTAAAGAGTCTCCGTCAGAGACTCTTTACCTAGATCGGTGTTGCGGGGTGTTGGACTGACACCCTGCAACAATGGGGGCACGCAGCAGCTTAATATCCTGAGGACGTCATATGACGCCTAGTCGGGATATTGAAACCACTTTGCCGCCGTCATTCTGCTATATGGCGGGCGGCAAGTGGTTCAATTTTTATTTTTTTGATCACTTTTATTCCTATTACAAGGAATATAAACATCCCTTGTAATAGGGATCTATTGTGACAGGTCCTCTTTATGGAGAGATGGGGGGTCAATAAGACCCCCCATCTCTCCTCCAGGCTGGAAAGCATGAGATCGAGAAAAAAAATTCACCGATCTCATGCTGACAATCGCGGCTTTGTTTACATAATGTCGCGCCCGGGCCTCCGACAGTCATAGAGATGACTGGTTACCATCCGGTCACTGGAAATCTCTATCAGTGTCATCCGGCATCGACCGATTCTTTCTCCAGGCCGCCGATAGCATTGGAGAGCCCGGAGAAGCACTGGATGGCGGCGGGAGCGGGGAACGTCCCCTCCCGTCGCCCATAAGAACGATCAAGCGGTGGAACTGCCGCTATGATCATTCTTATCGTGCACAGAATCGCCGGCTGGAAATAATGATATCTGAATGATGCCTGTAGCTGCAGGCATCATTCAGATATCCGCGCTGAAAGTCCAGGATGTCATATGACGTCCTTGGGCTGTAAGTGGTTGGAAGATATAATGGATTTTGTCATTTTTTGTCACAGCATTTTTGTTTTTATGTCTACAAAACATACATGTTCTAGTTTTTTGTATTTGTGGAAATTCTTTACTTTACAGTACAGGATACATTTTTAAGGCCGGTTCACATCAGAATGTCATGCAGGAAAGGCTTGTTCAATGCACATTTCTCACACCACAGGTGACTGTGCTGCCCTGGCAATCTGCATGTGGGTGCCAATGTTTTGACCACGCCACCCCCAACGCAGATGCATGTGCGGGCACCAAATCTCACAGTGCCATCAGTTTGATGCTGTGCATTTTTAAAAGTAGTGCAAGTACTACTTTATCTGTGGCCCAGTGCGTTTTGAAGGCTGTCAAAATGCACCACAAGGGAACATGCAGACATTGCTCTACTTTATATTTGTTACATGTTCCCATCAACATAATGTCATATAGTAGTAGGATTAGGATTGATAATTATTATTTGAGTTATTCCCGCAGCAACTAGGTTCATCCAGAGAGATGTATTTATTGAGTCCCAGCACAGAACGAATTCCACAAGATACTTGCAACAGATGACAAAATCCAAAGTGTTTGTAAATATCAGGGTGGATACGATTTAAATAAAGTCTATTTAAATTACAATTTAAATCATGATTTAAATCACTAGTAAAAAGGCTTGATTTAAATTACAATTTTTAAAGAGCAACTGTCATCTCTGTCCTGCAGTGGCTCCTCCTCTGACCTGCTGTTGACTCCCCATTTGGAATCTGTTGCTGTCAACTCTCAATATGAGATCCAAAGAGCTGTCACTATCAGTGAAGCAAGCCATCATTAGGTTGAAAAAACAAAGCAAACCCATCAGAGAGACAGCAAAAACATTAGGTGTGGCCAAATTAACTGTTTGGAACATCCTTAAAAAGAAAGAATGCACCGGTGAGCTCAGCAACACCAAAAGACCCGGAAGACCATGGAAAACAACTGTGGTGGATGACCGAAGAATTCTTTCCCTGGTGAAGAAAACACCCTTCACAAGAGTTGGCCAGATCAAGAACACTCTCCAGGAGGTAGGTGTATGTGTGTCAAAGTCAACAATCAAGAGAAGACTTCACCAAAATGAATACAGAGGGTTCCCCACAAGATGTAAACCATTGGTGAGCCTCAAAAACAGGAAGGCCAGATTAGAGTTTGCCAAACAACATCTAAAAAAGCTTTCACAGTTCTGGAACAACATCCTATGGACAGATGAGACCAAGATCAACTTGTACCAGAGTGATGGGAAGAGAAGAGTATGGAGAAGGAAAGGAACTGCTCATGATCCAAAGCATACCACCTCATCAGTGAAGCATGATGGTGGTAGTGTCATGGCGTGGGCATGTATGGCTGCCAATGGAACTGGTTCTCTTGTATTTATTGATGTGACTGCTGACAAAAGCAGCAGGATGAATTCTGAAGTGTTTCAGGCAATATTATCTGCTCATATTCAGCAAAATGCTTCAGAACTCATTGGACGGCGCTTTACAGTACAGATGGACAATGACCCGAAGCATACTGCGAAAGCAACCAAAGAGTTTTTTAAGGGAAAGAAGTGGAATGTTATGCAATGGCCAAGTCAATCACCTGACCTGAATCCAATTGAGCATGCATTTCACTTGCTGAAGACAAAACTGAAGGGAAAATGCCCCAAGAACAAGCAGGAACTGAAGACAGTTGCAGTAGAGGCCTGGCAGAGCATCACCAGGGATGAAACCCAGCGTCTGGTGATGTCTATGCAACCAAGTATTAAAAAGTAAAAGTTTGATGGATGATTGTTAATCTGTCCCATTACTTTTGGTCCCTTAAAAAGTGGGAGGCACATATACAAACTGTTGTAATTCCTACACCGTTCACCTGATTTGGATATAATTAAAATAATTAAAGCTGAAAATCTGCAGTTAAAGCACATCTTGGTCGTTTCATTTCAAATCCATTGTGGTGGTGTATAGAGCCAAAAAGATTAGAATTGTGTTGATGTCCCAATATTTATGGACCTGACTGTAGCTCATGTTACATTCACAGACTGGACTTGCTGCTGCCTGTCTTGTGTCCCCTGTGATTTATTCAGAGACTTGAAGTCTTGATGGCTCACTCATTTTACAAATCATGAGCTGAGGCTGTTGTTTTCAGCTCCCTCCCTACTTATCCTGAAACGGAAGGATCTTTGACAATGAATTGAATCAGATTCACTTTCATGATTCAATTCATTCAAACTCTGTAGTGAGTTGATTCACTGATTCGATTCAGTAGCCAAGCCTCCTGTACACATAACCCCCCTCCCTATACACAGCCCCTCCTGTACACATAACCCCCCTCCCTATACACAGCCCCTCCTGTACACATACATTACCACCATACACTTTGGCAGCCATCTCCCTCCACATTACACTCTTTCTGCACACAAACCTACCCTCACCATTCTACTTGCTGAGACACGGAGCTAATAATTTCTCAGCCTGGCAAGGGTTAAAGCTGATGCGGGCGGTGTGCTTTCTCCACTGGGCTCAGATCTGGAGATTCCCACATTCAGGAAGCTGTAAATCACCCACAGTAGTGACAGTCTGCCCACATTCCTGACATTGTCTAGCTGCAAATTCCCAAAGAACACACTGAGGACACCAGGTCTGGTACAAAGAGCTGATTGGCTGCAGCGCACTACTAGCCCTGATTGGAAGCTTCCCAGGCAGTGAACTTTAGTTTACCTGGGGCAGTCAAGGAGGGAGCAACCAGCTTCTGTTCCACAGCACTGCTGCAGGTCCAGTATACAGTCATTGCACTGGACTTGCAGCTGCCGCCAAATGTGACGTCATAGCGCGGGACAAAACCCATTGCTGCGGGATGCCGGGAAAATGTTGAGATTGTGGGATTTTCCCGCAGAGACCGGGATGGTTGGGACTTGGGAGTAGGGTTGCCACCTGTCCAGGATTCACCCGGACAGTTCGGGTTTTGAATCATGTGTCCGGGTTCCAGTCTGCCTGAAACCCGGCCACAAAATTCAGACAGTAATGTGCCTCGGAACAGGGGCTGATAGAAGGGTGAGGGGGCACTATGCGTGCAACATTACTATTCTCTTTGAAGTGCCCTAAGATCTCCTAGGTCTGTTACAATCCAATAATGTATAGGAACAAAAACAATTGCTGTGCGCCGCTAAAGTGTTCGGGTTTGGCTTGAAGAAAAAGTGGCAACCCTACTTGGGAGGTATGATAGAAGTGGCCCAAATTAGAGCCACCTAAGTTTAACGCATGAGTTGCTGTCAGAACCAAAACCATAGCTCCCAACTGTCCCTGATTTGGAGCAATGTCCCTCTGTCCCTCTTTCCTCCTCATTTGTCCCTCATTTTGGTCTGATCTATATAGTTGTATATAAAATGCACTTTTTTATCTATCAAAAAGTGTTTCCCAGTGCTAAACCTTTCATCCAAATTCTAAATTGCTGCATTTGTAAATTCCAAAAGCCAATATAAAGGAATAGTAGTGATTAAGGATGAGCTCCGGCGTGGTCGCGCAGCCCACGTGCGGAGCCCGCCAGGAAGTCGGCACTGCGCTGCGCTAATCACAGGCAGTGAGACATTGTCCCGATGCGCGGCTGCAGAGAGATCGGGAAATGTCTCACCGCCTGTGATTAGCGCAGCGCCGACTTCCTGGCGGGCTCTGCACGTGGGCTGTGCGAACACGCCTGAGCGCATCCTTAGTAGTGGTAGAAAAAGCACTTTTGGGTTTAACCAATCATTTTTTTTGTACAATTCTCCTTTAAGGGGGCGTAACTTGGGGGTGTGTCCTATGCCTACATACTTTTGATAATAGGTGTCCCTCGTTCCCATCTCAAAAAGTTGGGAGGCATGCCAAAGCTGTAGCAGATGTTTCTTGAATTAGGTGCGTTGTTATTGTTGTGTTCTACTGTATGGCCCCTTTCACACGGGCGGCTGTTCTGCCGCTGTTAAAAGCATGTTTTGTTATTTTGAAATTCAGAGAATCCTGGCACAGAGTTCACTTGTGTGACGAAAATATAAGCGTAGGATAGTTTTGCCTTAACTAGATGTGGTGTGATCTGTAGTAGTGTAATTGTAGATGTAGTTTAATTCTGGGTTATTAGAAATATAGTATTCTATGTCAGTCATGCACATATGTTCTTTCATTAGCATTTGAAAAGGACAGAGATAGTTTTTTCTAGGATCGAAGTGACACCTAGATGCCAATAAAAGCTCCCATTAGAGTAAACATAGATTGCCACCTTCCTGAGGCTCAAAGAAACTGCTAGTCATCTTGGCCACACGGATCTGCAGGGGGCATTCACAAGACTCCGGACAGTCTGCAAAGCTTTGATTAATATCAAGAGATCTAAGGAACCTATTTTATCTCTCATAAAATCTAAAATATTAACGGCAGAGAGATGAAAATAATTCCTTGTGATCGTACACCTGATGGGTTACGTGTACATGTAACTCTGTATGTTTAGCAGGTGTGGAAACCTAGAGAACCACACAAAACCGTTATATGGCGCCTGATTGCGGCAGGCAGGCAGTGATTGGTACTGTTGTGATCGGCATGATGCGCTGGTATCGGAAATCCTATCCATGACCCAGCAATCAGCGCCGTTCTGGGCCAATTTGACTCTGGTTATTTCAGAACACAAAACATTTGTGGGCTGAGACAGGAACACCCCCCCAGGGTTGATTGGCCAAGGGCTAAAGTCCAGCCCACATCCATAGTTCAATAAATTGGGTAGCCTGAGATATGGACATGGTTCTTCCACAAAGCCAGTTCGAAACTGGGGAGTTCCCACATGTTCCAGTATGCTTCTACTAACGGATAGATTTACTTGGTAAAGTTTATTTCTGTTTTTATCCCTTTTTATTTTCATAGCAAATTGCCAATTGTGTGTCTTTCTGCATTTTTTGTATCTTTTTTGGTAAATCTTTTTTCTTTGTATATCTTATATGCACTGCCCACTTTCGGGATATTAAATGATAAAATTAATAAGTGACTTCTGTGTACTAAGCTAGGACTCATATCTCTGGAGAGTTTGTTGTATTTTAGTGCCTAAGTACTCGGTTTAAGTTACGTACCAATCGGTATGCAATTGCACTGTGTGTTGGCAGATTGCATGCAGATTGTAAGCTAACAGATCTGCCAGACGCAGATCTGTGTGTGTGGTGGCTCAGCAGACCAGTCTGCGGACAAACTGTTGGGTGGTGGCAGGCTATTGTTTATTGTGTGTCTGGTGTGTGGGTGTGGGGACAGTGGGAAGAGTGATTAACACCGGGGTTCAAGCTTGCAGGATAGCTGGAGGAACCCTAGAAGTGTATAGTAATTGCTAGACTGCTCCCCAACCCTTAGAGTGCACCAGATTGTATGTAAGATTTGTATCTGCCTGTGTGTGGTCAGCTAGCTGGATTGGAGTGGAGTCTCCCTCTAGTGGTGGCCAAAGGTAGTGTAGGCTGTGAAAGTACCGCAGCCAGTCTTACATGCGCAGTATAAGTTCCCCCTTATTCCCTTAGTTCCTCATATACCCCGGTCACGGAACGCACGTCGCGGTTAGTTAGTAGCTGTGGGAGTGGGAATTCGTGACAACTTGCAGTTGTACATTGCGATTAGCTGCGTTTACATGCGGCTGCAATTAGCTGCGTTTGCGTGCTTTTACATGCGGCTGCATTTGGAACATTCTTGCCATTTCTGATGTGCAAAATTGTGCTGTTGTTTTTCTTTCCTTGTTGTCGCTGCTATCTGCAGGAGAAATAGTACACTGCGATTACTTGCATTACCTTTATTTTTTCTATCTGCACAAAACCGCATGTAAAAAAAACGTCACTAAACGCAGTGTGTGACTGGGGCCATAGGAAAGCATTATGTGCATTAAGATGCTGTAGATAACTTCATCTGTCCGCAGCTAAAAGCACAATTCTATCCGCCCGTGTGAAAGGGGCCTAAGTGTAATCAGTTATATGCAGCTGGGGACATGCTACAGAGATCCCAACCCCTCCTCTCCTTATCCTGTATAGAAAATCGATCCCAGTTTTCATTGTCCCCCCCCCCCCACCACCCTGTTTGTTCTAATACAGGGTAGTCACCATATTTTCAGAGGATTACCTGTTTGTAGAAGGCAGAGAAGGAGCAGAACGTGTGCAGCCATTGCGTCTTCTTGGATGTTCATCACTGCTGAGATTTTTGTTATTACTTTCACTTTCACATTGGGACAGTTCCTCTTTCCTCTTACTGTATAAATAGCAGTTTCTATAAGAAGAAAGGTCACATAACCAACTAAGGTAACAGTCATTTAGGCTGCAGTCACACTATAGCTTTTTGAGACCGCATTAAAAAAAATATTTTTTTTTTTTTTTTTTTTCCGCATTTATGTCAAATTGTACTGTTAACCACTTAAGCCCCGGACCATTTGGCTGGCAAAAGACCAGAGCGTTTTTTTGTGATTCGGCACTGTGTCATTTTAACTGACAATTGCGAGGTCATACGACGTGGCTCCCAAACAAAATTGACGTCATTTTTTTCCCCACAAATAGAGCTTTCTTTTGGTGGTATTTGATCACCTCTGCAGTTTTTATTTTTTGCGCTATAAACAAAAAAATGTGTTTGTTTGAAAAAAATGCATTATTTTTTGCTATAATAAATATCCTCAAAAAATATATAATTTTTTTCTCCCCTCAGTTTAGGTCTATACATATTCTTCTACATATTTTTGGTAAAAAAAAATTGCAATAAGCGTTTATTGATTGGTTTGCGCAAAAGTTATAGCGGGATAGATAGTTTTATGGCATTTTTATTAATTTTTTTTTTTTTTTACTAGTAATGGCGACGATCAGCGATTTTTATCGTGACTGCGACACTATGGTGGACAGATTGGACACTTTTGGTGCTATTTTGGGACCATTCACATTTATACAGCGAGCAGTGCGATTAAAAATACATTGATTATTGTGTAAATGTGACTGGCAGTGAAGGGGTTAACCACTAGGGGGCGCTGTAGCGGTTAAGTGTGTCCTAGGGAGTGATTCTAACTGTGGGGGGGGGGGCTATGTGTGACACGACACCGATCACTGCTCCCGATTACAGGGGCAGTGATTAGTGTCCTGTCACTAGGCAGAACGGGAAATTCCTTGTTTACATTAGCATTCCCCCGTTCTTCCTCTCAGTGAGACGATCGCGGGTATCCCTGCGGACATCGAGTCCACAGGACCCGCGCTCACACTCACGGAGGTCGCGGCGGGCATGCGAACCGCTTCTTAAAGGGCAACGCACAGGTACGTTAATCTGCCTGTACGTGCCCTTCTGTCGACGTATAATAGGGGGGGCCGGTCGGCAAACGGTCAAAAAAAAGCTGTATTAACTATTCTGAGCCTTGAAAAATGGTGCATTTTATCGTGTGTTGATGTAATGTGTGATTTAATTGGTTGTTGCGCTTTTTTTTGCCATTTATATGTATATGTCTCACTGGCACAAAAAAATCTATAAATATATAAAAAATGTGTTTTTAAATAGCGGATCTGCTGCAGTCATACATTCCCCACCAATACAGCCACAATAGAGATATGTGAAACGACTCCATAGGGAGCCGGTCACAATCTCCTGTCATGCGAATTGGACGCGGCGAAAACTGACATCCAATTCGCAAAAGTGTGAACCCAGCCTTAGTGTCTAATCACAGGCTGGGGGAGGGACAAGACCTGTAAATGTACCTAAAGTGTTACTAAACCCAGGAGCCTGCATTCACTATATCTGAACATGGAAATGCAATTATTTTAGTTTAATATAAAATGATAAGTTGAAAAGCTGGCCGCAGGCCAGCCTGCATTTGTGGGAGGAGTCCCTCCTTCACAGCTAAGTTCAGCGTTCGCTCTACTCCTGGGTTGCCGACGTAATTTCCGGTGGATTCACTCAGCTCAGTGCACCGCAGCACCTCGTAGAGTCATCCAGTCGTGTGGGCAGAAGGTAGGTGGCGGAGGTGCCCCTCTTCGATGGCTCGGGGGGGGGGGTGTCAGGGCATGTGGCTCACACACTTACGGTAAGGTATGTTTTTTTTCTCAAATGTTTCTTGTTGTTTTTCAACTTAGATTCAACCATGTCACACGTGTCAGAAAGCGATGAGTTCACCTTGATTTCTCCATCCCTTACTGGGGGGGGTTCGGAGCACGGCAGCACCCCGTCACTAAGAAGTGGGACTGTGCTCACGGCAGAACTTCGCCGCAAGGGCATTTCTTCTCCAGCCACGGCCAGGAAGGCTGAACTTTTTAGGTTATTGTTCCCCAATCTGGCGCAGCCACTCCCTTCTACCAGTTTGAGTCAGGTGTCGGTGCACAATTCGCTCATGCAGATCCATGCGTTGCTAAATACACTTTCCACATCCATGTCTCAGATGCAGGACAGAATGGAGGTGGTGGAAGCACATGCAGCCAGAACCCAGGTGTCACCTGCACCCCCAGCTCCAGCTCTTCCCAGTGTTCCCGCAGGTAATGTTGCTGTTTCCTTGCCGGTGGCAGCTCCATCACCTTTAGCAACTTTCCCGTCTGTTTCAACATCTCATTTCATTCCTGCCAACCTCAAGAAAGACATATTGGAAGGGAAGGACGTTAATTTGGCTTCCCTGCTGATAGCTTCACAAGATGTCACGGAAAACAAGTCCTATGCTTGTGGTGATGTGTCGGTTGTCTTAAAAACCAAAGACCCCAGGCTCAACCGCAAGCTTAGTGTGGCTGAATTCGTGCTCGCATTCGGCATCTTCCGTGATATCATTTGTGCGGTCAGTCCGGATAGGAGGGTGGAGTTAGATTTGTATCTTCACAAGGTGGTGGATCTGGCGCACAAGTACGGAGGGTGTAGTTTTTATGACTATCACTGGTCGTTCTCGGCCAAAGCGGCGGCCACTTGGACTCAGCTCCAGGTGGTCATGTGTTGGGGCAACATAGGTATGGACCTTTTCTCTTTACGCACTTTGCCAGCCAGAAGTCTCCGGTATGCAGCACCTGCCAGTCCTCTGCGCATACGTCCGCTTGGTGTCCAGTTTTTGAGGCCCCAGGTTCATCAGGGCTTAGCAAGCAGGGGGCCGGTGTGTCCTCCACAGGACCGTCCGGACAGGTGGACAAGTTGGGTAGGACCATTCATTTCTTAGGCAAATCGCAGGTATGCAACAATTTTAATCATTCCGGCTGCAATTACAACCAGTGTAGGCTCCTGCACGTGTGTTCTAATTGCTTTCGGGCACATCCCAAGTCTTCCTGTTTGGTCAAACCCTTCAGTTCGGCATGACTAAGCCAAGTGGAGGTTTCCATTCTAGGGACTTATCTAGAGGGTCACCCATCCTCTGGTGTCAGGCAATTCCTGTTAGATGGGTTCACATTTGGGTTCCACACAGGGTTAATCACGTTGCCTACTGAGACCTTTGAATGTAGGAATCTTTTGTCTGCGGACCACCATGCTTCGCTAGTAGACGATCTGTTGGCTATAGAGGTGGATGAGGGTTTGTGATTGGGCCTTTCAAGTCTTCACCTTTCGGTATGTGGAGGGTCAACCCGATTGGGGTTTTGTGTGGAAAACTTTCCAATAAACATCGTCTTATTTTTGATTTGTCCGCACCTCATTTTTCGCACGTTCCGAGTCTCAATTTACTGATCCCCTCTGAGGAATTTCCGTTGAAATATTCTTCTGTGGATTCAGCCATTCAGCTCATTCTTCAGTTGGGTAAGGGGGCTTGGTTGTCAAGAGCTGACATTGCTCATGCCTTCATGCTTCTGCCTATTAGTACTGTGCTGTCATTACTATTTTGCTACCAAATTAACTTTTGAGTCAAAGAGTAGTCCCTGTTTGTTCGACATTTTCTCCCAGGCTCTACATTGGATCTTGGGTCACTGCAAAGGTTGTCTTGGTGTGGTACACTACCTTGATGATTTTTTGCTCGTCAAGGACCCTGGCCGGCCACCCAGGGATTTGCAGTGTCTCACAGATCTGTTTGCTGAATTGAATGTGCCTCTGGCAATTCACAAGGTGGAAGGTCCTGCCAATATCATCAAATTTTTAGGTATCATGTTGGATTCCGATCGCATGATTGCTAGTCTGGCCAAAGAGAAGTTTGACAGAATTCGGCAGACCATACACGCATTCGTCCGGTCTCCAGTCTGCTCAAAGCAAGAGTTGCAGTCGCTCTTGGGCATGCTAAATCATGCGATGAGGATCATTCCGCAAGGTAGGGCTTTTGTCTCTAGGTTTCTGGCCCTTTTGCCCCTTTTTCAGGAGGGTGTTGCTGGTGTCAGCTTGCTAGCAGACGCACGCGCTGATCTGGTCATGTGGGACCAGTTTCTGCGGGACTGGAATGGCATTTCTTTGCTCATTCCCCAGCCTTCCAGCACATCGCCCAGGGTTTTCACTGATGCAGCTGCGTCAGGGGGGTTCGCGCCCATGTGTGAGGTTGAATGGCTGGCCGTTGGCCCCGGGAAGTTTTTCTTTTACCTAAATTTGCACAGACTTCAGCGTTATTCGAAATCTACCCGATTGTGGCGGCAGCTGTCACTTGGGGGCCAGGCTGGGCAGGTAGTTCAGTCATCTTCTTCACGGACAATCTGGCTACCGCCAACATTATCAACAAAGGCAGGTCAGGGTCCCTGGTCATCATGTCTTTCTTGCGCAGGTTGACTTGGTTAGGTTTGACCTACAGGTTCCATTTCCAAGGGGAATTCATCAGCGGGGATTTCAAATTTCAAATTTGACAAATTTTTCTTGCAGCACTCAGAAGCAGAGAGGGTGGCCAAACTGGTACCTCCTTTCTCCCTGCTCACCATGGACTGAAAAGGTTCTGGACACAGGCGATCGGTTTGGCCAACGCATCTTTATCCAGCAACACGTTCAAAGTGTACTCCACGGGTTGGATGAATTTTTTGGAGCTTCATCCTTCTAGCCGTCCATGGGACATCAAATCTGTAATGGCATTTGCGGCCTATTGCCACAGTGTGTTGGCTTTGTCCGCTAGTACCATCAAGTTGTATCTGGCAGACGTACAGCATTTCAAGACCCTTCAAGACCCTTCTAGTCCATCCATCTTTGCTGCTCACCCTCTCAAGGCCTTGTTGAGGGGTATTCTGAAATCACAAGGTCAAGCGCAGGTTTCCAGACTGCCGATCACTGGCCAGATGGTACGGGATATTTCGGACTTACTGTCATCCCCTTTTGGTATAGGCCCCAGTCTGGTGATTAAAGCTGCGGTGTACTTAAGTTTCTTTGGGTTACTCAGACCAGGGGAGGTTTCACGGGTCAATCTTCAGGCACCTTTACTGTCCAAGGGCAGTCTCAGTAGGTATCCCGACCATTTCGCCCTGCAGCTTAACAACAATAAAACTAGACAGGTGGGTCAAGGTTATGTGGTCAAGTTTTACGGCACCAATAGCAGATGGTGTCCGTTTAAGGTTCTGGACTCACTTTCCAGATTTCTGGCTACTTCCTCACCGGACAGGCCATTGTTGCCATTTCCCTTAGATCCTCTAACTTCCAAACAGTTCATGGCACTTAGGATCTTGATCGCTAAATTAGGCTTAAATCCAACACTATTTACCAACCATTCTTTTAGGATCGGGGCGGCGTCTGCCGCTTCCAAACAGGGGGCACCTTCTTTCATCATCAAGCACATGGGGAGATGGAGATCCTCCTGTTTTAGCAGGTTCATTCCTGAACCACATGCGGAGGTCATTAGGGCATTTACCTGTTTGTTGGGTTGATCTTTTGTTATCTCATTTTCATTAAACTTTCTTCACACCTACTCGTGTGTTTTTTGCCCTCTTTTCAGGTATACCGACCAATCAGACCAAGGCACACCACAGGTCTTGGTAAATCACTATTGTCGGTTCAGGAGGACTCTGACTACAAGTTGAAAGGCTGGCCGCAGGCCAGCCTGCATTTGTGGGAGGAGTCCGGGACTATATAGCTCTCCTTCACAGCTGAGTTCAGCGTCGGCTCTACTTCCGGGTTCCCACCCTCCCGGTTCCCTAACTCTTTTCAGTTATAATTGCTCAGTCTTACTCAGTTTCATTCATACAGGGTATGCCCTCTTTTCAGGTATACCGACCAATCAGACCAAGGCACACCGCAGGTCTTGGTAAATCACTATTGTCGGTTCAGGAGGACTCTGACTACAAATACCCTTTCTCATCAGCGGTATATAACAGTCTTATGACTTCTTTTAGTGTCTGGTTAAAGATTGTAGGAGGAGTTTTCATTCTACTCTGACTGTCCTATGAGGCTGCATGACCCCTGACCCTCTGTCTGGACAGTGCTGATTGACCCTGTGCTGATCACATGCACCCTCCCAAGAAAAAAAAAAACTCCAAAGATATACAAAAGATTTATAGATGACATACTGATTGTCTGGAAAGGCAGCCAGGATGACCGCAACAAATTTGTAAAACATATAGGCACAAATGAATATGGCATCAGGTTTACTGTAAATGTACATCAAACAACTACCAATTTTCTAGACCTGGAGATTTTGAAAAATGGGGGCAGTTGAATACTAGAACGCACTTTAGGACACAGACCATAACGGTTACATCCCTTTCAGTAGCTGCCATCATCCCCAGTGGAAAAGCGCTATACGCAAAGGCCAATTCATCAGAATTAGGTTTAATTGTGACCTGATAGGAGACTATCTCGCACAAACAAGCGTCCTAATCGGAAGATTTGTGGACAAGGGCTATGAAAGTAGAGAACTGGAGCGCACTAGAGATAAAGTAGGAAGTCTGAATAGAGATATTGTGCTACAGAACAAAACAAGGAAAAAAACAGAAAGAAATTATGTGCCATTTGTAACGGATTTAATACTGAGTAGAGTACTAGAGGGGATTGTAAAGAGAAATTGGCCAATTATTTGTAACAACCCCCTCCTAAGCAAGATTCTACCATCCAAACCCAAGTTCATCTACAGAAGGGCGAGGAGAAGAAGAGACGGGATTGTGAAAAATGTACCTGACCCACCTAAAAAAATGGTAACCTTTTTTGACCATAAGGGTTTTTATAAGTGTGGCAAATGGAAACCCTGCAGAACTACTAACAAAGGAACAAGAAAAACAATGGAATTCCAATCTAATACAACAATGTTAAAACATAACATTGAAAATGTATCACGTGCTGTAGTACCCATGTAACCTATATATTGGAATGTAGCTGTGGGCTACAGTACGTGGGGAGAACAACGAGAAAACTCTCCATTAGGATAGGGGAACATATTAAAAATATAAGGAAGGGGTTCAGACACCATAGTATCTCGAAGCATTTTAGGAACACACATAATAGGGACCCCACAACACCTGAAATTTTATGCTATAGACAAGGTAGACCAAAATTGGAGGAATTCAAATTTACGCAGGGAGATATCACGTAATGAAACTTATTGGATTTTTAAATTGAATGCGATGAAACCTAATGGGTTGAATGTAGAATTGGATATCAACTGTTTTATAGAAGATTATTAGATCAAGAATTCATTTTTCTATTTTATTTTTGTTTTTATTTATTATTTTTATTTTATTTTATTTTTATTTTTATCCCATCTCTCCATAAAGAGGACCTGTCATGATAGATTCCTATTACAAGGGATGTTTACATTCCTTGTAATAGAAATAAAAGTGATAAAAAAAAAAGAAAAAAAAGTAAAATAAAAAAATTTTAAACGCCCCTGTAGCTCGTGAACACACACGTAAGTCCCGTCCACATATGTAAATGGCGTTCAAACCACACATGTGAGGTATCCCTGCATGCGTTAGAGCGTGAGCAACAATTCTAGCACTGGAACTCCTCTGTAACTCTAAACTAGTAGCCTGTAGACATTTTAAAGCGTCGCCTATGGAGATTTTTAAGTACTGAAGTTTGGCGCCATTCCATGAGTGTGCACAATTTTAAAGCGTGACATGTTGGGTATCTATTTACTCTGTGTAATATCATCTTTCACATTATACAAAAAAATTGGGCTAACTTTACTGTTTTGTTATTTTTTCATTCATTAAACTGTTTTTTTTTTTAAACGCATTTGAAACATTCTTGCGCAAATACGTGCAAGATAAAAAGTTGCAACAACCGCCATTTTATTCCCTAGGGTGTCTGCTAAAAAAAAACATATATAATGTTTGGGGGTTCTGAGTAATTTTCTAGCAAAAAAAAAATATGACTTTTACATGTAGGAGAGGAATGCCAGAATAGGCCTGGTATGAAAGTGGTTAAACCACTCTTTTTTTCTGCTTGAACACAACAATGTAAACATTTTGTTTTGTTTATTATCACAAAGAGCATTTTGTGATCTTTTAAAAATGTATAGTTATTATTAAATTTATATCACGCAAAAATGCAAGAATTGCATCTGATAATGAAACCCTACACGACTTGAAATGTCTCAATGATCATGGCAAGCTTGTAAAAAAGAATTCACAGGGGGAGGTCTGTAGCAGGATTATAGAAGACTTTGGGTTAGAACTGGATTCTAACAAGAAAGCAAAATGTAAGAACATACAGTTAAAGTATAACTAAAGGCAAACATTTTGGATAAAGTGGAGAGGCATTAGAACACATATTAGGATTTTATTGTTGTCTGTGCCCCTGTTTGGGGAGATACACACTCTCTATTTGTCCTGTTTACTATTATTAAAAGTAAAAGAAAATCCCAAATCTTGGGTTGTCCTCAGAAAAGTAATAGAAGGGAAATCTTCTAATGAGGACACTAGTTCTGGTGACCTGGGAGTCCCCAATGAATTCCCTTGATTTTCTGGGGTTTCTTCTGACTTCCACTTTGGGGTGAGACAGGAAGTGAGGGCAAATCACCACAATAGGACACAGGTGACAAACAAAAATCTGACAGGGGTTATAACTCTCCCTTAATCTATTCAAAGTGAAGAAAAAAAAAGTTTTGCCTATAGTTCTACTTTAATAATTTCCATATGCTATTTGTTTCCTCTCAAGCCTTTTCTTTACATTCATTTTCAGTATATCTTATCCTTCAAAAGTGTATAAAGTTGAAATTCAGGCATGTAACCTGCCACCTGTCCTACCTCACCCCCAAAAAACCCAGTGGTGTTCTATTTAAACCTCTACATATCTTTTTTGTAGTCTTCTAGTTGGTCTGGTGACATCACAGAAGGTTCCTCTTCTTCTTCTTCCAGCAGCGGTGGGGGGCAGACATTCTTTCAGGACTGAGCAGCTTTTGCATAATGTTGTGTGAGTACTGCTTAGTCCAGGGAGCCCAACCTTTTGAAGAGCAAGAGCCACTTAAGCGACCTGACAGCTGGTCGCGGGCCACAATGAGCAGAGCAGGCAGATGACAGGTCTGTGTCCACTCTGCATATGCAGAGCAGACAGGGACACAGCCCGCTGTACTCTATGGGCCCTCCAATCCATCCAGACAGAAGGGGACAGATTCCCTTCTGTTTTTTAAGTGGACCGGATTGGAGATAGGCAGATGTAAACTGGCACAATTCCTTTTTTCATCTGCTGCTCTATAGAGGTGAATGAAGGGTCTGATTGGGTCCACCTAAAAAACAGACAGGTGGACACGATCGGAACGATCGTGTGAAAGAGGCCTAAGGCTGCTTTCACACGGATACACTGCGGTTTACCTGCACCTTAACTGACCTCAATCTTCACTTCTTCCTCAGGATTTCCACAGGTATTGCTGGTTGCTGCTTTCCCCCAGGTGGGTATGGCTAGTGGCTGCTGCTGGCTGTCCTTCAGGGTGGGTATGGCTGGTGGGTCCTGCTGGCTGGTACTGGCGGGTACTGCTTTGTGGTACTGGTGGGTACTGCTTTGTGGTACTGGCGGGTACTGCTGGCTGTTACTGGTGCATACTGCTGGCAAGTACTGCTGGGTGGTACTGGGAAGTACTACTGATGAATATTGGTGGGTACTGCTGGCGAGTACTGGTGGGTACTGCTGCCTGGTACTGGTCGGGACTGCTGGCTGGTACTGGTGGATACTGCTGGGTGGTACTGGTGGGTGCTGCTGGCTGGTACTGGCGGGTGCTACTGGCTGCTACTGATGGGTACTGCTGGCTGCTACTGGTGGGTACTGCTGGATGGTACTTCTGGGTACTGGTCGGTACTACTGGCTGGTACTGCTGGCTGGTACTTCTGGATATTGGTGGGTACAGCTGGCTGGTACTTCTGACCGGTACTGGTGGGTACTTTTTGGTTCTGCTGGGTGGTGCTTCTGGGTACTGCTGTCTGGTACTTCTGGGTACTGGTGGGTACTGGTGGCTGGTACTTCTGGGTACTGCCGGGTGGTACTTCTGGGTACTGGTAGGTTCTTTTTTTATACTGCTGGCTGGTACTTCTGGGTACTGGTGGGTACTTTTTGGTACTGCTGGGTGGTATTCCTGGGTACTGGTGGCTGGTGCGTCTGGGTACTGCTGGCTGGTACTTCTGGGTACTGTTGCCTGGATGCGTCTGGGTACTGCTGGGTGGTACTTCTGGGTACTGCTGGGTACTTCTGGGTATTGCTGGGTGGTACTTCTGGATACTGCTGGCTGGTATTTCTGGGTACTGCTGGCTGGTTCTTGATCCCCCATACCTGCTATCAGTGTGACAGGAGCAACACTGGAGGAAGCATGCGGCTGCAGTAGAGAGCAGAGCCGATGCTTCCTGTATCGTATTGAAACTGTCACAGGCGAAGCACATTTGGTATCACTCCGCCTGAGACAGAAGCCGGCACTATACAGGAAGCATCAGCTCTGCTTCCTCTAACGCTGGCTCGGATCTTCCTGCTGATGCTCGGGAGGGCGAGTTGCCAACCCGCCATCCCAGAGCAGGAGGCGTGGGCCACATCAGAGGACGCCGTGGGCCACAGGTCAGCGGTTGGGCACCCAAGGCTTAGTCCAATAGTGTTGTGAACCCAGCCTGCATGATGAGGCGCCCCCTAGAGGGAGATCATAAATGACAGGCTGGGATCACAGGAAATGGGCTGCATGATGGAGTGTTCTTCTGCCCTTAGAGAGGACCGCTAACACTGGATGGAGGATGAAGTCAAGGACAGAACTGGAGCATGGCAAGGGTAAATGAAGATTGGCAATATTTTTTTTCATAGAATAGGGGAAACCTAGAAATAATTAAAAAAAAAACCCAGAAGTTCTACTTAAAATCCTTTTTAGATTCCTTCAGAACAGAGTACGTGTGCCGCCCCAATGGGGCATAGAATTTATATAGACTGTTTTCTATATATATTTATATATATATATATATATATATATATATATATATATATATATATAAAATCTTCCTGTTATTGTACTTCCTGTGTCATGGATTCAGCTACAAGTCGCATGTAGCAGGGCACATGTATTCTTCATTGTAAGCGACAGACAATATCATCTTTTGACCGCATAAATACCACAACCTATTTATCTGTTTGTATCCTGTCATCTGCTGTAACCCGATGTCCAGAATAAAAGCACCTTTGTGGATGGAATCAGTATTTGGTGAGTTCAAACTATCTGATGAGGATTGTCCTCAGTGATTATATCTTATACAGGCCAGGCATAGAGGTCTCCTAAGGGATAAATCGCTTCACAACTATCGGAGTCAGAATAGTACGACAGCCAAACTTTTCAGTACAAGAGACTATTTCCATTTTTTTACAGATAATCATGTTCCAAATAAATTTGTTTTATAAAAAGAATTAAAAGGCATGACTATTTTTTTCCTTGGAGTTTATTTTTGTAATCAGCATGATGTGATTTAGAACAACAGAAACGATTTCACTAAAATAAAGCAGAGAAATCCCAAATAAATGTGAGCCCATTAGGGTCCCCATCAACTTCCCACTTACATCGGAACCCCCTTACACCAGAGCCCCCCTTTACATTGGAATCCATATCAATGTCCCTCTTATATTGGAGTCACCCTTACATAAGAGGACACCTTTACATGAGAGTACCCATCAGAGTTCCCCCTTACATCAGGTTTCCCATCAGAGTCCCCTCTTACATCAGAGGGCCAAATTCAATTTTGCAGTAGGCTGAATTTGGCCCGTGGGCCACAGATTGGAGACCCCTGGTCTAGTCTATTTTCTGTCTATAGTGGATAAAAGGCAGTGAGTAAAGGTACACCATTTTTAATAGAGGCTATTAATGCACAGCCATATACCACAATGATTTTTAAAAGAACATTTATGACCTCCTTTCACTCATATATCTGTGCAAATTTCAAATCAATTTCTGATTGATGATCATTTTTTAAAAAATATTTGTTAGGTTTTATGTCTACTCAGATGGGAACTAAACACATAGAAATACTCACCTCTTTATTCCAGCAATGCAGTGGTTAAATCCATCACCGGTCGCTGTCATCTACCCGGCTAGCTCTGGAGCCAGGTTTTCAGTCTCTTGATTAGCCGGTGCTGAAGTAATGTTATCCCACACATGTACACAGGGGTCTGTCATTCTGGAACACTGACAGAATTTGCTAGGAATGCATGCTGAGCTGTATATGCATAGCTCAGTGTGCAAGGCAAGTATTTGTTATTGCAGAAGAGACATGGTACGCTTCCTCTGCAATAAAGAGCTACCTGCTCATGTTTTTTTTAATTATTATTTAGTTCCACTTTAACCACTTAACAACCGGCCCATCGCCGAATGACTGCTGCAGGACAGTTGCTTAACTCTGGGAGGGCGTACTATGACGTCCTCCCAGAATTCCCCTCTCGCGCGCCCCCTGAGGTGCGCACCCCAACACATCCATGACCGCCGGGTTCGGAGGACCTGGTGCATCACGGATCCCGGTAAATGGCCGCTGATCGCGGCCGTTTACCATGTGTTTGCGCCGTCAAATGAAGGCGCAATCACATGTAAACAAACCGGCGTCATCTGATGACGCCGGTTCCTCTCCTCCCCTTCTGTGTACCGATCGGTACACTGTGAGCGGAGAGGGGGATGGATGGATGGCTGCAGCACTGTGGGCTGGATGTGTAGTGCCCACAGCGCTGCACAGTGACATTCAGCCATCCATCCATCCATGCTCAGCCATCCCTACTACCCTGCAATGCTGTGCAATACTCTGCAAAGCCCCACATTACCCTGCAATACCCCGCATTACCCCACAATACCCCGCCATACTCCGCAATACCCCACCATACTCCGCCATACCCCGCCATACTCCGCCATACCCCGCCATACTCCGCCATAACCCGCCATACTCCGCCATAACCCGCCATACTCCGCCATACCCCACTATATTCCGCCATACCCCGCCATACTCCGCCATACCTCGCCATACTCCGCCATACCTCGCCATACTCCGCCATACCCTGCCATACTCCACAATACCCCGCCATACTCCACAATACCCCGCCATACTCCGCCATACCCCGCCATACTCCGCCATACCCCGCCATACTCCGCCATACCCCACCATACTCCGCCATACCCCGCCATACCCCGCCATACTCCGCCATACCCTGCCATACTCCCTTATACCCCGCCATACCCCGCCATACTCCGCAATACCCCACCATACTCCGCCATACCCCACCATACTCCGCCATACCCCGCCATAACCCGCCATACCCCGCCATACTCCCTTATACCCCGCCATACCCCGCCATACTCCGCAATACCCCGCCATACTCCGCCATACTCCGCCATACCCCGCTATACTCCGCCATACCCCGCCATACTCCGCCATACCTCGCCATACCTCGCCATACTCCGCCATACCCTGCCATACTCCCTTATACCCCGCCATACCCCGCCATACTCCACAATACCCCGCCATACTCCGCCATACCCCGCCATACTCCGCCATACCCCACCATACTCCGCCATACCCCGCCATACTCCGCCATACCCCGCCATACTCCGCCATACCCTGCCATACTCCCTTATACCCCGCCATACCCCGCCATACTCCGCAATACCCCACCATACTCCGCCATACCCCGCCATACTCCGCCATACCTCACCATACTCCGCCATACCCCGCCATACTCCGCCATACCCCGCCATAACCCGCCATACCCCGCCATACTCCCTTATACCCCGCCATACCCCGCCATACTCCGCAATACCCCGCTATACCCAGCCATACCCTGCCATGCTCGACTGTACTCGGCCTCTGTATGTGGCCAGGCTGTGGAAGTCTGACACATGTGTTATCGCCGTACTCAGGAGGAGTAGGAGAATCTATTTTGGGGTGTCATTTTTGGTATGTACATGTTATGTGGTAGAAATATTGTATAAATGGACAACTTTGTGTTAAATTCAGATATCAGCTTTTTCAGCCGGCGATTCCCTACACCATAAGAACGATCATAGCGGCTGTTCCACTGCTTGATCGTTCTTACGGGAGGCGAGAGGGGATGTCCCCCCCTCCCGAGCTTCTACCGACTCACCGCTACGATCGAAGCCAGGATCTTTTTTTTTTTTTTTATTTCAGGCTTCCCAGCCTAGAGGTGAGATGTGGGGTCTTATTGACCCCATATCTCACTGTAAAGAGGACCTGTCATGCCATATTCCTATTACAAGGATGTTTACATTCCTTGTAATAGGAATAAAAGCGGTCAAAAATTTTTTTGGAAAAAAGCATCAAACTAAAATAAATAAAGTAAAATGAAAATTTTTTTAAAGCGCCCCTGTCCCTGTTTGCTCGAATGCAGAAGCGAACGCATACATAAGTCCCGCCTACATATGAAAACGGTGTTCAAACCACACATGTGAGGTATCGCTACAATCGGTAGAGCGAGAGCAATAATTTTGGCCCTAGACCTCCTCTGCAACTCAAAACATGTAACCAGTAAAAAATGTTAAAGCGTCGCCTATGGGGATTTTTGAGTAGCAAAGTTTGGCGCCATTCCACAAGCGCGTGCAATTTTGAAAGGTGACATGTTGGGTATCTATTTACTCGGCGTAACTTCATCTTTCACATTATGCAAAAACATTGGGCTAACTTTACTGTTTTGGTTTTTGTAAAGCACAAAAGTTTTTTTTCCAAAAAAAACGCGTTAAAAAAATTGCTGCGCAAATACCGTGCGAGATAAAAAGTTGCAACGACCGCCATTGTATTCTCTAGGGTCTTTGCTAAAAAAACATATATAATGTTTTGGGGTTCTATGTAATTTTCTAGCTAATAAATGATGATATTTACATGTAGGAGAAAAATGTCAGAATTGGCCTGGGCACTCCAGAACGCCTGAAGGTGCTCCCCTGCATGTTGGGCCTCTGTATGTGGCCACGCTGTGTAAAAGTCTCACACATGTGGTATCGCCATACTCGGGAGTAATAGCAGAATGTGTTTTGGGGTGTAATTTGTGGTATGCATATGCTGTGTGTGAGAAATACCCTGCTAATATGACAATTTTGTGGGAAAAAAAAAAGTAAAAAAAAAACCTTGATTTTGCAAAGAATTGTGGGAAAAAATGACAACTTCAAAAAACTCACTATGCATCTTTCTAAATACCTTGGAATGTCTTCTTTCCAAAAAGGGGTCATTTGGGGGGTATTTGTACTTTTTTGGCATGTTAGGGTCTCAAGAAATTAGATAGGCCGTCAGTACTTCAGGTGTGATCAATTTTCAGATATTCGCACCATAGCTTTTGGACTCTATAACTTTCACAAAGACCAAATAATATCCACCGATTTGGGTTATTTTTACCAAAGATATGTAACGGTATAAATTTTGGCCAAAATATATGAAGAAAAATTACTAATTTGCAAAATATTATAACAGAAACAAAGAAAAATGAATTTTTTTACAGATTTTTCGGTCTTTTTTCTTTTATAGCGCAAAAAATAAAGAACCCAGCGGTGATTAAATACCACCAAAAGAAAGCTCTATTTGTGTGAAAAAAAGGACAAAAATTTCATATAGATACAGTGTTGCTTGACTGAGTAATGTGAGAGCACCAAAAGCTGAAAATTGTTCTGGTTAGGAAGGGGGTTTAAGTGCCCAGTTGTCAAGTGGTTAATAGAAAAAAAAGTATTTTATGCATGAATTGTAAAAGCAAATAGACAAACGGAATAAAGGACTATTCACTAGTAATTTCTGTTGTCTCCCTGTAGCTAATCCTTGTTCCATAACTGACTTGCCATACTTTGTTTTACACCAGGGAACATTCTAAACAAAGGGCCAGTTTACTGAGCTTCAGACTTTAGGGGGGGGGGGTCGGGCCATGGCCGATGGAAATGGAATATGTCCCAGCATCAGTAGGATTAAACAGTGTCCCATCTTTGTTACTAGGGGAATTGTTGTTGTTCAGTCATTTAGTCGTGTCCGACTCTTCGTGATTTCATGGACCATAGTACGCCAGGCTTTTCTGTCCTCCACTGCCTCCCGGAGCTTGCTTATTTTCCTATTAGGGGAACTTTTAGTGCCCTATCATTAGTATCAGTAGAAGGAATAGTGCCTTATCATTGATGTCAGTGGAAAGAATAGTGCCACATTGTTGGTGTTAGTGGGAGGAATAGTCCCCCATTATGGATGTCAGTGCAGGAATTATTGCCCTATTGTTGGTGTCAGTGGAAGGAATAGTGCTTTAAGGGCCAGATAAAGGCAAGCAAAGGGCCACATTTTGCCCCCGCAACGCAGTTTGGAGACCACTGTTCTACACTGTAGGTCTGCCTGAAACATCCATCTTTGCAGAGGAAGGGTTCAAGAGACTGAGGAAACGTATATCTACACAATGAATTAAGCAAAATGCTGGGGGATACTTGCACTGCAGATCTTCAGGTATAGCTTCCTCTTCAGCAAAAAGAACAGTGAGAAGCACAGCAGTAACATCTCCAAATCTCACTTCAAATCTCCTAAGACTAGCAGTTGGAGGTAGCAATAATCTCATGCTGCAGACATACAGCTATGAGGCTCAAGATGCAGGAGTGGCTATGTATATAAAGTGCACTGCAAGAGGAAATCAGGATGAACGTGAAATTTACATTTCTAGATGTTTCCTATTAAATACTCTATCTTTAATTTTTTTTTTTTTTTTTTTTTTTTTAATTGTTTATTTATGCCAGGAGACAAGTCCACAGGGACCCTCATTACACATTACATATAAAACATGTCAATGATATATACATTGGGTATCAGTGATTACAGCAAATAATATTTAAAATTCTGTTGGATCCATAATGACAAGCTACCATATAGTAAATTATTAGTGTGTATTGTAATATTTAAACCTGTGCTTAGTATTCATATGCTTCTTCCCTCTCTAGACCTCTGCGAATGTTTGTAGTATAACGGGAATTATTCTCATATCTGACATTGTAAGCATACAATTTTTCTACTCCGTGGTCCCGTCTCCTATTCTTTTTCTAATTAACCTAAGAACATGAAACATGGTAAATAATAATAAAGAAAAATAAAATCTATAGCGAGGGGAAAAAAAAAAAAAAAAGGGGGGGGGGGTAAATTATGGGGGGGGGGGGAGTAGTAGTTAGAGGGCAATAAGAAGGAGAGAGTGAGGGGGGGGGGGTTCACGGGCTTGCACAGCACACTTTATGTGTTATTGCTACCATCGGCAGCACACCACTTCCCTATCATCGAAAGTTGTCTTATGTGCACGTGTTGTGGGGGGTGCTCCTTATGGCTTGTCCTTCTTCTGAGTACTTAAATATATTCCACAGTTGCCATGTCTTGGAATATCTTTCCTGTCTATTGTGGTGTGTTAGGATAAGATCCTCCATTTGGTTTATTTCCTCTATTTTCCTAAACCATAAGTCTATAGTCGGCGGGTGTGTTGATTTCCAAGTGAGCGGAATGCATGCTTTGGCTGCATCTAGCAAATGGCGTACTACCGATTTTTTATACACTCTTGCCGGGGTATCTGTTACATGTAGGAGGAAGTATGCTGGATTGTCTGGGACTTTGCGGTCGGTGAATTTTTGTATTATTCGACGCACCTCCCCCCAAAAAGCTTTGATTCGTGGACAGGACCAAAAGATATGAAGCAAAGTTCCTTTATTTTGTGTACAGCGCCAGCATATATCTGACGTTGTTGGGTAAAACTTTTTGAGAACTGATGGGGTTCTGTACCAACGTGTGAGGATTTTGTAATTGGTCTCCTGTATTTTGGCACAGATTGATGACTTGTGTGTGAATGTCAATATATGTTGTTTCTGCGTGTCTGTGAATTGACAACTTAGGTCCTCTTCCCATTTGTCAATGTGTAGGTTTCGGTATTCCTCTGTAGGCGTTATTAGTAGTTTGTACATGAGAGATAGTGTGTGTAGAATTGTTCCCGTCTCTGTACATATCTCTTCCAGAGTCGTGAGAGGCATGTCGGTAGTGTTAGGTGGGTTCATTGTGTTAAGAAAATGGTGTAGCTGTAGAGCTCTAAAGAAGTCTAGTTTGTATTGGCCTGATGAGTCCGAAAGCTCTGTTAATGTTCTCCAACGACCCGCGGTACTGAAATGAGATGCTTGATGGAGGCCTAATTCCTTTAAAGTGTGGAATTTCAAGTCGGACATTCCCGGTGTAAAAAGTGGGTTGCCTAGAATTGGCCGAAGAGATGAATTGGCATGTGACAGGGAGTTTTGGGAAAATAGGTGGGCGCACAGGCTGATAGTACATCCAATCAATGGGTGTCGTCTAATGTCAAAAGGCAGATCCTCATGACACCAGGGTGTTCTGTTTAAGGGAAAGCTACTTTGTGCCTGTTCTATCTGCGTCCAGAGTTTGTACTCTCTATGCCTGCACCAGTCGATAAGTCTGCTCAAGTGCACCGCGTGATAGTAGGTTTTGATGTCAGGCATCGCTATGCCTCCTCGCAGTTTTGGAAGTGATAATATTCTTTTGCTTATTCTGGGTTTTTTCCCCGCCCAAAGGAACTTTATAAATGCAGTATTCACTTGTTTAAAGAAGGATGCGGGAATGTGGATGGGGACTGCTTGCAGTAGATAGAGGAATTTTGGCAGAATAGTCATTTTAAGTATGCTACACCGGCCGAACCACGAGTGGAGGCCGCTATCCCAGTTGGTAAGTAACCTTTGGACTTCTTTCAAAAGGGTTGGGAAATTTAATTTGAATGTTTGGGCAATTTTTGGTGGGATATATGTTCCTAAGTATTTCAATGCTGTGTTCGTCCATTTCAGACTAAAATTGGCTTTGAGATTGTCTAGTTGTGAAGCCGGGATTCCTACACCCATTGCTTCTGATTTGGTGAAATTTATTTTTAGGTTGGAAAGTCTTCCGTATATCGCAAATTTGTTCATTAAATTGGGGAGTGAGATGTTTGGTTTTGTGATTGTGAATAACATGTCATCTGCATACGCCGATACTTTATACTGTGTATTGTTAATTTCTATTCCCATGATGTCTGGGTTTGAACGGATATGACAAAGGAATGGCTCCAAGGATAGTGCAAACAATAATGGAGAAAGTGGGCAACCTTGCCTAGTCCCGTTAGTGATCGAAAAAGGTTCTGAAATTACACCGTTTGCTCTGACTCTCGCCGTCGGGTTTGAGTAAACTGCCCTAATCCAATTAAGCATTTTGTTGCCGACTCCTATATGTTGTAGAGTAGCAAACATGAATTGCCAGTTCACGCGGTCGAATGCCTTTTCGGCGTCCGTACCTAAGAATATGCTCGGTATGTTGTTTTTATTGGCTAGATGGAGTAGGTTGAGGACTTTGATGGTGTTGTCCCTAGCTTCTCTGGTCGGGACAAAGCCGACTTGGTCTAGATGGATTAGGTTTGGAAGATGGTGTTGTAGTCTGGAGGCAATGATTTTAGTGAAGAGTTTTAAGTCTGTGTTTAGCAGAGAGATGGGGCGGTAACTCCCACAGTGTGAAGGATCCTTCCCATCTTTCAGTATCACAGATATCTGTGCTTGTAATGTCGAATTATGTAGGTTCTTTCCTGTGCTGAGGTCGTTGAATAGATCGACCATATGATTACCTAAGGAGGGGAGTAGGGTTTTGTAATATCCGATGGTAAGCCCGTCCGGCCCTGGAGCTTTCCCTGTCTTCATTTTCCTAATAGCCAGTTGGAGTTCTGATAATGTGATTGGCTCCTCTAGAGTGGTTTGGTCTTCGGTTGTCAAAGTTGGCATATGGGCTGTATTTAAATATTCTACTGTTTCATTTAAGTGTGTGGGCGGATTATCCAAATTATATAGAGAGTCATAAAATGATCTAAACTCCTTTGATATCTCTTGGGGTAGTGATAATTTCTGGCCTGCGGAAGAAGTGATATGTGGTATATATGATGCCTGTTTCTGTATACAAAGGGATTGAGCTAATAATTTCCCACACTTGTTTCCCGACTCATAAATTTTCTTCCTGCTAATTTGTAGTGCCGCTTTGGCCTTAAAATGTAAGAGATCTGTAATCTGTCTGCGAGTAAGATCCAGTTCTGTGTAAACGCTCTCGGACGATGTCTGTTTGTGTTTCAACTCTAGTGCGTGTAGTTTGTGAAGCAATGAGTTTAGTTGAGCCGTCCTCTGTCGTTTGAGTCTGGACCCATGTTTAATAAGGATACCCCTAACCACAGTTTTGTGTGCCTCCCAAACCACCCCAGGTGTGCTGTCCGGTGTAGTGTTAGAAGGGAAGTACTGCCTCAACTCCTGCACTATCTCCTTTAAGACCTCAGGGTCTTGGAGTAGGCTTTTGTTTAATCTCCAGGGTGGTCTCTGTGTTTTGTAGATGTCTGTCAGTGCATATCGTAGTGTGATCGGGGCATGGTCTGACCAGGTGATTGATTCAATTGTGGTGGCTTTTATTGCGTGTAATTGTCTATGAGGGATCAGAAAATAATCAATGCGTGAGTAGGACTGGTGCGGTCTAGAGTAGAATGTATAGTCGCGCTCCCCGGGATGGAAAAGACGCCACACGTCGATCAGCTGCGCAGTGTGTAGTGATGTAGAAATTCTTTTTCGCATTTCCCGTGAGGTCGAGGACAGTCCAGAGGATGTGTCCACTGTTGGCGTCAAGGGGATATTAAAGTCTCCTCCAATAATGAGTTGCCCTTCTGCGTATTGTGTGAGACGGTTTAGATGGCGTGTCAGAAATGTGTCTTGGTAGGTGTTTGGAACATAGAAGTTCGCCAAAGTCACTTTCACCTCTCCAATTTGCCCTTTCAGGAATAAATAGCGTCCGTCTTTGTCAGTCTGTATATCTGTCAAAGACCATGGTATCTTGGCCGAGATTAGAATAGAGACCCCTCTGGATTTCGACTCGGTATACATAGAGTGATACACCGTGTGGTAATACCTGTTTTTGAGTATTGGGAGGGCATTTTTTCTAAAGTGGGTTTCCTGTAGAAGGACAATGTCGGCCTTCAAGCGCCTCATATCATGGAGCATCATCCTCCTTTTTTCTGGTGTATTTAAGCCCTTCACATTTAACGAGATTATATGTAGTTCGTCCATGTCCGTGAATTTGTGAGTGGGTAAGTAGGTAATATTAAATAGGGCAGGTATCGAGGCAGGGAATGAAGGGAAGAAAAGGAGACCGGGCTACTGGTGAAATTAGTCAAAAAAGAGGCAGGAGGCGGAGCCTAGCAGAGCAGACATGCATTGTTAGAGCTCCACACCGCTGAGGAGAGAAGAGAAGGACAAAGCGGAGCCTGCAGGCTCAAAAGGTATCCATTTGAACCTTTTTGCCCCAGGGAACAAATTGTGAAAGTTTGGGCAGGAAATATGGTACTGGGAGGAAACCGTGGCAGAAATAAAAATCACCTCACAAAGAGCTCACAGGCACTCACTGCAGCTGAAGCAGCTCCAGTCACCTCACAAGATACAGCATCAGGGCACTCTCACAGACAGAAAATGTCACAGCAAGACTCTCTATTTGAGTCAGATACAGAACAAATCCTCTCACAAACTTCTCCACAAGCCTCCTCAGTATCCCCAGTAATATTATTACAATTTGAAAAGATGCTTCATAAGGCTTTAAAACAAACCTCAGACCAAATAACAAAAAGCCTAACCAAAGAAATAAGAGAGCTGGGAAACCGCACCGCAGCCTTAGAAATAAAAATGGATGAAATTGAAATTACAACCCAAGAAAATATAACAGAATTGGAACAATTAAAAAAAGAGAATTTAATACTTCAAACTAAGCTCGAAGATTACGAAAATAGAGCCAGACGTTCAAACTTGCGCATAAGGGGAATACCTGAAACTGTGACAGACCTGCAATCTACTATTACTGCTCTATTACAAGAACTAAAGCCAGATATCCCTATTGAACGTTTAGAACTGGACAGAGTACACAGAGCCCTCACAGCCAAAAAGAAAGATGGACCCCCACGTGATATAATCACAAAATTTCATTATTACAGAACGAAAGAACAAATACTAATTGCTGCAAGAGAAAAAAAGGAACTTAATTTTCAAGGACACAATTATCAAATTTTTGCTGACCTATCCCAACTTACTATTACTAAAAGACGATCCATGAAACCCCAACTAATGGAACTGCAACGCCACAACATTATGTATCAATGGGGCTTCCCCTTTTCAGTCAGATTTAACTACCAAGGTACAATTTACAGAAGCAGATCAGCAGATGAACTACAACAAACCCTTTTAAAATTAAATCTGACAGAACCCACAAGCAGCAACTCCCCCACACGCAGAAGAATGGCATCATCTTCACCTTCAGGCAGCACCCAGAAAATTTCAGAACAAAATGGGAATCATCATTCTCACAAAAGAGGCCGTTATGCCACATCATCCATGGACCAAGAAGATTCAATGGACTGACATCCTAATTCCTGATATCTCTTCATTTATTATACTAAGAGATGGTTCTCTATAAAAAACCTATATTTATAACTGAATGTAACTGCATTCTGATAGTCACACACTGTGTGGGATCATGTTACATTCCAGTTATATTTCTTATTACTTCTGATTCATATAGCCTTAGAATATATAAGTGAAATAAGGAAATTCTTGTTCAGTTATATCGTATCAGGTAATAACAATAGATTTATTACTTTTTAGGACAAATATGTTCAATAATCCAGAAGTAATGGAAGCTTTTTCTTTCTTTTCTTAAAACAAATATATTATTACCTAACTAGTTCCTAGAATTATGTTTTTGTTTATTCTAATCTGAAGCAATACAACCTCAATTTTATGAGTTAACATATCTAAACAGTTACATATGAATAAAATATGTAATTGTTTACTCTAAAAGGGTTAAAATCCCAAAATAATTCAAACTATCTTCATCAATACCAAAGTTATTAACAGTACCTTTCTAACTGAATTATTTAGCCTAGGGCAAGACTAACCATATACAACCACCCTGGAATAAATAATTTCAACAAAAACTATATTCTGCACTCCAATTAATGAAACATCATTTTGATGTCTTTTGACATAGCACTTCTCTCCTGTAAGCGGAAGATCCGTGTACCCCCATTAGCCCTCCTCATTCTCCCAACCATATTATGTGGGAGTGTGACGAAGGCACTTATTCCCCTGAGAGAGATATTTATTCTCTTTCACGGGTAAATTGTGATTACTTGCAAAAAATAATTTATACAATGTATCATCTAATCTCATATGTTTTTTGTTTACTCTTTACTCCAGAATTCACTGGTTTCTTTTCTATCTATTCATCTCTTCAGTCCACACAGGTTGATCTGCGCAGTCAGCTCTGCATAACAAAAAGTAAGTCAAAACTATTTGATCTATTGCCATGGCACCACTGAATATACTCTCCCTGAATGTTCAGGGAATAAATGTCCCTCAAAAAAGGACCAAAGCCTTCCGTACTTTCCATAACAAGAAGGCTCACATAGTATGCCTCCAAGAAACACACTTCACCAAAGATTCTACTCCAAAATATATTTCTCCTTTTTATCAACAAATTTACACGGCTTCTGCCTGTACCAAGCAAAGGGGAACTCTAATTGCATTTCACCGATCCACACCATTCACCTTATCATCAGAAATTAAAGACCCAGAAGGTAGATACCTGATACTCATGGGTTATATAATGGATACAGCAATCACGGTGATTTCCTACTACGCTCCTAACAAACAACCTACACCATTCCTCTCACATATATTACAAGTGATTAATACACACAAAATAGGAACAGTGATAATGTGTGGGGATTCGAACCAGGTCCTTCTCCCATTTCTAGATAAATCACCTTTTACACCATCCAAAATAACCTCTAGATTACCTTTTTCTCAACTTCTTTCCAAATATAATCTGGTAGATTCATGGAGAGAAAGTAACCCGATGAAAAAGAAATTCACTTATTTCTCGCACCCTCATCAAACCTTCACCAGAATAGATCATATTTTTTTAACAATAGGAATGATACCAGAAATTATTGCATCAGATATAATTCCGATTCCGTGGTCTGACCATAATGCAGTATACACTACTATAGCCTCAGCCATACCAAAAGCGCATGACCCAACGTGGTACTTACCGGACATAATGCTCAAACACCCACTACATCAGATGGCCATTGAACAAGCTTTAAAGGAATACATATCAATTAATAATACAACAGACATCTCCCCAATAACACTGTGGGAAGCTCATAAGCCTGTCTTGCGTGGTACAATACAAAGACAAATGGCACTATTTAAACGGGAACGCAAAAATCTAGCAAAAAAACTAGAACTCAATTTTAATGCAGCCTACATATCATTTCAAGATAATCCATCTCAGAGTACAAAATCTCATCTGGAAAAATCTAGATTGGAATACGATCTATTTCTCACTGAGTCAGTTGATAAATCCCTCAAACGCTCCAAACACAATTTCTACATGAATACAAACAAACCAGGTACATATTTGGCTCGGGCATTAAATTCAACTAACAAATCTTTCAAACCAATACGTTTGAAATTATCAAAAAATGTTTACACTTGTAATCCAGTTAAAATAGTCCATAAATTTCACTCACATCTCGCAACTTTATACAAGACAAACAATGAATTTAATCCTACAGAAGCTGAATCCTTCTTCTCAAAAATAACCTTACCTGAGTTATCTCAGAATCAAAAAAGCAGTTTGGATGAGCCTATAACTATAGATGAAGTTGCTAACGCCATAAAAGACCTAAAACTTAACAAAAGACCAGGCCCAGACGGCTACTCGGCTTTATACTATAAAACATTCTCAGAAATACTCTCTCCCATTCTCACTGAAACTTTTAACAAACTTTTAGATGGACATTCTTTTCGGCAAGAAACACTAATGGCAATTGTTTGTATGATCCCAAAACCCCTTTCTGATGATACTTCCTGTGTGAATTATCGGCCTATCTCTCTGTTAAACCTCGATATTAAATTATTAGCAAAAATAATAGCAAAACGCCTCAATAGCATTATAGGAAAATTAATACATAGAGATCAAGTAGGCTTCATGCCAAATAGACAGGCAGGCGATAATATACGCAGGGCAGTGTTATTGGCACATATTGCTAAAAAACGGAAAATCCCTTTATGTTTTCTATCTCTCGATATTAAGAGGGCATTTGACACAGTATCCTGGCAATATATGCAATATTCATTACAAAAATGGGGTTTTGGACCCCACTTTTTAACATGGATCAAAGCATTATATAATAAACCCAAAGCCTATATAAAATATGCTGGATACAAATCTGAAGCCTTTAATATCGAAAGAGGTACCCGACAGGGTTGCCCATTATCTCCCTTATTATTTGCCCTTATACTCGAACCCATGGCCCAATACATCAGAACAAACCAAACTATAACTGGCATTGAAGTAGGAGGTATTACACACAAATTATGTATATTTGCAGACGATATATTACTTTTTCTATCATCACCACAGGTCTCTGGTCCTAACTTAATACCAGCTCTTGATGGATTTGCAGCCCTATCCGGCCTTATGATTAATCCTAAAAAATGCCTAGTGCTTAATATTTCACTCACAAACATGGAATTGATCCCGGCTAGGGCTGCACTCCCATTCACATGGGCAGAAAATTCAATCCCATATCTTGGAATTCATTTAACAGCATCTCATTCTGACTTATTCTCAACCAATTATCCTCCTGTATTAAGACAGATCACAAATCTAATAAAACAATGGTCGCAACTTCCTTTATCCTGGATAGGGAAGATTAATGCAATCAAAATGACTATTCTACCCAAATTGCTTTATCTATTCAGAGTCCTCCCTATTCCAATTCCTTCCTATTTTTTGAGAACAGTACAAAAAAGAGCAACTTCGTTTATATGGGGCTCTTCTAAACCACGTATACCTATACACACACTACATCTTCCCAAAAATAAAGGAGGCCTGGGATACCCTAATTTTACTAACTACTACAGAGCAGCACATTTGGCCAGTCTGTCCAAATACCATGCAAAACAGGAAATCCCATTATGGGTATTTATAGAGGCTTCAGAAAATGACCCTCTATTAATATCAAATTTATTATGGCTTGATCCTAAAGACCGCTTTAAAATTCATAATCCCATAACTAAACACTTCTTATCTCTCTGGGATAAACTAAAAACCAAATATCAGTTACAATCTCCACACAATCCTCTCCTTTCTTTTATCAGAAATCCGGCCTTTTATCCGGCATGGATCTACCCAAATTCTTTTAAAGCTTGGACAACATCAGGCATTCAGACACTAAATGACTTCATAGCATCTAAATCATTCCTTTCATTCCCATCGCTTAGAGAAAAATATGATCTACCAAACTCTGAGATATTTAGATATCTCCAAATC
Organism: Aquarana catesbeiana; assembly: GCF_042186555.1. NCBI lineage: Eukaryota > Metazoa > Chordata > Amphibia > Anura > Ranidae > Aquarana > Aquarana catesbeiana. The sequence continues at coordinate 72,023,283 of NC_133329.1, read as the reverse complement.
AAAAATTTCTATACACCATTCCTAAAGAGGGATACACCATTATCCCAATTATCCATTTTTGAATCAATCTGTACAAAAGATCCATTTGCTAAAGGTACAATTTCATCACTTTATAATCAATTATATGGAGTAGCAAATCTTAATAGACCCTCTTACGTTCAGAGGTGGGAGGAGGACCTGGGACGAACTTTAGAAGACACGGACTGGTCTAACATATGGCTCACATCTAAGTCATCTTCACCCAACATCTTAGCACTGGAGACAAATTATAAAGTCCTAACTCGCTGGTACCTTGTACCCGCTAGAGTGGCAAAATATTCACCTAATACCTCAGCTCTTTGTTTTCGAGGATGCCCAGAAATAGGCACATATTTACACATATGGTGGACGTGCCCAGTAATCCAAACCTTCTGGAAGGAAGTCTTCGTGATTGCATCTAAAATATTTAAAAAAATAATACAACCAGATCCATATTTAACTTTACTTAATCTAAAACCGGAATGGTTAACACTCTCTCAATTCAAACTTATGATCCAACTAATAACGGCTGCAAAACAAACAGTGGCCAAGGCATGGAAATCTCCTACATTGGTACTAGCAGAAACAATTCACAGAATGAATAATACAATGTCCCATGCTAAGATGGTAGCCATCGATCAAAATCAAATTCCAAAATTTGAAAAACGTTGGCATCCTTGGATAAAACAACAGTTCCTGTCAAACTTCAATGACTCTGTCCTGTTGCCATGGTAACAGATTAAATGACTTACAGAGACACCCATTCTAAGGCTTCAAAGAGAACTAAAAAGAATAATAAACTGACGAGCGGGACAACCTTGTGGACCATACCTCTACCTTTCAACCCTTTTTCTTCTTTCTCTTTCCTTTTCTCCACCTTACGATTAAAGCTCATTATCATAATTTATTTGACCTATATACACTCTACTTGTAAACAATATGTATAGTAGGTATAAATCATTTAAATACCTACAAAAGTAACTAAGGAAATTATATATATCTTTAATTTAGGTTTACGTGAACCCAATGTTTAATATTTGAAATTTCATGATATTTACCTATATAAACCCTACTGTAAAACAAAAAAAAAAAAAAAAAAAAAAAAAAAAGAAATTAGTCAAAAAAAAAAAAAAAAAAAGGGGGGGGGGGATAGAAGGTCTGCACAAAGCGCAGGACCCCTAGAAAAAGTAAGTGCTAACGTAGCTGTTCACAGCTAATACGCTCCCCAGTGTTTGCTGGGCTATGAGCGCAGACCTATGTGGGTTAGTGGATAGACAGAGCCGCGAAGCGAGCCCCACGGCCCCTCCCCCCACCCACGGCAATTGTAACTATAATGCCTGAATTCGCAATACAATCAAAGTAAATGACAATAAACTGTTTTTTATTATCGTATAAAACTTGCCACATATGTTAAGGCAACTAGTGACCTGAACTTTGAGACACCATAAAGTGTAATAAACTTGTGAGCTTGTTTTCTATCAATACTTTACTGTATGCTCCCTCCTAAGGTCTTATTAAGGTCACATGCTCTCCCTCAGGTTTCATCAAATCTCAGTCTTATCTTAAAAAGTCTAATCCCCATCATATATGCTGCTTTCCTTCCTTTCCCTCCTATAAAACAACAGTTATAATGAACATCAAAAGAAAGGAGAAAAGGAAAATAACAGAACCGCAAAGTGGGGTACATTGCAAAATGGTGATCGTGGATGTTGGGAGTGGGTTAGAGTTCAGTTCCTCACATCTCACAGTCCCCCAGTGGCTCCCCCCCCAACCCCCGCCCCAAACAGGGCCCCCCAGGGAAAAATAGGTGTAGCTCACACAGAGAATTAGTGCAAGCTTCTGTCAGCTGCTTGGCAAAACACTCCTACATTGTTAAGAGAATCCCCTCTCCTGTGTTCCAGGGTCTTCCAATTGCCTGCTACAAATCGGAAGGGAGCATCTGGCGTGTGTGTCCTTCCCAATTCTGTGTCTTCCAGCCATGTTACAACTGCATACAGGCATCTATCCCTCGTCAAACATAGGTGGAGCTGATGCGACCACTTCCCCAAGCCTCCAAGATCAGCTCCTTAGGTGTTTTATGATCTAGGCTGGATCGTCGTCACAAACAACCAGACCACTTGCCGATCAATCAGAGATTGGAGGGAGATCTCCATTTTGTCCAAGTTTTAATTAAAATAATAAAGTTTTAATGTCCAAGTTTAAATGTTAGCAGTGCTGCATGTGGGATAGGGGAGGGGGGGGGACCCGGGAGGGGGGAGCACCGAGAGTTCACTCCCCTGTATCCAACTTAGAGGGCACTTGAGACTGCGAGAAACACTGAGGGCATGTCAGAGCAGGGGCATACACATTATGTTGCGGTTGTGTAGGTTACTCACGTTGCCCCTCTCCCGGTTCCGCTCTGGACCTCCTTCTGTTTCTCTGCAGACGTTGTGGGGCCGGACCTCTGTACATGGAAGGACCTGATCTGCCTGCAGGGCGCGGAAGCAGCTGAAGCCAGTCCGGGACTTGTATCCGGTCTGTGTCCAAGAAGCGAAACAGCTCAGGAAGGTCCGCTGGTGTCTGCAGTGTGAAGGCGCCTCCATCTTTCCTGAATGTTACCGCCAACGGGTACCCCCATCTGTAGGTGAAGCCCTTCTGTTTTGCCAGGTCTAGCACTGGCTTGAGCATGGCTCTACGGCGTAGGGTAGCCCTGGAGAGGTCAGGTAAGACAGTGATGTGTGTGCCATCCAGACGGATCCCTCCTTGTTCCCAGGCTCTCCGTAGTATGGCATCCTTCTGCGGGTAGCGGGCTAGCCTGCAGATCACATCCCTGGGTCGTCCAGGGTCTGCCGGTCTCGGTCCCAGTGCTCTGTGTGCGCGGTCTATGTCCACCACGCTTTCAGGGTCTCCTAGGATGGCGCGGAACATACCCTGCACCGTCTCCTCCAGGGACCCGGTCTCTACCGTTTCCGGCAGGCCACGGAGCCGCAGATTGTTCCTGCGGCTCCGGTCCTCCACATCTTCCAGATGGAGCTGGAGGGCGACAGCTGTGTCCCTGTGTTGGTCCCCGGATCGTTCCAATTCTGTCACGCTACGTTCCAGTGTTGTGAAGGAGGCTTCTCCCGAGGTGACTCTCTCAGCTAGAGTGTTCACGTCCTCTCTCACCTCTTGGATGTCCCGGCGGTGGGTTTCCTCCAGCTTCAGGATAAGTGCCTCTATATCCGTTCTTGTGGGGAGGGCTTGTATGAGAGCCCTAATGTCCTGGTCTGCTTGTGATTGCTTAGGTGTCTCCATTACGGGATGCAGCGTTCCCGTAGTACACGGGGATCTCTCTGATGGTTCAGGAATGGAGTGCCCCACGTCTCCCTTTTGGGCCTCTGTATTGCCTCCACGTGGGCTGCCGCGCTGTGCTGTCGCTCTGGCTCCGGTGGAGCTCCGGTGTTTGTGGCTAAAATAGCGGTGTAGGTCTCCGGCGGGTAGGCTGAGTCGGGTCTCCCTGGATACAGCTCTTGTTTTATACTTCTTAGAAGATTGCATTCCGATTAATTATGCCAATATTGCCGTGAGTAGAAGGCCAGGGCCAGGAGCTCTAAAAAAGTGCAGCCTCACTCAGCCATGTCCAGGCCACGCCCCCCCTCTATCTTTAATTTTTGAGTTTGGGTGCGCTTTAAGAAACTTTGAATGGCCACGGTTCTCTCTTCACACCACAGTGGATGCACCTGATTCAAATAACGACTTTGAAATCGCTGATCCAGAACCAATAGTAGATGTACCTGATTCAAATGGAGACTGTTAATCCAGAACCGCCTAAATCTATGTCTCCTTCAGAAACTAGAGAGGAACCTGATGAGCTCCAGATTTCTGAGGCCATAGAAACTGAGCTCTTACTGATGAAGAAGATGAAAGTGCCAAAAGAAAAACGGTCCATCAGACCACCAAAGAGACTAACGTATGACGTGCTGGGCGAGAGCTCAGAGGAAGTTATTCAATCAAGTCAATGGACTCTTGATAAGCCAGTCCTTTGCACTGCCAATTGTGTGAGGGGCAAAGTACCTCACTCTCTGACACCTCTGGGTGGGTCACCTCTGAAATAATATCTAAACAAAGTAACCTCACCCTCTCTAACAATTGGTGGGAGGTTCCGCTATCAGGCTCTTTATACCATATTATGAACCATTTACTTTTATGTTCTTGAAAAAAAAAAGGGTGTTTCTTATCCTATAGACCAGGGATATGCAATAAGCGGACCAGATGTTGCATCATGCCTCTGCCTCTGGGTGTCATGCTTGTGGCTGTCAGAGTCTTGCTATGCCTCATGGGACTTGTAGTTCTGCAACAGCTGGAGGTCCGCTAATTGCATATCCCTGCTATAGACGTTTTTACTTGCATTTATATTGAGCTTTTCAAACTCTGTTGGTTTAAGAGCAAATTATAGTACTTTGGGGACCAAAGAGATTTAGTGGGGGGAGTATGTAACAAGGCTCATTGTAACTGAAATGTGCAGGTTTACTAATGTATTGTCATATTTATTCTTTATTGCCACAAGATGGAGCTTTGTGAACTTGGATTCATCATGAGTAAAGAGGATTGCATTTTGTTTAATAAGTTTTTATTAAAGAAAAAGTAAAGCAAAGATGTACATAAATCACAAAATAGATACATCCTTGGAGATAGGACAATATAAGTTTCAGTGCTCACAGAATACAACGGTTATGTAAAAGCCAAATAAAAATCCAAAAGATGTCTCTGGAGATGTACACATTGCAGTTGTAATAACCAAATAAACTGAGGATTCTTTCTATGTGAGCATTTGAAGCAAAACATAATTAGGAGAAAACTTTGCTTTGGTTTAAAGAGAATAGGGAAGAAGAGAGCAGTAAAGAAGGGATTGGGGAAATTGAATGATGAGAAAGAAATTAGATAAGAAAAAGAAAAGTAAAGAAGGTAAGGGAAAAGATGGTGGGAGGGAGGAGAAGGGGTAGGGATTGGGATTGCTGGCATGCATGTCAACACATTGAAAAAAGGTTGAGTTATTGAGATTTATTGAGATTTATTGAGATTTGAATGGCCAAGCTTAATTGAAATACCTAAGGGGTTTGCGTTATAAGGTCTTTATAGGAGAAGGTGGACTGAAACTTTATCCAGGGAGCCCAGGTTAAAGAATGTTTCTTTGAAGTACCTCTAATACCATGGGTAATACTCTCCATAAGGTGTACCTCATCAACCCTATGTAGCCATACTTTTATAGAAGGGGTTATTGGTTGGCCCCATAAAGAAGGAATTAAAGCTTTGGCAGTGTTCAAAAGATGAGGAATGAGTGAACGTCTGTTTAAGCTTATGGGAGTTTTCGTAGCATGGAAAAGGATAGTCCATGGGTCATTAGGTATGTCAACATCCGAGATCTGTAAGATCAGATCGCGAAAGGACATCCCAAAAAGGTCGAATAAGTGGACAAAACCACCATATATGTGCATGAATAACTTTGTTCCCACAGTTCCTCCAACACAACGGGGAACTGGCGGGGAACATTTTGTGTAATCTAGATGGGGTGTAATGCCACCTGGTAAGCAGTTTATAGTTGACCTCTGACATTTTTGAGGCCAGGGAGGAGGTGTGGGCTAATTGTAGGATCTTATCTTTTTGGTTGTCAGTGAGGGAGGAGTTCAGGTCTATTTCCCATTTAGTCAAAAAAGGTGGAAAGTCGGGGTTTTGAAGAGCGATAAGAGCTTTATAGAATAGAGAAATACCATGTGGGGGGGGGTCTTTTGGCTGAAATATTTCTTCTATACCGTTTAAATTGCGTATATCTCTAAGCGGACTGGGGAGGGAGCTTAAGAAGTGTTGTAGTTGGTGGTACCTCCATTTTATCTAAAAACGTGACAAGTTTAGGAGCAAGGATCAGTTGTAATGGTTTAAGTGCGTTGTCTCGAAGAACATGATGTAACCGGAGAGGCTCTTCCAATCCTTATGATTTAAAGCGGGGGTCCAGTAAACCTGGTAGAAAATATTTATGGTTGAGGAGAGGCAATAGAGGAGAATCATAATTCCATGAGAATTTTTTATGCAGGCCATCCCATATATCTAAAGAGGATATGGTAAGAGCTGAGGTAGTTCGGGCAAAGTTCCTGCAAGAACGGGGTATCCAAGGTGCTATTGAGAGATCTATTCGACTTAAAAAATATTCAAGTTGTACCCATAATTTTGATTTAAAAGCATATTTCCAATCAGCCAATCTGGACAGAATAACCGCCTGATAATATGCCTTAAATTAGGAAGCGCTAAACCTCCTGAGAATTTGGAGCGAAACAATAGCCCTCTAGATATTCTGGGATGACTGTTCTTCCAGATAAATCATGAAATCAAGGTTTGTAAAAGAACCCCACTGGTACACCTAGTGGGAGCATTTGAAAGATAAATAGGATGCGGGGTAATATATTCATTTTAATGATATTTACTCTCCCTAACCATGTGTGTGATAGGTTGGACCATTTTCGTAAGTCATCTCTAATCCTATTTAGCAAGGGGATATAATTATAACGAAAAAGGGACTGGAGATTAGAAGTAAGATAGATACCTAGGTATTTCATGCATGTCGGTTCCCACTTAAAGGGAAAAAGGGGTTTAAGGGAAAGTGCCTCGGCCTTGGGGATATTAATGTTTAAAATTTCGGATTTGGATAAGTTTATTTTGAAGTTAGAAATTGAGTGAAAGGTAGAAAATGCAGACATTAAATTGGGAAGTGAAATGCGTGGTTGCTGAATAAAAAAATAGTACGTCATCAGCATAAGCTGCGTATTTATGGGATCTATTGCCTATTTGTATGCCTTTGATGTTAACATTATTCCTAATTGTAGCTAGGAAGGGTTCTAAGGTAAAAGCAAAGAGGAGGGGACAGGGGACAACCCTGCCTGGTACCATTATGTAAGACAAAAAGGGTCACTCAACGTTCTATTAATTCTTATTTGTGCTGTGGGGTTAGAGTAAAGGGATGAGATACGATGAAACATCTTAGGTCCCAACCCAAAGTGTCGTAAAGTCAACTTAAGATAGTCCCAGTCCACCCTATCAAAAGCCTTTTCCACGTCAGTGGAAAGGAGCAGGGTGGGCTGGGTGCATCTTTGGACATATTGGATTAGGGAAATTGCTTGAAGGGAATTGTCTTTAGCTTCTCTATTTGGTATGAAACCTGATTGGTCGGCTGAAATCCAGCTGGGCAGTAGGGGGAGCAAGCGATTTGCCATTACTTTGGCTAATAATTTAATGTCAACCTTTATTAATGATATTGGCCTAAAACTGTTACATAGGGTGGGGTCCTTATCAAGTTTAGGAATGACAGAGATATGGGTGGAAAGGAATTCTGGGAGTAGGCCTGAAGAGTGAGAGACAGAGTTTGCGTAAGCGGAGAGGCGAGGGAGTAAAATGTCGCTGAATGTTTTATAATATAAAATAGTAAACCCATCCGGTCCAGGGGCTTTACCGGACGGGGAAGACTTCAGTGCGGCCTGGAATTCTTCAACCAAGAAGTCTTCCTCTATTTCTTTGAGGACAGATAAGGGCAATTTAGGTAGGTTGGCTTCTTTCAAGTAGGAGAGCATACGGTTTCTTCTCTCTTTTTGAGGTAATGAGGATAAGTCGTTTTTAACATTATAAAGGTCCGAATAATACTCTCTAAAGGCCTTAGCAATATCTGGAGTTGCATGGACAAACTCTCCTGTAGGAAGTTTGATTTTGGAAATAAATGACTGCGACTGTTTCGTTTTTAATGATCTAGCTAGTAATTTAATGGTTTTGTTTCCCCACTCATAAAATTTCTGCGATATGCGTTGGAATTTTCTCTTAGTGTCTAAATTAAGAAGGGATTTTAATTCCTCTCGTTTAAGTGTGAGGGATTGGAGGTGCTCAATATGCAGAGAGAGTTTATGCTGTTTGTCGAGGACCGCTATTTGTTGTAGCACCTGATTAATTTGTTGACCATGTTCCCTTTTTTTTCCTAGCTCCAAGCTCAATAAAACGGCCCCTAATAGTAGCCTTATGAGCTTCCCAAACAATGGAGGGAGAGGTATCAGAGGGCTTGTTTTCCTTAAAGTATTGTGATAAATGAGAAGCTAACAAGGAGACCTCTGCTTCATCAGTAAGAAGGGAGTCATTAAGTTTCCAGTTGTTATTGCGCCGTGGTAAGGAAGACATGGTCAACGTCATTGACACAGGTGTGTGGTCTGAAATAGTTGCGGTGCCTATGTGGGTAGATTGTAGGAGGGGGAGATGAAAATGATCTAGGAACATATTGTCTATTCTGGAATAGGACTGGTGTGTTGTGGAAAAATGTGAAAAGTCCTTCTCCTTGGGATGGAGGAGGCACCAAACATCCATTAATTGAAGGTCCAGAAGCCTTTTTTTGATAAATCTCAGTCGTTTGAAAGAAATATTGGAGTGGCCTTGGGACGTATCCAATATTGGGTCTAGTGCCATGTTTATGTCACCCGCTAGAAGGGTAAGACCCTTGGCGAAGTGTGACAATTTAGTTAGGATTTGTGAGAAAAAAGTAGGCTGATTTTGATTTGGACAATACACATTTGCCAAAGTACATTGAGTGTTGCCTAGGAAGCCCCTAAGGAAAAGAAAACGACCATGGTCATCCGCTAACATATCAGATAACCTAAAGGATACATTTCTGCAAAAACCAATGGCTACACCCTTAGCTTTATTGGTGTCCGATAAGCTATAATACCACTGCGGAAAGTGGAGTGAAGTCAATTTAACAGGTGTTGTGTGGGTTAGATGCGCTTCCTGAAGAAAGGCAATAGAGCATGCGGCCTGTTTTAGTTCACAAACTATTTGGTGTCGCTTAGCAGCGACATTAAGACTCCTGACATTGTATGATATTACCTTTAACGTGGCCATTGTTAAAATAAAATGTGTTCCTTCAGCTTATCCTGACATGCATGCCAGCGGGGAAGGGGGAGTGGAGGGGGGGGGGGAGAGAGAATATTCGGAGAGAGAAAGAGAGAAACGAGGAAGAGGATGAACATATGTAGAAATTGCATACATGAATCGTATAACTTGTGGGAAACAAATGATTAACACGCAGAAATCTGCAGTGGTACCATTGGGGAAAAAGAGAGCGAGAGGCCATCCCAGTCCTTAAACAGTGATTAAATAGGATAGCTTAAGGCTGATCGCACTTGCCAACCCCAGAAGGAGAGGGGGGGTGGGGTTACGCTGTAGGGAAGGGGTAGTGAGGGAGTGCGCCCAGACAGCACACGGCCTGTAAAAAAAAGAACATATAACTTATGACTATAGGTAAACAATTAGTTTCAGTTAGAAATATAAAGAACATTTATATAGGACCAGGATTATTTCAACCAATATGTATCCTACGAGGTAACATAAATGTAGACCAAACTGGAGCGTGAACCAAATAACAAAAGAAAAAATAGAACATTGGTCAGATCAATGATGAGTCATCTTTGGCCAAGTATAGTCAAACAAAAGTAGAAAAAACTGCGGCCAAAACCGGACTCTGTAGAAAAAACCCTGTAGGAGAATGATTGCCTACATTAATGAAATTAGTGTAGATGAAAAATACTCAGTTCAGCCATGCTTTTGTGTAGAGCCTGGGAGAGAAGTACGCCTTTTCTTTGAGGGGGTTTTTCTCCAAAGTGTATCCATTGGACTCAAAAATTTGGGGATTGGATCCTGCCAGCCTGGGAGCTCCATGGACGGAAGGTGAAGATCCTGTAAAAAGGTTGAGAGTTCCTCAGGAAATCTTAGTGTATGGGAACGGCAATTTTTTGTGGCAATCAGACAAGCTGGGAAGCCCCATCTGTATGTGATCCCATCTGAGCGTAGTTGATCAAGGAGCGGTTTTAGGGCTCTACGGCGGTCCAAAGTATCCTTGGAGAGGTCCGGATATATGGTGATAACTGCCCCGTCAAAGTCTATGTTAGGCAAGCCCCGCATCTTCATCATAACAGCATTTTTGTCCTCAAAGTAATGCAAGCGACAAATAACATCCCTGGGCTGGTCTGAGTTAGCATTACGGGGTCTCAATGCATGATGCACATGGTCAAAGCATAACGGTGCAGTGACAGGGTTGCCCAGGATGGTATTAAAGATGCCTCTTATAGATGGTTCAAGGTCATTATCTCCAGTCGCTTCTGGCAGACCTCGAACCCGTATACTGTTTCTACGGTTACGGTTTTCGAGGTCTTCAAGCTTATACAGAGAGGCCCGATGGGCAAATGCCAGCTGGGTAACAGTATCCTCTAATTCTTTAATGGCTAGGGCTTGTGTGTCCTGCCGTTGCTCCGTTTCCTCTACTCTGACCAGGATATGTGACATATCAGATCTAACTGCGGTTATTTCTTTTTTAATGGATTGCTCCAAACTGTGAAACATACCTGCGAGTTCTTTTTTGAGACCACTCATTAGTGTAGTCATTTCGGAACCAGCGGGAGACCCAGGGTCGTCCATAAGGTCCGAGCAATATGAGGAGGCCGGAGAGCTCTCCCTCACAGAGGCAGCGTGAGATGATGGAGAGGCGCTCGTTCTCGAGGTTCGGGCCTGGTCGCCACGTGCGTTGGCTAAGTATTGCTGAATGGAACCCGTGGAAACTGGAATGGACAGTGATCTCTTGCTTGATCGTTTACCTTAGGCAGCCCGGAGTTTAGGCGTTTTGGCTTGCATAACTGGAACTATACGGCCGATAGCTGCAAGGGGCACCCCCTACTCACATCTGTTCAATGCCATGCATACATCAAAGTAGAGATATCACGCAGGAAGATACTCATGCAGGTAGTATGCAGATAGAAATAAATTCACTTCAGCAGCAACAGAGAGGAGCCAGGAGATTTATCTTGAGTAAAGACTGTAGGAACAGTAGCTGTGCGGAGAATGTATTAGCTTGGAATGAGCTTGAGAGTATTTGGAGCACCAAGATGGCCACCGGCTTTCAGGCTAATAAAGGGAGTATTTGGAGCACCAAGATGGCCACCGACCTCCAGAAGCAGGCCGAAGCCGCGGACTTTCCTGGAAACAGTATCCGGCCGGGAGAGCGCCGCTCTTTACCGGCCCGGGATGTCTTTATACAATACAGAATTCGGGGACCCGGTGGTATAATAGCGCGGAGACACTATTAAGGGAGCCGGCAGAGGAAATAATAGTTACTCACTGTGTCCTTGAGATGTAAAGGCTGGAGCGGCAGGCCGCAAGATGGCATCTGGTTGAGGGGAAAAGAGGAGATCCTGAGGTGATGTTACTTCTCCACACGAGCCCTGTAGCTGGAGGCGATTTGACTTGGGAGCCAGGACAAAGGTCCCACGTGTCCTCCGAACCGTGGGAGAGGAGGGCGGTGGGCTTTGGGGATTCAGCAGGCCCCAAGATGGTGGTGGGTACACAAGGCTCAGGTCTGGCTGCAGGCCAGAGTCTGAAAAATGCAGCAAATCCAGCCAATACCCCACAGCGTCAGTAGCAGAGAGGAAGCCAGTCTCTCTTGTCAGCAGAATGCAGCTTGAAAGAGTAAAAATGGGCTAGGATGGCTGTGGATGCTAGTGCTTTGAGCGGAGCTCGGCTTCCACACGTCCTCTCTGCTGCTCGTCCAGACACGCCCTCGAGGATTGCATTTTGGGAGTTGTGGTGCCAGCCAGAAAGAACTCCATGGTTAAACAGACACAAAAAGACCTCAAATACCAGCATTCTGGTGTAGGGGAGGAGTTATATAAATTAGAGAACCCAGGAAGCCAGAGAGGAGTCTGGGAAAGAGACTGGTGTGTGAGGAAGAATAGAATGTGTCCATCTCACTGTGTGCGGGAATGGGGGATCATCCTTAGGCCTATTACTGGAGACCCAGATCTGCTGATTTCTGTTGTGACGCTGCTGAATCGATCTAAAGGCTGTTACTGAATCCCAGAGGTACTGCTGTCTGAATACTGCAGAAATACACCTGGAATCGTTTCATCTTAAAGGGGGCCCCTGTTCATCACTGAAGAAGACCTGCTTCTACTAATACTGTGGAATATTAATTTTTTATGTCACACTGACTGACTCTGTAGTGAAATCTATTAAAAATCTATTAAAAAACAACCCGCACTATCCCTCCTAAAGGCACCAACTTTCCTGTATGTTCTGCAACAGTCCTGCTGCTCAGAATTTAAACCCTGAACATCTGAGATACATCTTATGTTATACTCCTGATAATTAACCCCTTGTTAGACACTTTTCCACTCCATACTCATAAGAAAGCAATGTTCTACAACAGTTTCTTTATTGCAGAAAGCATTCTCTTTATTGCTTCTTCTTCAAGAGCTCCAACGTGGCTGGCCGAAGAGTGCCTGTTACCCTGTTTAGTCAAGAGTTTATAGTTATTTTACCATCATTGCATTATAGCTAGGTCCTAGCCTCCTCACCAGTGGCGGTGCGTCCATAAAGGGTGCACGGGCACCGCCCCCTCTCTCCTGTCACCTCTTCTGCATTGCATGAATCTATCTATGGTCGCCGCTGCCACCCCCTATTCATGTGCCCGGCCCCTTTTCGGGCACCGGGCACCTGAATTACAGCGGTGGGGTATTTTTTGGAAGCACCTGATTAGAACCGTAGGCTCTAATAGGCATCCAAAAAGGTGAACAGTGGGTGCCATGCTGGGCGCTTGCTGTTCACTCAGCGTTGTGTTAGGAAAGGGAATGAATCACTTTCCTAACACTGAACCCCCTCTCAGCCAATCAGGTGCTCAGGCCTGTTACCTGTCACCTGATTGGCTGAAACGACAGGCAATGTGATTGGACGGCGCCTATCAGGCGTCCAATCATAACAGGGGACAGGAAGAGAGGACGGGAGAAGACATCGAGGAAGGTGGAGGACATCGCCGTGACCCGCTGCCCCACCGAGACAGGTAAGTGCCAGGTGGGCGGGGGATGCTCAGTGGCAGCATTTGATGGGCACAGTAGCGGCAATTGATGGGCACAGTGTCAGCAATTGATAGGCACACTGGCAGCAATTGATGGGCACAGTGGCGCCAATTGCTGGGCACAGTAGCTGCGTTTGATGGGCACAGTGGCTGCGTTTGATGGGCACAGTGGCTGCATTTGACGGGCATAGTGGCTGCAATTGGTGTTTTTTTTTTCAGTTTGTTTGCGCACCCCCAAAATTTTTGAGCACCAGCCGCCACTGCTCCTCACCAAAAGTGACTCTAGTCGACTTAGTCATTATTCTATTGATACCAAATTCACCGTCGCCGTATGTTGTTCATGTTGATATTTGAAACTTTAAATGTCAAAAGGAGTACTGCATTGTGATTTCCTGTTATTTTTGAATACTCATATTCTTAATATAACTTGTTATCATAATTCAAAGTCTCGAGTCTTATTTCAGGGTGAAAAAAGAAAAAAAGGGGCGCACCAGCCATGTGCATTATCTTTTCTTCTTTCTTCTTTTTTCTCATTGTCTGGTAGGATTCCCCATCCTTGAGGGCAGCAAGGTCTGTGGTTATACACTGTTTGTCCGGTCATCCACTTGTGTGCAGGAGCCCTGTTTCTTCATTATTTCAGGGTGACCCTGAGGCACTTATCTAAAGTTGATAATTTGAGCTTATTGACGGGTATACCCAAAGTGTCTGAGATACAGAGGTCTTTGTAGAGATCAAGGTAAGAACAGAGGACCCAATTCAACCAGCGGCTCCTGTGGGGGTAGCGCTATATGTGTTATTGGCAAGATCACCAAGTGCAAATAAAGGGGAAAAAAACTAAAAAGTGTAATGCAACCATCACATACAAGGGCTGGACATTTTTTTCTGGTATAGATGCCCTTTAAAGTAAACTTGAAGTGTGTTATACCCACCATAATCTAGCAATGCCAGCATGTAATTTCAGGTACCAGCACACTTGGGTCTTTTCTCTGTCTGGCTTCTGGGATACCCTTTGATGTACAGCTATCTCCTGGACTGATTGGGTCAGGAGCCCATCATAGAATTGGCCCAATAGTGAGGCTTTGGAGGTGGAAAGGGGCATGTCCAGAGACCAAGAGAGACTTCACAATGTACAAGGACAAAGCGTTAAAAGTTAATGGAAACTTTTATTGTATGTAATAATGAAAATGCACAACATTTCTGAAGAAAACCAAATATTTCAACAAGCAGATATGATTAACATCATAGAAAAACAAAACAAAAAACATAACACAAAATAGTGACTACAGTATTTATGGATAACGGATATGTAGACTGTAGAAGAACTGACTTCAGCTGGCTGTGACTTCATATCTATAACTTTCCATATACTGTATGTTAAAACCCAACTACTGCCAAATAGTTCTGTTTTTTATTATTATTATGCAGGGTTTATATAGCGCCAGTAGTTTGCGCACCCTTTACAATATAAAGTGAGACAATGCAGCAACAATACAATTCAATACAAGAGGGTTAGGAGGGCCCTGCTCCTAAGAGCTTACAATCTAATAGGGAGGGGTTGGTGAAACAAAAGATACTAACTGTGAGGGATGAACTGATGAGGGAAGTAGATAATTTGGTTGTTAGCTGAAGGCAAGATAGGCCTCACTGAAGAGATGAGGTTTTCAAGGATTGCCTAAAAGTGGACAGAGTAGGAGATAACCGGACAGATTGGGGTAGTGAGATCCAGAGGATGGGAGAGGCTCTGGAGAAGTCCTGGAGAGGAGCATGGGAGGACATTTTGGATGGAGTTGAGAGGGGTGAGAACTTGGAAGGATTATATTGCTGTCTGAGACTCCATTAAGGAGATTTCAACCTACGCTTTTATTCAAAAATTAGGAGAAGAGTAGCTAGGACAGGAAGAACACGGACAGTTATAAAAACCACACAGAGGTTCAAACTCACCCCCACTCTACTTAATAAAAGTGTATAGTTGGTTCTCTCCTCATACTCATTGCAAAGATTTTACATCACTTTTTTTCCCCCTACAAGGGTGGAGAGAGTAAGGTCAAGTTATGAGAATGGGGGGCACTCGAGTTGTAGGGAGGGGGCCCAGGGTTGGTGGGGATGTTAGACTGGTTAGAGCAGAAATAGGTAGATAGGTGGGTGGGCGTGTTGTAGCGGTGGTAGGGGTAGAGTTTTTGAAAAGTTTTGAAAAATGAAAGGGGCTCGCAGAGTGGTGGGGGGTGGTAAAGGGGGCCTCAGAGTTCCAAGGGGGGTATGAGAGTGGTCTTAGCAGGAGTTTGTTGGGCACACAAGAGTTTCTTTTACTCCCATGGCAATATCCTACACATGACGCCTATCGGTCCTGCCTATTAGTGCCCATCAGTGCCGCCTCATCAGTGCCCATTAGTGCAGCCTCTTCAGTGAATGAGAAAAATTACTTATTTACAATATTTTATAACAGAAACTAAACAAAGCTTTTTTTATTTTCAAAATTTTTGGTCTTTTTTCGTTTGTTTAGCAAAAAATAAAACACCCAGTGGTGATTAAATACCACCAAAAGAAAGTTCTATTTGTCAAAAAAAAAGATAAAAATTTAGTTTGGGTACAGTGTTACATGACCGCGCAATTGTCATTCAAAGTGTGACAGCACTAAAAGCGGAAAATTGGCCTGGGCAGGAAGGGGGTGAAAGTGCCCAGTAGGTAAGTGGTTAATGTTTACTTGTGCTGCAAAGATGGCATAAATATGGTTAAAAACAAATATAAAACAGCTTAAAACATGCAAAATTGAAAACATGAAATGGTTAAATAGGTTTGTGTGCTGTGTGTATAATACATGCCAGTGTGGCTGTAAGTTTGTGCGGATGTGTGTAGTTCGTCAATCTGGGGGGGGAGGGGTGCAGTGTGGCTGTCAGTCTCTGGGGGGGGGGTGCAGTGTGACTGTCTCAGTCTGGGGGTTGTCATTCTGGGGGGGGGGGTGCAGTGTGCTGTCAGTCTCTGGGGGGGGGTGCAGTGTGCTGTCAGTCTCTGGGGGGGGGGGGTGCACTGTGCTGTCAGTCTCTGGGGGGGGTGCAGTGTGCTGTCAGTCTCTGGGGGGGGTGCAGTGTGCTGTCAGTCTCTGGGGGGGGGGTGCACTGTGCTGTCAGTCTCTGGGGGGGGGGTGCAGTGTGCAGTCAGTCTCTGGGGGGGGGGGGTGCAGTGTGCTGTCAGTCTCTGGGGGGGGGGGTGCACTGTGCTGTCAGTCTCTGGGGGGGGTGCAGTGTGCAGTCAGTCTCTGGGGGGGTGCAGTGTGCTGTCAGTCTCTTTGGGGGGTGCAGTGTGGCTGTCTCAGTCTGGGGGGGAGGGGTGCAATGTGGCAGTCAGTCTGGCGTGGGGGAGAGTTGAGTGGTGCAGTATGGTTGTCAGTCCAGGGGGGTGTGCTGTGTGGGTCAGTCCTTCAGGGAAGGTGGGGTGGGTGTGCAGTGTAGTTGTCAGTCTGAGGGTGTGTGCCGTGTGGCTGTCAGTCCAGGGGGTGTGCAGTGTAGGTCAGTCCATCAGGGAAGGTGGGGTGGGTGTGCAGTGTAGTTGTCAGTCTAAGGATGTGCGCAGTGTGCCTGTCAATCCAGGGGAAGGGGTATGCAACGTGGCTGTCGGTCCATGGGGTGCAATGTGTTTGTCAGTCTGGGGTGATGCAGGGTGGCTGGCTGTCAGTCTAGGGCAGTGATGGTGAACTTTGGCACCCCAGATGTTTTGGAAATACATTTCCCATGAAGCTCATCTACACTGCAGAGTGCACGAGCATTATTGGAAATGTAGTTCCAAAACATCTGGGGTGCCAAGGTTCACCATCACTGGTCTAGGGGAAGTGCAGTGTATGTGTATAAAGATCCTCATGAGATTCACCAATTACTTCTGCATTCCTTGGGGGCTGAAGTTTGTATTAGCAGTTTGTGTGCCTGCACACCTGCAGAATATTGAATGGTAATACACGGACATCTTTTAAAATGTCTCTCCAGGCAATGTATTTTGCAAGGTTCTCATAAAATATGGCTACTCATAATGTGCTTTTTTTTTTTTTTTTTTATTACCCTAAGTTAGCATAATTTTTTTTTTCCTGGTGCTTCCATAACAACTTGTCTTTCTATGCTGGACCGACAACACTAATTGAGCCTCTATTGAAACAGCTGACCCCCCAAGCATTGGTGGTACCTGGAAGCCCCTTCATTCTGTATGCCAAAGCGGTGGGAAGGTTCCTTCAGTGCGCATGCCCTGGAACTGTCTATTAAACATTCCCATATAGCTCCTCCCCTCTTCCCTCCCAGCAGTCATGTAACAAGTTTCACACCGCCTGCCACAAAGCTTTAGATACCAAGGAGGATTTATGGCCATGTGACCATTATAGGACTCCAGTAAAAGGTATCTAATTTAACATTTATGATATTTAGAACATTGGGAACTGCTAAACAACGCTCTTATGTCACATTGGGCTGTTTGAGATGGGGAACGTTTACAATTACTTCCTGAAGATTAATCAATCTTTAATACTGCTAAAATAGTAACTTTGTAACTAAACATGTCAGGCGTCACAATGCAGGTCCAGGGAAATTGAGATCATTCTTGGTGTCCTCACAGATGGTCAGATTTGGTGGGATGCAGACAGCTTCATAAATCCATACTTCATATCTAGATACTAGTAGTGTTGGGTTATCACCTCATAGCTTCTATTTGCCCTGCAAAGAACTGGTAGAAAACAATATTATTCCCCTCAGTCAGTTTCAGTAGGGGTATCTTCCAGTATTTCTCTCTTGAAGATCTGTGAAGGAAGGAACACATCACAAAAATGAGGAAACTAAATGCTAAACAACCTGCATAATGCCACAAGATGTCATTAGAGATGAATGTAAGACCCCATACACACCATTAGATTTTCTGCAGATATTTGTCTTCAGATTTACCAAAACCACGTATTGATTTGATTTGATATGAGATTTGTACTGCGCCGAATGAGCTCCGTTAGTATTGCAAGGACCTGCCTGATTGCATACAAATTGAAACTCTTATGCCGCGTACACACGGTCGGACTTTTCGTCTACAAAAGTCCGACAGCCTGTCCGACAGACTTCCGACGTACCTTCGGCGGACTTGCGGCAGACTTTCTTACGAACGGACTTGCACACACACGACCACACAAAAGTACGACAGCCTAGTACGCGGTGACGTACACCAAGTCCGACGAGACTATAAAACGGAAGTTCAATAGCCCGTACGACACCCTTTGGGCTCCTTCTGCTAATCTCGTGTTTATCTCGTGTTAGTAGAAGTTTGGTGAGAGACGATTCGCGCTTGTGAGACTCGTATTTTTCAGTTCGTTTTAACTGTTGTTCAGTCTGTGCTTGTGAGGTTTGTATCTGCTTTTCAGTGCGTTTGGTCAGTTGGCATTGAGAAATCTTTGTTTTATTGGCCGCTCGTTCCTGATTTTCAGGTCGTTCTTCACAGGCCTTGCTGTTCTTCAGTGCGTTCTGTTTAGTGCGTTCTGACCAGCCGACCGTTTTGAAGCCATGTTACCTGTACGTACTCGTCGTAGAGCTCGTGCATTGTATGTGCTTGGTGCTGTAGTTTATTCTTCAGCCCAAGACCAGTCCATGAACAGGGCGAGGAGGAGTTCATGGACCAAGAATTGGTTGCTTCAGCGTGACCAGTTCTGTCACATGCCTTTGCTCCGTGAGATCCGTGAGAATAATCCTGAGGATTTCAGGAACTTTCTCCGGATGACGGACCCCGTTTTTGACCGTTTGTTGGCTTTGCTGACCCCCTATATCAGCAGGCAGGATACCTGCATGAGGCAAGCCATCACTCCGGAGCAGAGGCTGGTCGCTACCTTGCGGTATTTGGCCACAGGGAGAAGCCTGCAGGACCTTAAGTTCTCGACAGGCATCTCCCCCCAGGCTCTGGGGATCATTATCCCAGAGACCTGTTCTGCCATCATACAGGTCCTGCAGAAGGACTATATTAAGGTAAGATATTTTTCTTTTATTAGCATCACATGTTCTTTTATGTAATCTTTGATAATGTGATGTATTTCTTGCTTCAAACACTACTTACCATCATTGCAATATAGTGTGAATGTCCCCTTTTTATCCTCACACATGCTGGAATTTTTTACTGTTATTTTTTGTCATGCATGTATATTTTCCTTCAATAACCTTCCCAGCATGAAGTGATGGGAACATATCCACCTAGTCTACTCATTTGGAATGTATTTTGTTTGAGTGTATTTAGTGTGCTGCTAATGAGCAATTATCTAGATTTCACAACCCCCCCACCCCCCCCACCCCCCCCCCACCACCTAAACTCACTCCAAATAGTGTGCT